>NC_141075.1:48079864-48629864 GCF_041138505.1 Cibotium barometz
TCTTTTGCCCCCCGCTCGTATGCTGCTTCTTCCAGAGAAGGCCCTCTATGTTTTGAGTGCAATGAGCCAGGACACTTTAGAGCCAACTGTCCCAAGATGGCAACATCATTTTCCCAAGGTAACAGGGGAAATCAAGGCCGTGGAACCCCTACCCACCAAGGTGCAAGAGGCAGTGGCCGTGGTGGCAGAGGCCGCGGAGGAACAGTTGCTAGAACTGCCTGTGTTATAAGTGAAGAACCGACCTTGGAGACGGCTGAAGAAGAGCGCGCCACCGTACATGCGGCAGTAGAACACCAAGGTCCGAATAAACAATTTGGTGTAATCCAAACCCCCGCCACTCATCACGGTAAGCCATTTCAGCTTTTGATTGATTGTGGCAGTACCCATTCATTCCTTTCTCCTAGGTGCTTGCAAAAATTAAACTTGAGTCAAAAAACAACTAGAAGAATGATTGTAGAGTTAGCCAGTGGGAAAGAAGTATCTCGCCACTCTATAGGAAACCTTGATTTTGAGCTGGGTAATGAGCAAACTCATGGTCACTTTAGAGTCTTGCCACTAGGAATTTATGATGGAATCCTTGGGATGGATTGGTTAATTGCAAACAAAGCTAGCATTCATTGTAACCGGGGGAGTATCACTTTTGAAAATGAGCATGGCCAAGTAATATCTGTTCAGGGGATCACAGGAAAACCTAAGTCTAGGGTAGTCAAGGCAAAACATCTTCTCAAGGGAACACGTAAGGGTCAGCAAGTTTTCTTAGTCAAACTCAACAAAGTCATTGAACCTAGTATGGAGACAGAACCCTCTTGGCTCTAAGAATTCTCTGACATCTTCCCTGACGAGCTTACAGGGTTACCGCCTCCTCGAGAAGTCGACCATGAAATCGAGGTGATCCCTGGAGCTCAACCCGTCTCAAAAACTCCCTATAAAATGTCCCTTCCTGAAGCCATTGAACTTAAGGAGCAACTTTCCCAACTCATTGAACAAGGATTTGTACGCCCCAGTAGCTCTCCTTGGGGAGCACCTGTTCTTTTCCAAAAAAAGAAGGACGGGACTCTCCGCCTCTGCATAGATTATCGAGGGCTAAATCAAGTCACAGTCAAGGTATCCTATCCCTCGCATCGACAAACTTCTTGACATGCTTCATGGGGCCAAAGTCTTCTCAAAAATAGATTTGAGGTCTGGTTACTATCAGATCAAAGTCAAGGAAGCAGATATACCCAAAACAGCCTTCAATACCCGTTATGGCCACTATGAGTTTACTGTAATGTCATTCGGGTAAACCAATGCTCCTGCAACCTTCAACCGCCTAATGCAAGATATATTCCGCCCGTACTTGGATGAGTTTGTGCTTGTTTTCTTTGATGACATCTTAATCTACTCAAAATCAGTGGAAGAGCATGAGGAGCATGTGCGTAGAGTTCTGCAATTGCTGCGCAGACACAAACTCTATGCCAAGAAGAGCAAATGTACCTTCTTTACTCATCAAATTGAGTATCTTGGATTCATCGTCTCCAAGGATGGCGTCTCAGTAGACCCCGCCAAGGTCAAGGATATTCTAGAATGGCCACCCCCTAAATCAGTTCGTGAAGTTCATGGATTCTAGGGAATCACGGGTTGGTATAGGATTTTTATCAAAGATTATGCCTTGGTAGCTGCACCCTTGATAGATCTTCTTAAGAAGGATTGCAAAATAGTGTGGCTGCCAAATCCATCAAAACAGCTTTGATCAGCTGAAAGTCATTATTACTTCTGCCCCAGTCTTAAAGCTTCCTGATTTCTCCAAGGAATTTGAAGTGGTTACCGATGCTAGTAGTCTAGCACTTGGTGGTGTCTTAGGCCAAGAAGGCAGACCAGTCGCTTATACTTCCCGCAAGCTGAAGCAATATGAAGCAAACTATGCCACCCATGATTTGGAACTCTTAGCAGTTGTTCATTGCCTCAAATTATGGAGACATTATCTCTTGGGGGGAAAATTCCAGCTTGTATAACTGACCATAAAAGTCTAAAGTGGATCTTCACTCAGCCTAACCTCAACATGCGGCAAAGGAGATGGATTGAAATTCTACAAGAATATGATTTCGACATCAAATTCCGCCCTGGGAAAGATAATGTGGTAGCTGATGCACTTAGCCCCGCAAATCTTTCTTGAATGCAATTTCAATGCCAAATAATCCCATACTGGTCAAGGTGGAAGAAGTCTCATCTCATGACCCAGATTATCAGAGGATGATAAAGTTAGTAGAAGAAGGGGGACATTCAGAGAAAGAGAAGAATCTAATCAAGGGATACTCCACTCATGAAGGAAGCCTCTACTTCAATCACAGGCTATGTATCCCTAAGGATCCTGCTTTAAAGAAACTAATCCTCCATGAAGCTCATGATAGCCCTGCTCTGCAGGATACCCAGGTTATGCAAAAACATTAAATGCGGTAAGAAGGAGCTTTCATTGGGCAGGCTTGAAAAATGATGTGCTTCGGTACTTGAAACAATGTCTCTCATGCCAAAGGATCAAAGCTGAAAGGGTCAAGATGCCTGGAAAACTTCAACCCTTAGATATTCCCCAAATGAAGTGGGAGTGCATTAGTATAGATTTTGTCACAAGTCTCCCCACTGTTCAAGGAGGATATGACTCCATTCTAGTAGTAGTGGACTTACTTACCAAAGTAGCTCACCTTATACCAACAAAGAAGACCTTCAAAGCTTCTGATGTTGCTCGAATATTCATCAAGGAAGTCCTCAAACTTCATGGTCTCCCAAAAACGATAGTAAGTGATCGGGATTCTGACTTCACTTCAAAATTCTGGCAGTCTTTATTTCAAGCCCTGGGAACTCAACTTTGCTTTAGCACAGCTTATCATCCAGAGACCGAGATGGCCAGACTGAGAGAGTCAATCAAGTAATTGAAGACATTCTCAGAGCATACTGTGGACGGGAACCCAGAAGGTGGATTCAATACCTTCCTCTGGTAGAATTCGCCTACAATGCGTCTTATCATCAAAGCATAGGAATGTCACCATTCAAAGCACTCTATGGGCAAGAATGCTTGTCTCCTCTAAATTTCTCTGATCCAACCATAAGAGTTGAGGCATCCAGGAAAATGCTCGAAGAAATGGAGGAACAAACCAAGGCTATCCAAAAGGATATTAAAGCTGCCCAAGATCGACAAAAGCATTATGCTGACAACAAGAGGTCTGAAAGGATCTTCAAGGAAGGGGACAAAGTTCTTCTACGAGTGTGACCCAAACGAAGTTCTCTATCACTTGGGAAATATAAGAAGCTCAGCCCTAGGTATTGTGGTCCTTATACAGTTATCAAGTGTCTAGGTAAAAGTGCCTATAAACTCCAACTCCCAGCCCATATCAAAGTCCATAATGTATTTCATGTAAGTTTGTTAAAACCATATGTCCCCAGTCTCGATCATATTCTTGATGATGAACAAGTTGTAATCCCTACTCAAGGAGTCCTTGAATTACAGCCCAGTAGCATCATAGATTCTAGGGAAAGGAAACTCCGAAATAGAACTCTTGTAGAACATCTAGTTCAGTGGAAAGATTACCCTGAAGAGGATGCAACTTGGGAAGATGAAGCTACACTCTTAAAGGATTATCCCCAATTCATGACGAGATGAGGACATCTCGATTTCTTTAAGGGGGGAAGGATGTAACGTACCCATCTTCACTAATAAAGAAATGTCCATGTAATTATGAGTTTTTATGGTATAAATATCAATGATTTTATTATTTGAGTCATTTCTACTTAGAATCTTCAAATTTTGAGCCCAAATTTGGAATCTGCGTGCGATTTTACCCTAATATAAGATTTTACAGCATCCAAAACGGACACCGGATCAAGCCTATACGCTAATTTCAATCATTTTAGTTAAAAAACGACGACCTTTAAACCTTAATAAATGCACAACCGCACATCCGATTGACGAACGGTCTGAACCCCTACGACCAGGTGAACCTCCCGGACAAAAAAAATGTTTCGTCCCCCGGGGCGGTCCGGTACGCAAATCGAGGCGGGCGTCCCAAATTTGGGTACCCCGCCCCAAAATTTGGTCCGTACACAGCCCATACAATGGCCGCCCAAGAACCAAAGGACGGCCGCCCATTGTATGGCCCACGCGTACCCTTACGTGGACACCCATGCTGCCCCAGACCAGATAAGGTACATGCGTACCACTCCCTTCCTGGACAACCGACACCGTACCTTTCCCCTAGACCATGCAGGCCACTGATCCATAGCCTTTGAAGGTACACTGTCCTTTCGTCCTTGCTTTGCGCAGCGCCCGTACCCTCACCCCTCAGCTATATAAACCCCCGGGGCGCTCCTCAATCGGCACGCATTTCTGTGTAGCGTATACCCTGTTGTGCTGCCGTCCGTACCGCCGTCCGTCCCTGTGTAGCGTACTTACTGCAAGTACAGCCGCCCTGCAGCCACCCCTCTCACACCCCCTCATTTGGCTCTTTTCAGATAAGCCAATTTTCCTCCATCTCCCTCTTGCTAGAGGCCAGTGTCCTTAACTCTTCTCCCCCCTCCCCCCCGTGTGAATAGACTTACAGAGAGGCTTGTAGCCACCCCTCCCAGCCCTCTCCATGTTTTTGCCTTTGCCCTTAAGGACATCTCACAATTCCCCCCCCCCCATTTGCGTAGACTTTAGTAAGGGTTTTTTGACTCAAGCGAGGGTTCGTGCGCCATATTCTTTTGCTCATACGGTGAGGAAACGAGCTCGGAATTCAGATTCGACTGAAACGTTTCGATCGCAGCAGCGAGCTCTACAAGGCAACGCCTAGGATGGCCTCATCTCGGAGACAACAAAATATTGCCTCAAGAGGGGCATGTAACAACGAGATGGAGGGAGATGCGCCCAATGTGGCTCCAGTCCTCCCTTTTCGAGCCCCTCAAGGAAACGGTGGCCAGGTTAGCTTGGTTAATTTTAAAAAAGAAGAGATTTTTCCTTAAATTAGTATTAATGAATGGTGTCTTTTCCTTTTAAAATGACGACATAAAAATTATATGAAGTTACGAATTATGTGATGTTGTATTCGATAAATTGCGTTGAAATTGCTATCTACATGAATTGTGAATGCTATACTTAGAAAATTGCATTGAAGTTGTTATCTTTGGAATTTAAGATTTTTTTTGGCTTCAACGCTAACTTCGTTCCGTGCTTGTGTAGCCGAGCGGCGTCGTTAGCAAAGCCCGGGAATGGCCCAAGGTATCCCTCATACCTTTGGGAGAATAAGGATCGCCGATTGAGGCGAGAGATTATGAGGCTGCCTAGTTCTGAGGGCCCAGGCTAGTGCGGTAAATAAGCCCACCCTAGTGTGCAGACATCCCTCTGAGGGGCGGGAGGATCGAGCGATGGAGCCTGAGAGGGCGACAGGCCGGCTTGAGTCCTCGCCAGCGGCCGACGATGAGGTGTATGGTCCCGTAGGGTTTTGCCCAGCATGTAGAGGCTGGAAGGCCGAATTCTAGATCATCGGCAGAATAAGAATAAGAGAGCCGGTTTGGCTTGTATGGAAATGGACTCATGTATGAACTTTTTATATAATTGCATCTTGTCTTTGGTATGATTGTATTGTGTAAGAAGGCTGTTTTAACGAACCTTGTGAAGAAGGGCCCTAATTAAGGAATATGTTTATTTATGTCAAACAGTGTGGTAGTATTACTAAGAAAACAAATTGATGCGTGAGTAGGGTGGAAAGTGGGAGGATGGAATGCCCTGACGGCACCATCCTACGGATGGGTGGACCCGATTAGTCGGGTAGCTTTCCAACATATTAAGTGAAAGCCCTACGTTAGATAGTTAGGTTCTTGGGCAACTCTATTCTAGAAGACTTGGCCAGCGGCTGTGCCTTGCATAAGATGAGGAAAAAAGCGTTGTCTCTAGAAATCAAGTCTAGTAGTTGCCCAATTTTTGATAAATTGCCCTATGGGTGATTTGATGTTTAGAAAATCACGCTCCCCCTGCGGGATAGAGCTAAGTCATACCTATGAATCGTATCCTTGAATCTCTACAGGGTCAAGGTGTCGATGAATAGGAAATTTTTCCCAAGATAAGACTTAGCGGACTATCTTAAGTGTTTCTCCCATTTTTAAAAGGGATGAACCTTACAATTGGATTCATCGACACCTTGACCATACAGAGATTCAAGGATACGATTCATAGGTATGACCTAGCTCTATCCCGCAGGGGGAGCGTGGTCTTCTAAACATCAAATCACCCATAGGACAATTGATCATAAATTGGGCAACTACTAGACTTGATTTCTAGAGACAACGCTTTTTTCCTCATCTTATGCAAGGCACAGCCGCTGGCCTAGTCTTCTAGAATAGAGTTGCCCAAGAACCTAACTATCTAACGTAGGGCTTTCACTTAATCTGTTGGAAAGCTACCCGACTAATCGGGTCCACCCGTCCGTAGGATGGTGCCGTCAGGGCATTCCATCCTCCCACTTTCCACCCTACTCACGCATCAATTTGTTTTCTAATTAATACTACCACACTGTTTGACATAAATAAACATATTCCTTAATTAGGGCCCTTCTTCACAAGGTTCGTTTAAAAATCCTTCTTACACAATACAATCATACCAAAGACAAGATGCAATTTTATAAAAAGTTTATACATGAGTCCATTTCCATATAAGCCAAACCGGCTCTCTTATTCTTATTCTGCCGATGATCTAGAATTCGGCCTTCCAGCCTCTACATGCTGGGCAAAACCCTACGGGACCATACACCTCATCGTCGGCCGCTGGCGAGGACTCAAGCCGGCCTGTCGCCCTCTCAGGCTCCATCGCTCAATCCTCCCGCCCCTCAGAGGGATGTCTGCACACTAGGGTGGGCTTATTTACCGCACTAGCCTGGGCCCTCAGAACTAGGCAGCCTCATAATCTCTCGCCTCAATCGGCGATCCTTATTCTCCCAAAGGTATGAGGGATACCTTGGGCCATTCCCGGGCTTTGCTAACGACGCCGCCCGGCTACACAAGCACGGAACGGAGTTAGCGTTGAAGCCAAAAAAAATCTTGAATTCCAAAGATAACAACTTCAATGCAATTTTCTAAGTATAGCATTCACAATTCATGAAGATAGCAATTTCAACGCAATTTATCGAATACAACATCACATAATTCGTAACTTCATATAATTTTTATGTCGTCATTTTAAAAGGAAAAGACACCATTCATTAATACTAATTTAAGGAAAAATCTCTTCTTTTTTAAAATTAACCAAGCTAACCTGGCCACCGTTTCCTTGAGGGGCTTGAAAAGGGAGGACTGGAGCCGCATTGGGCGCATCTCCCTCCATCTCGTTGTTACGTGCCCCTCTTGAGGCAATATTTTGTCGTCTTCGAGATTAGGCCATCCTAGGCGTCGCCTTGTAGAGCTCGCTGCTGCGATCGAAACGCTTCAGTCGGATCTGAATTCCGAGCTCGTTTGCTCACCGTATGAGCAAAAGAATATGGCGCACGAACCCTCGCTTGAGTCAAAAAACCCTTACTAAAGTCTACGCAAATGGGGGGGAAATTGTGAGATGTCCTTAAGGGCAAAGGCAAGGAGAGGGCTGGGAGGGGTGACTGCAAGCCTCTCTGTAAGTCTATTCACACAGGGGGGGTATAAGAGTTAAGGACACTGGCCTCTAGCAAGAGGGGGATGGAAGAAAATTGGCTTATCTGAAAAGAGCCAAATGAGGGGGTGTGAGAGGGGTGGCTGCAAGGGCGGCTGTACTTGCAGCAAGTATGCTACACAGGGACGGACGGCGGTACGGACGGCGTATACGCTACACAGAAATGCGTGCCGACTGAGGAGCACCCCGGGGGTTTATATAGCTAAGGGGTGAGGGTACGGGCGCTGCGCAAAGCAAGGACGAAAGGACGGTGTACCTTCAAAGGCTATGGATCAGTGGCCTGCATGGTCTAGGGGAAAGGTACGGTGTCGGTTGTCCGGGAAGGGAGTGGTACGCATGTACCTTATCTGGTCTGGAGCAGCATGGGTGTCCACGTAAGGGTACGCGTGGGCCATACAGTGGGCGGCCGTCCTTTGGTTCTTGGGCGGCCATTGTACGGGCACCCTAGTAAGTGTGTACGGACCAAATTTTGGGGCGGGATACCCAAATTTGGGACGTCCGCTTCGATTTGCGTGCCAGACCGCCCCGGGGGGCGAAAATTTTTTTTGTCCGAGAGGTTCTCCTGGTCGCAGGGGTTCAGACCGTTCGTCAATCGGACGTGCGGTCGTGCATTTATTAAGGTTTAAAGGTCGCCGTTTTTTAACTAAAATGATTGAAATTAGCGTATAGGCTTGATCCGATGTCCGTTTTGGATGCTGTAAAATCCTATATTAGGGTAAAATCGCGCGCATATTCCAAATGTGGGCTCAGAATTTGAAGATTCCAAGTAGAAATGACTCAAATAATGAAATCATTGATATTTATACCATAAAAACTCATAATTACATGGACATTTCTTTATTATTAGTGAAGATGGGTACGTTACATCCTTCCCCCCTTAAAGAAATCGAGATGTCCTCATCTCGTCATGAATTGGGGATAATCCTTTAAGAGTGTAGCTTCATCTTCCCAAGTTGCATCCTCTTCAGGGTAATCTTTCCACTGAACTAGATGTTCTACAAGAGTTCTATTTCGGAGAACTTTCCTTTCCCTAGAATCTATGATGCTACTGGGCTGTAATTCAAGGACTCCTTGAGTAGGGATTACAACTTGTTCATCATCAAGAATATGATCGAGACTGGGGACATATGGTTTTAACAAACTTACATGAAATACATTATGGACTTTGATATGGGCGGGGAGTTGGAGTTTATAGGCACTTTTACCTAGACACTTGATAACTGTATAAGGACCACAATACCTAGGGCTGAGCTTCTTATATTTCCCAAGTGATAGAGAACTTCGTTTGGGTCGCACTCGTAGAAGAACTTTATCTCCTTCCTTGAAGATCCTTTCAGACCTCTTGTTGTCAGCATAATGCTTTTGTCGATCTTGGGCAGCTTTAATATCCTTTTGGATAGCCTTGGTTTGTTCCTCCATTTCTTCGAGCATTTTCCTGGATGCCTCAACTCTTATGGTCGGATCAGAGAAATTTAGAGGAGACAAGCATTCTTGCCCATAGAGTGCTTTGAATGGTGACATTCCTATGCTTTGATGATAAGACGCATTGTAGGCGAATTCTACCAGAGGAAGGTATTGAATCCACCTTTTGGGTTCCCGTCCACAGTATGCCCTGAGAATGTCTTCAATTACTTGATTGACTCTCTCAGTCTGGCCATCGGTCTCTGGATGATAAGCTGTGCTAAAGCAAAGTTGAGTCCCCAGAGCTTGAAATAAAGACTGCCAAAATTTTGAGGTGAAGTCAGAATCCCGATCACTTACTATCCTTTTTGGGAGACCATGAAGTTTGAGGACTTCCTTGATGAATATTCGAGCAACATCAGAAGCTTTGAAGGTCTTCTTTGCTGGTATAAGGTGAGCTACTTTGGTAAGTAAGTCCACTACTACTAGAATGGAGTCATATCCTCCTTGAATAGTGGGGAGACTTGTGACAAAATCCATACTAATGCACTCCCACTTCATTTGGGGAATATCTAAGGGTTGAAGCTTTCCAGGCATCTTGACCCTTTCAGCTTTGATCCTTTGGCATGAGAGACATTGTTTCAAGTACCGAAGCACATCATTTTTCAAGCCTGCCCAATGAAAGCTCCTTCTTACCGCATTTAATGTTTTTGCATAACCTGGGTGTCCTGCAGCAGGGCTATCATGAGCTTCATGGAGGATTAGTTTCTTTAAAGCAGGATCCTTAGGGATACATAGCCTGTGATTGAAGTAGAGGCTTCCTTCATGAGTGGAGTATCCCTTGATTAGATTCTTCTCTTTCTCTGAATGTCCCCCTTCTTCTACTAACTTTATCATCCTCTGATAATCTGGATCATGAGATGAGACTTCTTCCACCTTGACCAGTATGGGATTATTTGGCATTGAAATTGCATTCAAGAAAGATTTGCGGCTAAGTGCATCAGCTACCACATTCTCTTTCCCAGGGCGGAATTTGATGTCGAAATCATATTCTTGTAGAATTTCAATCCATCTCCTTTGCCGCATGTTGAGGTTAGGCTACTTATAGACTTTTATGGTCAGTTACAAGTTGGAATTTGCCTCCCAAGAGATAATGTCTCCATAATTTGAGGCAATGAACAACTGCTAAGAGTTCCAAATCATGGGTGGCATAGTTTGCTTCATATTGCTTCAGCTTGCGGGAAGTATAAGCGACTGGTCTGCCTTCTTGGCCTAAGACACCACCAAGTGCTAGACTACTAGCATCAGTAACCACTTCAAATCCCTTGGAGAAATCAGGAAGCTTTAAGACTGGGGCAGAAGTAATAATGACTTTCAGCTGATCAAAGCTGTTTTGATGGATTGGCAGCCACACTATTTTGCAATCCTTCTTAAGAAGATCTGTCAAGGGTGCAGCTACCAAGGCATAATCTTTGATAAAAATCCTATACCAACCCGTGATTCCCAAGAATCCACGAACTTCACGAACTGATTTAGGGGGTGGCCATTCTAGAATATCCTTGACCTTGGCGGGGTCTACTGAGATGCCATCCTTGGAGACGATGAATCCAAGATACTCAATTTGATGAGTAAAGAAGGTACATTTGCTCTTCTTGGCATAGAGTTTGTGTCTGCGCAGCAATTGCAGAACTCTACGCACATGCTCCTCATGCTCTTCCACTGATTTTGAGTAGATTAAGATGTCATCAAAGAAAACAAGCACAAACTCATCCAAGTACGGGCGGAATATATCTTGCATTAGGCGGTTGAAGGTTGCAGGAGCATTGGTTAACCCGAATGACATTACAGTAAACTCATAGTGGCCATAACGGGTATTGAAGGCTGTTTTGGGTATATCTGCTTCTTTGACTTTGATCTGATAGTAACCAGACCTCAAATCTATTTTTGAGAAGACTTTGGCCCCATGAAGCCTGTCAAGAAGTTCGTCGATGCGAGGGATAGGATACTTATTCTTGACAGTGACTTGATTTAGCCCTCGATAATCTATGCAGAGGCGGAGAGTCCCGTCCTTCTTTTTTTGGAAAAGAACAGGTGCTCCCCAAGGAGAGCTACTAGGGCGTACAAATCCTTGTTCAATGAGTTGGGAAAGTTGCTCCTTAAGCTCAATGGCTTCAGGAAGGGACATTTTATAGGGAGTTTTTGAGACGGGTTGAGCTCCAGGGATCACCTCGATTTCATGGTCGACTTCTCGAGGAGGCGGTAACCCTGTAAGCTCGTCAGGGAAGATGTCAGAGAATTCTTGGAGCCAAGAGGGTTCTGTCTCCATACTAGGTTCAATGACTTTGTTGAGTTTGACTAAGAAAACTTGCTGACCCTTACGTGTTCCCTTGAGAAGATGTTTTGCCTTGACTACCCTAGACTTACGTTTTCCTGTGATCCCCTGAA
Source organism: Cibotium barometz (assembly GCF_041138505.1). Lineage (NCBI taxonomy): Eukaryota > Viridiplantae > Streptophyta > Polypodiopsida > Cyatheales > Cibotiaceae > Cibotium > Cibotium barometz. The sequence continues at coordinate 48,091,350 of NC_141075.1, forward strand.
CAGATATTACTTGGCCATGGTCATTTTCAAAAGTGATACTCCCCCGGTTACAATGAATGCTAGCCTTGTTTGCAATTAACCAATCCATCCCAAGGATTCCATCATAAATTCCTAGTGGCAAGACTCTAAAGTGACCATGAGTTTGCTCATTACCCAGCTCAAAATCAAGGTTTCCTATAGAGTGGCGAGATACAACTTCTTTCCCACTGGCTAACTCTACAATCATTCTTCTAGCTGTTTTTTGACTCAAGTTTAATTTTTGCAAGCACCTAGGAGAAAGGAATGAATGGGTACTGCCACAATCAATCAAAAGCTGAAATGGCTTACCATGATGAGTGGCGGGGGTTTGGATTACACCAAATTGTTTATTCGGACCTTGGTGTTCTACTGCCGCATGGACGGTGGCACGCTCTTCTTTAGCCGTCTCCAAGGTCGGTTCTTCACTTATAACACAGGCAGTTCTAGCAACTGTTTCTCCGCGGCCTCTGCCAAGGCCACTGCCTCTTGCACCTTGGTGGGTAGGGGTTCCACAGCCTTGATTTCCCCTGTTACCTTGGGAAAATGATGTTGCCATCTTGGGACAGTTGGCTCTAAAGTGTCCCAGCTCATTGCACTCAAAACACAGAGGGCCTTCTCTGGAAGAAGCAGCATACGAGCGGGGGGCAAAAGAGTTGCCTTGTCGCCCTCTGTTGTAGTAGGGAAAATTCTGTTGAGATTTCTTGTAGGGTTGATCTCTAAGATTTGCCTCAGGGTAAGATCTCTTTTGATTCTTCGGTTTGATAGCCTTCATTTCTTTCACAAGGGGCTTTGCTCGTATGAGAGCATCCTGTAATGTGCTTGGCCTCATTGCTTCAAGGCGGGAATCTAGGGGTTCATTTAGCCCTTGGCAGAAATGAGCCACTTGCTGGGAAGTAGTCATAGCTGGGGCATACTTCCGTAATAAATTTGGAATAGTAGTCTTCCAGAGTTAAGCTGCACTGTCTAAGACTAAAAAACTCATTCATCTTTATGGACTCATGGGATGGAGGAAGATATCTTTCCTTCACTGCCTGCTTGATGTCTTCCCACGTTTGAGAATGCTCGGTGACTTCCTTGTCACGGCACCACTGTTTCCACCAGAGTTTAGCATCTCCAGTGAGGCGAAACCATGCGAGCATAGACTGATTTGCTACTCTAGTACCGGCAGCAGAGAAATAATCGTCCATTGCCTCAATCCAGACTTCAGCATCCTTCTCAACCTTTGAACCTTCTCCTTTAAAGGAGGGAGGTTGCATTTGCTTGAGGAGGAGCTTCTTTTCCTGGGTATCGGTGTAAAGCGCATTGGGAAGTGGAGGGTGGTCATCCTGGCCATCATTGTAAAAACAATTTTAAGATTACAAGATTCATATTTGCACAACGCTTATTTTTGGAGAGTAAAACATTGAAATTATTTTATTTTTGGAGAGTAAAACATTGAAATTATTTTATTTCCAAATATTTACAAGGACAAGTTTTATTACAAGGTTCTGAGACTATAATCAGTCTTATTTGCTATGAAGGGAAATTCCTAGGCTTGACTATGACATAAGGGTAGATCGGTCCACATATGTGAAATATGGGGGTTCCGCTGTAGTTTCTAAGACTCTAAAAACTGATGGTAAGGGTGGTAAACTCTGGATTGGGGTAGATCCCAACACCGCTACTCTATCAGCAGGTAAGACCTGCATCACTTTGTCATACACCCAACGATCCTGAGGTATGCGAACCCCATCTATAGTCACCGAGGTGTTGGCCCTGGGGGTACCGACAAACCAAAATAAGCGGATCATCTTCAGCTTCTCAATCCAACGAATCCGCTTAAGGTCGGTGGTGAGGTTCCCAGTCTGATCTGCTCGGATGAAGAAGTATCTCGGCCCACGACTCCAGAAATCTCTACCCCATCCTCTCTGAATACGAGAGAAATGAGGGAGGGATATCTTCTCTAATATCTGCACCATGGTGTCGCGGAACTCGAAATTCGAGGAGTGACTAGCAGTCTCGAAGATGCATTGGAAAACTAGAAATTTGGAGTAGGCATCTTCCTCTTCCTACAATCATTCAAACATCAATTTAATTTATTTGTTTTAGTAGAATATCTTTACTAATTAGCATTACGTTAGGTAAAACATTTATTACAAAACAGTCCTTAAATCGCAATTCCTAGGAGCCAAACTTGCTCTGATACCAATTGTAAGGTTCCTCCCTTTAAAATTGGGAGAAACACTTAAGATAGTCCGCTAAGTCTTATCTTGGGAAAAATTTCCTATTCATCGACACCTTGACCATACAGAGATTCAAGGATACGATTCATAGGTATGACCTAGCTCTATCCCGCAGGGGGAGCGTGGTCTTCTAAACATCAAATCACCTTGACCATACAGAGATTCAAGGATACGATTCAATACCCGTTATGGCCACTATGAGTTTACTGTAATGTCATTCGGGTTAACCAATGCTCCTGCAACCTTCAACTGCCTAATGCAAGATATATTCCGCCCATACTTGGATGAGTTTGTGCTTGTTTTCTTTGATGACATCTTAATCTACTCAAAATCAGTGGAAGAGCATGAGGAGCATGTGCATAGAGTTCTGCAATTGCTGCGCAGACACAAACTCTATGCCAAGAAGAGCAAATGTACCTTCTTTACTCATCAAATTGAGTATCTTGGATTCATCGTCTCCAAGGATGGCATCTTTGTAGACCCCGCCAAGGTCAAGGATATTCTAGAATGGCCACCCCCTAAATCAGTTCGTGAAGTTCGTGGATTCTTGGGAATCACGGGTTGGTATAGGATTTTTATCAAAGATTATGCCTTGGTAGCTGCACCCTTGACAGATCTTCTTAAGAAGGATTGCAAAATAGTGTGGCTGCCAATCCATCAAAACAGCTTTGATCAGCTGAAAGTCATTATTACTTCTGTCCCAGTCTTAAAGCTTCCTGATTTCTCCAAGGAATTTGAAGTGGTTACCGATGCTAGTAGTCTAGCACTTGGTGGTGTCTTAGGCCAAGAAGGCAGACCAGTCGCTTATACTTCCCGCAAGCTGAAGCAATATGAAGCAAACTATGCCACCCATGATTTGACACTCTTAGCAGTTGTTCATTGCCTCAAATTATGGAGACATTATCTCTTGGGGGGAAAATTCCAGCTTGTATAACTGACCATAAAAGTCTAAAGTGGATCTTCACCCAGCCTAACCTCAACATGTGGCAAAGGAGATGGATTGAAATTCTACAAGAATATGATTTCGACATCAAATTCCGCCCTGGGAAAGATAATGTGGTAGCTGATGCACTTAGCCGCAAATCTTTCTTGAATGCAATTTCAATGCCAAATAATCCCATACTGGTCAAGGTGGAAGAAGTCTCATCTCATGATCCAGATTATCAGAGGATGATAAAGTTAGTAGAAGAAGGGGGACATTCAGAGAAAGAGAAGAATCTAATCAAGGGATACTCCACTCATGAAGGAAGCCTCTACTTCAATCACAGGCTATGTATCCCTAAGGATCTTGCTTTAAAGAAACTAATCCTCCATGAAGCTCATGATAGCCCTGCTGCAGGACACCCAGGTTATGCAAAAACATTAAATGCGGTAAGAAGGAGCTTTCATTGGGCAGGCTTGAAAAATGATGTGCTTCGGTACTTGAAACAATGTCTCTCATGCCAAAGGATCAAAGCTGAAAGGGTCAAGATGCCTGGAAAGCTTCAATCCTTAGATATTCCCCAAATGAAGTGGGAGTGCATTAGTATGGATTTTGTCACAAGTCTCCCCACTGCTCAAGGAGGATATGACTCCATTCTAGTAGTAGTGGACTTACTTACCAAAGTAGCTCACCTTATACCAGCAAAGAAGACCTTCAAAGCTTCTGATGTTGCTCGAATATTCATCAAGGAAGTCCTCAAACTTCATGGTCTCCCAAAAACGATAGTAAGTGATCGGGATTCTGACTTCACCTCAAAATTCTGGCAGTCTTTATTTCAAGCTCTGGGGACTCAACTTTGCTTTAGCACAGCTTATCATCCAGAGACCGATGGCCAGACTGAGAGAGTCAATCAAGTAATTGAAGACATTCTCAGAGCATACTGTGGACGGGAACCCAAAAGGTGGATTCAATACCTTCCTCTGGTAGAATTTGCCTACAATGCGTCTTATCATCAAAGCATAGGAATGTCACCATTCAAAGCACTCTATGGGCAAGAATGCTTGTCTTCTCTAAATTTCTCTGATCCGACCATAAGAGTTGAGGCATCCAGGAAAATGCTCGAAGAAATGGAGGAACAAACCAAGGCTATCCAAAAGGATATTAAAGCTGCCCAAGATCGACAAAAGCATTATGCTAACAACAAGAGGTCTGAAAGGATCTTCAAGGAAGGAGACAAAGTTCTTCTACGAGTGCGACCCAAACGAAGTTCTCTATCACTTGGGAAATATAAGAAGCTCAGCCCTAGGTATTGTGGTCCTTATACAGTTATCAAGTGTCTAGGTAAAAGTGCCTATAAACTCCAACTCTCCGCCCATATCAAAGTCCATAATGTATTTCATGTAAGTTTGTTAAAACCATATGTCCCCAGTCTCGATCATATTCTTGATGATGAACAAGTTGTAATCCCTACTCAAGGAGTCCTTGAATTACAGCCCAGTAGCATCATAGATTCTAGGGAAAGGAAACTCCGAAATAGAACTCTTGTAGAACATCTAGTTCAGTGGAAAGATTACCCTGAAGAGGATGCAACTTGGGAAGATGAAGCTACACTCTTAAAGGATTATCCCCAATTCATGACGAGATGAGGACATCTCGATTTCTTTAAGGGGGGAAGGATGTAACGTACCCATCTTCACTAATAAAGAAATGTCCATGTAATTATGAGTTTTTATGGTATAAATATCAATGATTTCATTATTTGAGTCATTTCTACTTGGAATCTTCAAATTCTGAGCCCAAATTTGGAATCTGCGCGCGATTTTACCCTAATATAGGATTTTACAGCATCCAAAACGGACATCGGATCAAGCCTATACGTTAATTTCAATCATTTTAGTTTAAAAACGGCGACCTTTAAACCTTAATAAATGCACGACCGCACGTCCGATTGACGAACGGTCTGAACCCCTGCGACCAGGAGAACCTCCCGGACAAAAAAAATTTTCGCCCCCGGGGGGCGTCCGGCACGCAAATCGAGGCGGCGTCCCAAATTTGAGTGTCCCGCCCCAAAATTTGGTCCGTACACACTTACTAGGGTGCCTGTACAATGGTCGCCCAAGAACCAAAGGACGACCGCCCACTGTATGGCCCACGCGTACCCTTACGTGGACACCCATTCTGCCCCAGACCAGATAAGGTACATGCGTACCACTCCCTTCCCGGACAACCAACACCGTACCTTTCCCCTAGACCATGCAGGCCACTGATCCATAGCCTTTGAAGGTACATCGTCCTTTCGTCCTTGCTTTGCGCAGCGCCCGTACCCTCACCCCTCAGCTATATAAACCCCCGGGGTGCTCCTCAGTCGGCACGCATTTCTGTGTAGCGTATACCCTGTTGTGCCACCGTCCGTACCGCCGTCCGTCCCTGTGTAGCGTACTTGCTGCAAGTACAGCCGCCCTTGCAGCCACCCCTCTCACCCCCCCTCATTTGGCTCTTTTCAGATAAGCCAATTTTCCTCCATCCCCCTCTTGCTAGAGGCCAGTGTCCTTAACTCTTCTCCCCCCCCCCTCCCGAGTGAATAGACTTACAGAGAGGCTTGCAGCCACCTCTCCCAGCCCTCTCCACGTTTTTGCCTTTGCCCTTAAGGACATCTCACAATTCCCCCCCCCCATTTGCGTAGACTTTAGTAAGGGTTTTTTGACTCAAGCGAGGGTTCGTGCGCCATATTCTTTTGCTCATACGGTGAGCAAACGAGCTCGGAATTCAGATCCGACTGAAGCGTTTCGATCGCAGCAGCGAGCTCTACAAGGCGACGCCTAGGATGGCCTTATCTCGGAGACGACAAAATATTGCCTCAAGAGGGACACGTAACAACGAGATGGAGGGAGATGCGCCCAATGCGGCTCCAGTCCTCCCTTTTCGAGCCCCTCAAGGAAACGGTGGCCAGCCGGGCGGCATCGTTAGCAAAGCCCGGGAATGGCCCAAGGTATCCCTCATACCTTTGGGAGAATAAGGATCGCCGATTGAGGCGAGAGATTATGAGGCTGCCTAGTTCTGAGGGCCCAGGCTAGTGCGGTAAATAAGTCCACCCTAGTGTGCAGACATCCCTCTGAGGGGCGGGAGGATCGAGCGATGGAGCCTAAGAGGGCGATAGGCCGGCTTGAGTCCATGAGGTGTATGGTCCCGTAGGGTTTTGCCCAGCATGTAGAGGCTGGAAGGCCGAATTCTAGATCATCGGCAGAATAAGAATAAGAGAGCCGGTTTGGCTTGTATGGAAATGGACTCATGTATAAACTTTTTATAAAATTGCATCTTGTCTTTGGTATGATTGTATTGTGTAAGAAGGCTATTTTAACGAACCTTGTGAAGAAGGGCCCTAATTAAGGAATATGTTTATTTATGTCAAACAGTGTGGTAGTATTAATTAGAAAACAAATTGATGCGTTAGTAGGGTGGAAAGTGGGAGGATGGAATGCCCTGACGGCACCATCCTACGGACGGGTGGACCCGATTAGTCGGGTAGCTTTCCAATAGATTAAGTGAAAGCCCTACGTTAGATAGTTAGGTTCTTGGGCAACTCTATTCTAGAAGACTAGGCCAGCGGCTGTGCCTTGCATAAGATGAGGAAAAAAAGCGTTGTCTCTAGAAATCAAGTCTAGTAGTTGCCCAATTTATGATCAATCGCCCTATGGGTGATTTGATGTTTAGAAGACCATGCTCCCCCTGCGGGATAGAGCTAGGTCATACCTATGAATCGTATCCTTGAATCTCTGTATGGTCAAGGTGTCGATGAATAGGAAATTTTTCCCAAGATAAGACTTAGCGGACTATCTTAAGTGTTTCTCCCAATTTTAAAGGGAGGAACCTTACATTATTATTCCGATTGGTTCCACCCTTCTCTGGTCAGCCGTGCAGATATGGAATGGGACTGGTTGCAAATCAGTGGTACCCAGCTCTTTGTCCATGCTATTTGATATAATGTTCACTCCCGATTCTCCATCTAGAATAACCCTTTCCACTATTTGTCCTCTAGTCTTGATAGTCACTTCTAGAATGGACGTGTCACAATCTTGAATCATTTCATCATTTGTGTATTTTTTCGCCTTGTTTTTTGGTTCCTCTTGGCAAAGGCATTTGTTTTAGTTTTTCATTTGGTACTATGGCCTGTACTAGTTTCTGCCTGTAGTTGGGAACTAGGTTCAGCATTTGATCCAGAGTGATATTCAAATTCATCTTGCTGAGATCCTCCATAATTCATATTCTTTCATGGAATTCTTGGCTGCCTCTGCATATTCTTTCTTCCTCCTGGTTTTCTTCTCTCTCCTTTTCCTGACTTTTCCTTATCAAATTTTCATTCTAGATGTTTTCAAGATTTTCCTCTACTTCTTTTCTTGCAACACTTCTACTGCTTTGGGCTGTAATTGGCTCTAGTTGGCACTTCAGTGTCTGTCCTTCAGTTTCCCTCTCATTGCAAGACAACTTCTTTCTTGCTATTATGTGGGCCGCACACTGCAAGACAGCACACCGCAAGTCTGAAGTCTGGACCGCAAACGTAATGTCGCAGTGCGTACCTTACATGAATAGTCATTATTAGATCTCAAGGGGTGTAAACAGGAGGTCACCCCTGTTTGAATCCCACGACTGTGTAACTCTTTAAAAGGCTATATGCATGTGTATTTAGAGCAATCAATCAATCAGCGTTTCATGCGATAATTTAGTAGTCTGTGTTAGTGGAGCATTAACCATGTCGCACTATGTATAATTGTTTCTGTATTCATTTAACAGTATAAGTTATCTTTCCAATGAATGATGTATGCTAAGAGGGTAATCATTCCCGTATTATTGTACTAATGTTAAGTACGTAATACACTTGGCAACCACGATGTTCTCTTGATGATGCAGTTGCATGTGCACGCGTTCTCAGGGACCTCTTGATTTGCTGGTTCCTACTACGAGGTGGCCGCGATGTCGTCGTTCGAAGGATGATGGTGATGATGCGGTAGATGATTCTTGTTCCTTTTCTTCCCACTTTGCAGGGGCGGGATGTCACTCCCAGCGGCAATCCCCGGTGGCATAGCTGTTCTTGCCCCCCTCCCTGTGTTCCGTGGGTAGAGAGGCAGTCGTCAACTCCTCCGAGTTCCCCAACAACGACGGTTCGGTAGTTGTTATCGGGGACCGACATAGCCATCACTGGTAGTTCCCCCCGCACAGCCGATGGCCCAGTCGCACATGGACAGATTAAGTATGCAAAGTTCCATGGGAAATCTTTTGAGGATCCGGATGCTCACATCCGGCAGTTTGAGAAAACATACAATCTTAATGTGCCACCCCCACTGGATCAAGTACGTATGGAACCCGTGTTTGAGTCCACTTTGAGTGGGAAGGCTTCCCAATGGTTTTGGCAAAATACCCCGTGGATCTTTTTCAAACTTTTGATGTGGTGAAGACGGATTTCTTGCGGCGCTTTCGAGTGGAAAAGACCATCGCCTAGAATTTGGAAAAGCTGCATGTGCTTAAGTAGGGCAAGCGCACAGTGGAGGATTATGTAGCCCGGTTTCGAGTCACGTTGCAGCGGGTTCCTCAAAACCAACATCCAACACAGGAGGTGCTCAATGACTATTTTCTTAAGGTCTTGTCTAAGGATCTGTGTATAGCCTTAGCGATTGTGGATAAGGTTGCCATGGAGCTTCCAGATGTGATTGCGAGGGCGATCTTGGCCCGCAGAATCCCTGGAGGATGCCACACCCAGCAGGCGAAAATCCAAAAAGAAGTCAAGAAAAAGCTCATCTCATGGGAGGAAGCACAGTAGCTCTGAAGATTCGGATGAGGAGAGTCCAGATGAAGATTCTTCTGATAGTAGTAGTGAAGATTAGGATGCCGAACTGGTGAAAGCGACCAAGAAGACCCACAAGGGTGGGAAGGTCAGCACGACAGTGTCTAGGGAATCCTCGGCTGCTACTAAGTCATTGAAAGAGGTCTAGTGCTCGACGTGCCGCAATTCGAGTCATCTTGCTATACGGAGTGTGCGCTTAATGAGAAATGGTGTGCCATCTGTACTTCTAATTCTCATAATACCAGTGACTGTTATTATAATGGGAGGGGCCAATGGGCTAGAGGCCCCATTCAATGGAAGGATAAAGAGCAAAATAATAAAAGATCTTGTTTCTACCTGCCTAGAGAGAGAAAATATTCTAGAGAGAGGTAATTCAATTTTTAGATATCTTTGGATGGAAAAATATCCTTTCTTATTAAAATGAATTCCTCCGAAATAGAAGTTTAAAAATAAATTCCTAAGGTGCATTAGAAATAAATTATAATCTGCACAAAAGACCTTAGCCTAAGAGTCCAGATTTTTTGAAAATTTTGGATTACGATTCTTATGGGCCAATAAGATTAATCCAAATGTAGGGAAGAGATAAATTGAAGAATAAAAGAAAAACCCCCCAAAAATGAGTAAATGCTCACATAAGATGAAGAGTGAACTAAGGACCAAAGAAAAGATTTAAAAAAACTGAATTTTAACACCTCAGAGTGGGGATCTTGATGAAAAACAGGTAGAGGAGAGGAGACACACACACATGAGCAAACCCTGATGTATTATCAAACCCTAACCATAGAGGGAAGCCATCTCCGTTCTCACACAATGTATGAAGCCATAATCCATAATCTACAACACACTACATGTGTTGTGTCCTGCTAACCTTAGCTAATGTCCACACACTATGACCAACTGGACGCGGTCATTTATGTCTCACACATGTTACTACCTAACATGCCAGCACATAGTGCAACTGGCACAAGCTGACATCGTCGAGCTTGAATCTCAACAGCCCCTCTCAAGCTCATGATATACTTCCATAGATGAAGATGTAGATGAGCTTGGGCTCTGATACCATGATGAAAAACAAGTAGAGGGAGAGGAGACACACACACAGGAGCAAACCCTAATGTATTATGAAACCCTAACCATAGAGGGAAGCCATCTCCCTTCTCACACAATGCATGAAGCCTAATCCATAATCTACAACACACTACATGTGTTGTGTCCACACACTGCTAACCCTAGCTAATGTCCACACACTATGACCAGCTGGACGCGGTCATTTATGTCTCACACATGTTACTACCTAACATGCCAGCACGTAGTGCAACTGGCACAAGCTAACATCGAGCTTGAATCTCAATAGATCTTCCCTCATGAAGGAGGCACCTTTTTCTCATCATTACCCCCAATTTTAAATCAATTAAATGAGATATTTCATCTCTCCTCTCTCTTATTTCAAAACTAGATCCAAAAAGTAAGCTGAACTGACCCAAAAATGGTCAAAAATTGACCAAACTGATCTGGAAAATTCTAGAATCAGTTTGCTTGGTTTGAGGCTCACTTTTTCCTATAAATAGAAGCCTCCCCCTTTGTAAAAGCTTAATGGTGTTTATGCATTGTTACTCTACTCCTGCCCTGAGCCATTTACATTGAATTTCTTGATAATTCAATTATTTTTGGCCTAATCCTCTCCAAAGAGAATTGGTGGCCACTCTTGCTTCAAATAAGAGTAGAACCCTCAATCCCTCAGCCCAAAGAAAAGCTTACAACTCCATGTAAGCTAAATTTTCTTTCTTGTTAAATCTATGGTTTTCTTGATTTTCATGTTTTTCTGTTGAGATTGAATTAAATTCTAATGCTATGCCTTGATGAAAAGGCCATCCCCTTCTCTTCTTTACATTCTAGCCTTTCTTAATCCTAGAAAGATTAATTAAACTTTTCTTATTGTTTACTCTCTTGAAAATTGAAAATTGTGTAAATTAGAGTCCTATACATCTAATTTGGGTTAATTTAAATCAATTAAAGAATCATAAAAATGAGAAATGGTCAGCCATACAAAGGAGGTTATGGCAAAATTTTCTAAAATTTTGTGGAAAAGAAAATTTGTTTTTATGTTATTCCAAAAAAGAGTAATTTTCACCATTTTTTGCATCTAAAAGAAATATTCTAATTACTCCATGTACATATTCACCTATGAATATGCATGGATATCACTGACATTAATTATTAAAATTGACTTCTATGCATAAAAAGATGCATAATGAAAATTTTTTTATTATAAAAGTGTTATTTTCATTAAATTTATGTTCTATGCATAGAAAGATGCATAATGGAAATTCTTTTATTATAAAAGTGTTATTTTCATTAAATTTAATTTCTATGCATAGAAAGATGCATAATGGAAATTTTTTTATAAAAGTGTTATTTTCATTAAATTTAATTTCTATGCATAGAAAGATGCATAATGGAAAATTTTTTATTATAAAAGTGTTATTTTCATTAAATTTAATTTCTATGCATAGAAAGATGCATAATGAAAAAAAAAATTATTATAAAAGTGTTATTTCCATTAAATTTAATTTCTATGCATAGGAAGATGCATAATGGAAATTTTTTTACTATAAAAGTGTTATTCTTATTAAAATTGATTTTTATGTATAGAAAGATGCATAAAGGAAATTTTAATTATAAAAGTGTCATTCTTGTAAAAATTAGCTTTTATGCATAGATAGATGCATAAAGAAATTCTTTTTATTTTCAAAGTGTTATTCCTATTAAAATTGATTTTATGTATAAATAGATGCATAAAAGGATTTTTTTTAAGTGTTATTCCCATTGAAGTTGATTTTTATGCATAAATAGATGCATAAAGAATTTTTATATCAAAATTAGAATTCTCTTAAATTCTATGAGAAATTGATAAATGAATAATTAAATACTCTAAGAGAAAATTCTATCGTTTTATACTCACACGGATTGTAAAAAGAAAATTTAAGAAATCTATCGAGATCGAAATATTCAGATAAATGATTAACTCATTCCTCATTGGAATTCGTAAACTAATTTAGAAATCAGTTAAGTGAATATTCAAAGAAAGAAATTCAGTAAAATAGTAACTGAATTATCAAACCTTTTCGAGAAAGATAGTTCAGGAAAAATCTTATCAGACTCGAACCTTGAATTAGACTATGGCCAAGACCAAACTCTTTCATTAGTTTCGAGGAAAGAAGATGTGACCAGTTTAGAAAAATACCCTCAAAACTCCTGCCAAATCTGAAACTAAGTTTGAGACCCTTCGAATTGATCTGTTGATCAAGGTACAGAATTCGAGGAATTCTTGTATGAAATTCAGAATTCTGCTCAAGACGTTTTGGGGATACTAATTCAAGATATACTCATTGTATTCAAAAGGGGCAGAGGGGTCTCACAGTGGCATTTGCTCAAGTAGCAAGCGGTTTGGATAATGCTTATGGCTACTCGAGTGGAGGCCAAGGCCAAGGAGGAGGCCGTGGTCATGGTCGGGGTGGCCGAGGTGGCGATCAACTGCGCATCTATTTGTTCTGCACATAGGAAGGGCATTGGTGATCGGAGTGCCCAAAGGCATAGGAGTATGACTGCAGGAAGGCAGAGAGACAAGAAAAGGTAGCAGGGAAGCAACCAAGTGTATCTATGGTTCAAATTGAGTCTCTTGCTGAGCAGGGAGATCCATAAGTTTGCATGGTAACGCACTCTGGTAAGAAGAGTCGGCCTTTAGTTCAAGCAGTAGAACAAGCTAGCATTGATTGGCCAACACAGAAAGAAGTGCGGCATCAAGTTGCCTCTTGGGTTCAGGAGCAAGCACCCAAAGCTGAGGCTGTGAAAACCTCATAAAGTGTTATTTCCATTGAAGTTAATTTTTATGCATAAATAGATGCATAAAGAATTTTTATATCAAAATTAGAATTCTCTTAAATTCTATGTTTAAATTCTATGAGAAATTGATAAATGAATAATTAAATACTCTAAGAGGAGAAATTTCTATCGTTTTATACTCACACGGATTGTAAAAAGAAAATTCAGGAAATCTATTGAGATCAAAATATTCAGATAAATGATTAATTTTTTCCTCATTAGAATTTGTAACATTTAGAAATTAGTTAAGTGAATATTCAAAGAAAGAAATTTAGTAAAATGTAACTGAATTATTAAACCTTTTCGAGAAAGATAGTTCAAGAAAAATCTTATCAGACTCGAACCTTGAATTAGACTATGACCAAGAGGAAACTCTTTCGTCAGTTTCGAGGAAAGAAGATGTGATCACTTTAGAAAAATACCCTCAAAACTCTCACCAAATCTGAAACTAAGTTTGAGACCCTTCGAATTGATCTGTGGATCAAGGTACAGAATTCGAGGAATTCCAGTATGAAATTCGGAATTCCAATCAAGAAGTTTTGGGAATACTGATTCAAGATATACTCATTGTATTCAAAAGAAAATCAAACTGAAAACTTGCATAAAAACCCTGTTTTCTTAAAGGACTGTCTTACGCCAGAATGCTGGAGGCAGAATTTGGTATATGTTTTTCTAAGGGAAGTACGGTTGTAAGCTAGCGGCGGGGAGTGTTCAAAGGACAACTCATGTGGCAAAGCCTGCCCAGGTCTTGACTAGCCTCGATACGGTTAAAATGGTGCGCTTCCGATACGATGGATGAGGGCCGACAAAGTGGTCCCTGAGTGAAGTGCCAGGACACCTAAGGAGGATCCTCGAGGTTCTGACCAAGCGATGCACGGGCTCTCGAGATGGGTATTTATCCGTATGAAGGTGTTGTGTCTGCAAGGGATATGCATGTAAATTTGGTTGAGGTGAATAAGAATCCTATGCAAGGTTTGATTAGACAGGAACCTCAAAGGCCTATACAGGTGCAAAGGGGGATGTTCTATATGCCTTCTAATTTTTTTCCAAAAACCAAGCAGGTGAAGGTGGATGAAAAGCAGGCCAAGGTTTGAGACTTTTGCAGATAAGGAGTTGCCAGTGGATTCTTCTTTGGATGGGACCGTCATGGCTGTACAGGACAGTGAATTGGAAGGCTCTATTGGAGATCATTTGGATTTGGATGACATGCATGCACATGGAAGTAAAGAGGATGATGCCTTGGGATTGGCTGAAGATAAGAAGGAAAAGGAGTTGGATACAGAATGCTTTGAGGATGATTCTTTGTCAGATTCTACAGAAAGGGAGGAGGATGGGGTAGAGACTGGTGGTGAAGTGAAGATGGCTTGTGATGCGGCGGATGTGGAGAGTATGGAGGAAGATCCTATTATTCTGGATTTTCTTGGATAGCTTGATGGTGGTCTGGTACCTGTGATGGATGATGTGGATGTTTTCCATTTGATGCATTATGTGCTGAGGAATCTTTGGACGATGATACTAGGGGGGTTAGCAACACTCAAGAAGGTATGCATGTAGATTTGGCTGATGAAGAGCATTGTGAGGTGAGTATTGTGCTTGAGGATGATATATGGGAAGTTGCTAGCCTTGATGAACAGGAGCCAGAGATAGACATGGATCCTGATATGGTTGAGAGTGTAACAAAGGCTTCTATGCGTGTTGCTGAGATGCTAAAGGCAAAGTCCAAGGATGACAAGGATTCTGAACTAGCTGAGTTGTATGGTTCAGTGCAAGAAAAGCTTACTAGCAATACCTTAGGCTGTCGCCTTTTTGAGCTTCAAAAGCTCAACAAAACACACCTTTTAGTAGTATACAGCATGATTGTTGAGAAGTTAAGGCATAAACAATGGTTTGACAACCAGCTTAAGGATAAACAAATGAATGAGGGTGACATGGTCCTCTTATTCTACTAAAATACATAAAAAGAAGCTCAAGCTCCGAGCCTTATGACCTTTCCTAGTCACTGAGATAACACCACAAGCCGCAGTGCGCATTGAAACATTGGATGGAGTGGAAATGGTTAGTTACTTCAATGGTAGTAAACTTAAACGCTACTATGGCCCTCTCACAGAGGCCATCTTAAAAGGCATCCACGACAAAAAACAACAAAAGAAAGACCACAAGGATATGAAACGAGCTACACAAGAAGAAGCCAAAGCAAGCTTAGGCAAAGACATATCATGGTCAATATGGCCCAAGTGGTCGACTTAGAAGAAGAAGATTAGGAGGTGAAGCCATCTCAGCTGTGGTCAGGAATGACCGCCCCGACAAGCTTTGTCCAAAAATTAGCTCTTGGGGCTAGTTGCAATTTTATGTCCCATGAAACTTGGCGTTCCCTTAGGGAACCCACACTCAAAGAGACCCCTACCATTGTTACAACTGCTGCATCACAGCATGTTTGTTGCGCAAGCACAGCCAGGCTTTTGTTCCACATTAGAAATAATCCCTTGGAAGGGAAGTTCTACGTGATGCCTACAAGAACAACGTATGAAGAAATACTCCTTGGAAGGGTTTGGATATAGGACATAACCGATGCAACATTGATTGGGATGCATGGACGGTGACCTTACAGCTAGCCTTCGGCCAAGTGAGTGTCCTTATGAGACAAATGAAGAGCCTATCCCTGCTGCTTCCCCATGCTAAGAACTTCCCATTTCACCACCCACCATCATTCCATCACCTCACCCCTATCAATCCATCCCCCTAAAAAAGAGGCCGCTTCTCATTCTAACCACATCAATGCCTCTCACACACTCCCCACCACCACATTCCGCAACAACCCACTCTCACATTGCCACCTCACAAGCTACTGCCCCACCAACCCACACTAACATTACTAACATCACTAATAAAACTCCGCAGGGTTTGATATCTCACCATTGGGTACCTAAAAAGCTTCTTGCAACACAAGGATATTATGAGGGTGAATCTCAATTATGGATCCCCAAAAGATCCAACCATCCCCTTCATCCACAAGCACCCAAAGCTCCTCATCCCTCTCGTTCGTGAAAAATTTGCCAACCTCAAGCCTATAGGGTACATGACAAACACGCAGGCCCAAGCGCTCTCCATGGAGTTCCAATCCTTAATCAAACCCTGAACCATTCCAAAAACCAACTCCCAGTGGATCCCCAAACCTTACGAGCCCAACACTTCTATGAGAGAAATCATCATATTTGGGTCCCCAAATCTCCCCAACCTCAACCTCTACCCCGTGTCACTCAGCAGTCCCCTACCCTTCAATGGAAACCCACCAAGGCAACATTCACTATAAAGACTGCCCACCATAGGATAAAAGAAATCAAAAGCTCCATAGTGACACTACAACCCCCATACTACCGTTGACAGAACTCCTTACTGGTATACCTTCAACGTCAGCAACCCCTCCCTTCTTTCATTGTGAGGCTACAAACAACAGCAAAGTACAACAATGCCATCATTAGCTCCTTCAACCTCAGGTACATCCTTGTCACCCGCCTCACAATCCCTCAAGGAAGTGACCCCTGCCACCTTGCCATTACCTAATTAGAATTGGCTCCAATAAGGACTATCCGAGATTTACTTCAATTATTGTAACTTAACAGAATTGAGTCTTATTTTAGGGATCCATCAGTCCAACCTAACCCCATCCAATCCCATGGATTAACCAACCGTCCAACCACTGTAGTGATAGGATCCATTTAGGAATTTGGTTATGTTTTGCCTCGAGTACCAGGAAAAAGAGTTCCCATACCCCCTAGCTGGCACTTCAAGCAAACTTCAAGATAGTCACACCACTTACACACCCAATATGAAATTGCATGTTTCACAAATTCAGCTGTCTTTAAAACAATATGAAATTGCATGTTTCACAGATTCAGCTGTCTTTAAAAATATATGAAATTGCATGTTTCACAGATTCAGCTGTCTTTAAAACAATATGAAATTGCATGTTTCACAGATTCAGCTGTGAAACATGCAATATGAAATTGCATGTTTCACAGATTCAGCTATCTTTAAAACAATATGAAATTGCATGTTTCACAGATTCAGCTGTCTTTAAAACAATATGAAATTGCATGTTTCACAGATTCAGCTGTGAAACAATATGAAATTGCATGTTTCACAGATTCAGCTGTCTTTAAAACAAATGAAATTGCATGTTTCACAGATTCAGCTTTCTTTAAAACAATCTTTTAATGAAACCATAGTATCACTGATCATAATCTTCCAAAATATCTAGCTTGAATTCTAATTTCCAATCATTCCTTCATCAGTGTAACTATGGCATCATTGGCAACAACCAGAACGCTCACCACCTGTTCACTCAAGGGCCTTTTCAATAGTTCCTAGCTCATAGTACCCGAAAATATAATCACATAAAAAAATCCAGATGGACTCTCCATTGAAGATCACCAAGATCAACCAACAGATCCGAATAAAAGAGCCATGGACTCATCTGTTGTTGAGGACCAGCAAGGCCAATCAACCAGATCTATACGCGAGTTCAAAAAAAAACTCTAACTCCTTGTTCCATTTTCTTCCCCAATGCACACGTGGGTATCTTCGGCGACCCAGAGCCTGAGCACCGTATGGTCAGCACCCTCTAGGCTCCTTCGCAGGTCACCTAGCACTTCACTCATAGTAGGTCGCTTCCTTGGTCTCTCATCCACCGTACCGAAAGCTCACATTTAAATTGAACTGAGACTGGTCAAGACCTCGGCCGACCTTGCTACGTGAGACGTACTCCATTGGCTCTCCATCAGCTATTGCAACTTTATCACTTAGGTCTCCACAACCTCATTCATAAGATGGCCAAAATGCTTCCCTAGCATTCTTGACATAAAACAGTCATTTAAAATTTCAATGCAGTTTCTAATGAACTCTCATCTTTCCACATTGTTCCACATCATTTCTCGTTATTCCACATTCTTCTACATCAATTCACATTGCTTATTCCACATCCAGTCATATGTATTCCCATCGTCTTCATCCTTTCTCATCTAATCACATCATATTACATCTCATCACATCTATCCTCGTCACATCATGTCACAACATATCCATTCATATCACATCACATCCATTCATGTCACAACATATCCATTCATATCACATCACATCCATCTACATTCTTTCAGATCCACATCACATCACATCCATCTACATTCTTTCATATCCACATCACATCACCTTCACATCTATTTACATCACCTTCACATCTATTTACATCACTTCACATCCATTCACATCTACCCAAGTCCACATCACATCACATCTCATCTATCCACATCATATCTCATCCATTCATATCTAACCAGATCCACATCACATCACATTCATTCCATCCACATTACATCACATCCACATCTATCCATATCACATCTCGTTCATTCCATCCACATTACATCACATCCACATCTATCCATATCACACCACATCCATTCACAGCTCATCACATTCATCCACATCCATTCATTCATTCACATTCACATCTATCCACATCCATCCATTCATTCACATACACATCTATCACATCACATCTCATTCTCATCCATTTACATCACATCACATCCTTCACATATCATCACACATCTCATCACATTCACATCCACATCCATTTACATCTCCTCACATTCACATCCACATCCATTTACATCTCATCCACATCTCATCACATCCACTCACATCTCATTACATCACATTCACATCTTATTACATCACATTCACATCTTATCACATCATGTTTACATCTCCTCTTATCACGTTCACATCTCATCTAATCACATCGCATCCATTTATATCCCATCACATTCATTTACATTCATTCAGATCCACATATCACATTCATTTACATTCATTCAGATCCACATCACATCACATTCATTCCATCCACATTTATCCATATCACATCTCATTCATTCCATCACATCCACTTTTAGTACCGTTTTTTACTTTCGATACTGATATGACTTTTCTAAGTTTCTGTCAATTGCTTGGCCTAGTTAAAGGTACTTTTTCTCGATCCCATTGAATCTAC
This sequence comes from Cibotium barometz, assembly GCF_041138505.1. Classification (NCBI taxonomy): domain Eukaryota; kingdom Viridiplantae; phylum Streptophyta; class Polypodiopsida; order Cyatheales; family Cibotiaceae; genus Cibotium; species Cibotium barometz. The sequence goes on from NC_141075.1 coordinate 48,110,285, forward strand.
GTATCAAAGTGTTGTTGTTGAAGGTTTTAAAAAGGGAAAATAAACCTTATCAGAATTGAATAGTAAAAACTCTCGATCCTCCCAGGGATTCCAGATTCTCTTTTCTGAATAAGAATTATCCAAGTTTTCTCGATGGATATTTTCATATTCTTTCTCAAATTTCTCAAGTAAGATATATTCAATATTCTTCTTTTTTAGTAAAAGATTCATGGGATTTACAAAAATCAATTCTATCCATATTTTCCAATAATAAAAATAATACTCAAAATTCTACTTTTAATAAATACTCATAATTTGAATTATGCCAAAAATTTCTCTTTTACCATTTAATTACTTGGATCTCAAATATCTTGGGAATTCCTCTTTTTGCATAAAAATAAATTTACCAAAAATTCCTTTTCTTTTAATTAAATATTTATGCATAAATACAAAAAAAATTATTTCCCATGAATATGATGAAAATCATTCTTTTTGCATAGGATGTCCAATCCTAAAATATGGTAGGAAGTCCTCTTTTAGCATTATGCATAAAAATAAGATATGTATTATTTTTTAAAAATTTTACCATATCTTCGCTGTTATTACTGATAATTCTCAATTTTTCCTAAAAGAGTAAAAGCTTGTAATGAAAATATGATAGTAGTTCCTCTTTTATACTTAAAATCAAATTATGAATTTAAATCATAATTTTAACCATAATTATAAACATAACTATGATTATCCCACTAGATTAAGCTAATTTCAACATTCCTCTTTTCCCAAATTATTAGGTGTTGCCGTATATATAGGCAGTGGTGTGTGAACACACTTAGGACCGCCGGGGCACTTTTTTCCTCTTTAGGAGGTTTTTTTCCCTGGCTTGTATATACGCCCATCATTCTAGGGCTAACTTATCTTTTGTACATGGACACAATCTAATACACGGTGTGTTGTGTGCATTCTTGCTTCTTCTTCTCCAAGCTTTGTGTGCTTTCCTGCAACCCTAATTCTAACAATTGGTATCAGAGCAGGCAACGGCTCCCAGGGCTACGCCGCTAGCACCCTCCAACTCACGTTCTCTGATTAAGATGAGCTTTCACGAGCGCTTGCAAGTCCCTATACTCTGCAGATAGACCCGTAAGGCTTCGCGTTCTCAGAAATTGCATCTGAGGTCATTTCGGGCTCCGTTTTTGCATTACAAGTTCTGTACAGGTGCTTTTGTCATTTTGTGCAGAAATTTTGACAGTGCAGTTTTCTGTAAAAACAAGCATACGTGTTCTATTGTGGACAGTGCTACATAGCACAAGTTGTTTTCTGTTCAGTCTTTGCTTCATTACAGGTAGCTTTTGCATCAGTTTCAGTCAGTGGCCATGGCTGATAACAGCAATGATGTATTTCGCATGTTGTCTGCTGATGACAAACTGGTTGGAGACAGCAACTATCCACTTTGGGCATACATGATGCAGCATGTTTTGGTTGCAAAGGGAGTGTGGAACATTGTGCAGGGGATGTACGTCCAGGTTCTGTGGATGTAGGATCTGTTGAGGATGTTGCAGGTTCTAGCAGCTCTACTGTTGCTGCTATTTTACCCACTACTGAACAAGCTCGTTGAGATGGTAAAGATGCGCAGGCTCATGCCTTGATTGCACTTTCTGTCAAACGTAACATCACTCCACATATTCGTTCAGCTAAAACAGCAAAATAGGCTTGGGATATTCTAGCTAGTTTTTGTATGCAGGTCGTAATAACGAGGTAAAAAATCTCTTACCTGCGTAAAGAGCTAGAATCGAAGATTATGCAGGAAGATGATGACATGAATGTTTTTCTTGCTGAGATTAAAGATCTCAAGGAATAGTTGATTTCTACAGGTGAGATTATTCCTGATCATTCTCTTGTGCAGACTGTTCTTGATGCTTTACCTGAGTCATATCAGACTTTTGCTTCCATGTGGAGACTTATTACTGAGGACAGACCTGATGTTATCAAGTATGATACTTTAGTCAACAAGCTCTTACAAGAAGCGTAGTCCAGGCAAAACAGGGCTAGGCAGCGTGCAGTTGATCAGGCATTTGTTGCTGCCCCCAGCAGAGAAGAAGTGGTAAGGCAGTCCCTTCCACTGTTTCTTCTCCTATTAGTAGGTCTGCAACTTCTTCTCCTTCCACAGGTAGCAACAATAGGTCTGAGAAGGCTCTTGATAAAGGTAAGAAAAAGATCAGGTGCAACTATTGTAAGGCAACTGATCATGTCATTAAGAATTGCCCTAAGCTAAAGGCTAAAGAGGCAAAGAAGAAAGAGTCAAATGCAGCCACAATAGTGGATGCTTCTACAAATGCAGATTCTGCAAATGTTGTGCAAGATATAGAATGGGCGTTTAGCATGTATTGCCAGTATGGCCCATCTGTACATAATGCATGTTTGGCAATTTATGTTGACTCTGATGTATGCTATTTTGACAGTGGTGCTACAAAGCACATTACCTCGCATCGTGATATATTCACTTGTCTTCTTGAGACTGTCTCTAATGGGAATACTGTCACATGTGCCAATAATGCTTCTTACCCACCAGTGAAGGGCGTTGGTAAAATTATGCTTAGTGCTGCAAATGGCAGCGCTAACTTTCAAATGCTTTGTATGTGCCAGGGATAAAGAAGAATCTATTGTCTGTCTTTGCGCTTGCTAGACTTGGACTTGTAGTCAAATTTATGGATGACAGATGTACAGTTCATGATTTGACTTCTGGTGATACGATTATTGCATCTGGCACCTTGTTTCATGGGCTGTATAGGCTCAATTCTTATGACAAGTGTGTGGAAGATTCAGCAAATGCAGTTTCTGATGAAAAGGCAGTTTCAGATGCAAAACTATGGCATGCTCGTTTTGGTCATCTGAACTTTGCTAGTTTGCTACGTTTGCAGAAATTTGATATGGTTGCTTCATTGCCCCCTCTTGAGGCACCATTGAAACATGTTTGTGAAGGCTGTATTTTGGGCAAAATGCAGCGTTCTGCGTTTCCAAAGGATGGTTCTGTGCGGGCCACTCGCAAAATTGCAGCTTGTACATAGTGATGTACGTGGGCCTATGCAAACTCTGTCATTTGGTAAACACTTGTACTTCATGACTTTCATTGATGATTACTCAAGGCATGCATGGGTATATCCACTGAAAGCAAAGTCCGAAGTCTTTTTGTGCTTCAAACAGTTTTTGCTTATGGTTGAAAATGTATCCAATTGTACTGTGGGCAACCTCCGTTCTAATCGAGGGGAGGAGTACATGTCTAAAGAGTTTGATGCATTTCTGGCTAGTCGTGGGATAAAACACCAATGTACATTGCCGTATACCCCTCAGCAAAATGGTGTTGCTGAGAGGAAAAACAGGTCACTTATGGAGATGGCACGATGTATGGTCAAGAGCCAAGCTTCGCCACATGCGTTTTGGCTTGAGGCTGTCATGTGTGCTGCATATGTACTCAACAGGTATCCCACTAAGGCCTTGCAGTCTGCTACTCCATACGAAGCTTGGCATGGCAGGAAGCCTTCTATTGGTCACTTGCGTGTCTATGCTTTAGTGCCTATGCAACAACGTAGAAAATTGGATGATAAGGCTGTCAAATGCATTTTTGTTGGTTACAGTGCTGAGAGCAAGGGTTACAGATTGTATCATCCACAGTCAAAGCATATCTTGATTAGTCGAGATGTTGTTTTTGTGGAAGATGCTGTGCAGCCTTTGTTGTCATGTACCAAAGAGATAGGTGTGAGCTCACGGATGTATTTGATACATTGTTGCCTCTGTTTACAGGTGGGAATTCAAATGGCTGTGTCTAGTATGTGTGAAGAGGAAGAACCTCTTTCATTTGATGAGGCACAAAAATCAGGAAATTGGTTGGCTGCTGCAATGCAAAGTGAATATGATGCTATAATGAAGAATGGTACATGGTCTTTGTGTGATTTGCCTATTGGTAAAAAGGTCATTGGATGTAAGTGGGTTTTTAAGTTGAAACGAAAGCCAGATGGCAGTGTTGATCGCTATAAGGCTAGACTTGTTGCAAAGGGTTATGCTCAAGAAAAGGGCATTGATTTTGATGAGACCTTTGCTCCCACTTGTCGTATGACTACCATTCATAGCATTTGTGCATTGGCAGCTCATAATGGTTGAAATGTACATCAATTGGACATAAAGACTGCGTTCTTGAATGGAGATTTGCATGAGGAGGTGTATGTATCGCAGCCTCGTGGTTTTGTTCAAAGAGGACAGGAAAACAAAGTGTGTAGGTTGAAAAAGGCTTTATATGGTTTAAAGCAAGCTCCACGTGCTTGGTATGAAAAGATACATGCATATCTGACTGGACATGGTTTTCAGAATAGTCCAACAGAAAGCACTTTGTATGTTAAACATGTGGATGATGTACATCTAATCATCGCTCTCTATGATGTCGATGACATGCTGCTCACAGGACCAAATGAGAGTCATATTCTGATTTTAAGACTGATTTGAATGCCTCTTTTGAGATATCAGATTTGGGGCATTTGTATCATTATTTGGGGATACAATTTAAGCAGTGTGATGGAGGTATTGCTTTGTGTCAGACAAAGTATATTGAGACATTGTTGCGGAGATTTGGCCTTGAAGACTGCAAGCCTATTGCTACTCCAATGGAGACAAGTTTGAAGTTGAGTCTTCATGATGCTGGAGATCACTTTGATGTCACACTCTATCAGACAGCTGGTTGCCTCATTTATGTATGCATTACGAGGCCGGACATTCAGTTTGAAGTCTCACAAGTGAGCAGGTTTATGCATAGCCCAGGGTCTCAGCATTGGAAGGCAGTTAAACGCATCTTTGCTACTTGAGTGGCACCATAAATCTTGGGTTGTTTTATCCCAAGGGGAGATCATTGCCGCCGCCAGATTTACATGCTTTTTCGGACTCAGATTGGGCTGGTTGCTATGACACATCTTTAAAAAAACATGATTAAAAGCTAAAAATTAACAAAAAAACAATCTAGGTTTAAGCAAAAACCCTCTCTTTTAAGCTCTCTAATCACTCAAATCTCTAGTTTTTTAGCTAAACACTTGCTAATCATACTCTAAACCATAAGATATGCACAAAATCAAAGAAAAAAAACCAAAATAATTAACAAAACAAATCAAACAATCCAAAATCGAATGTCATAGTTACTTGACACCGAGCAATGGAGACTCCGTTGAATTTGAACAAGGCATCAACAAGAAGTAGATTGGTGCTCCCCACCAGTAGCAGTGCCAAAGATGTTAAGCTTACCCTAACGTGTCCTGGGAAGTTGCAAATCCACCAAGCTCAAGCTATGCTCAAGAGCTCCACCTTCGCCTCGTCGCGTGTGAATAGCTACTCATCGCCCCGTGATCCTCCCACACTTGGTGTCACATTGAGGTGGTTCCTAATCCTATGACGGGTGGTGCAACCACTCTCAAAAAGATCATGTGGGATCTCTATGGAAGCCGATCACGGTGATAGCCTAATCACTCAAGCAAGAGGGAGAGAAGAAGCGAGAGGGAAGCATGAGAGAATGAGAGATTAGACTAATCACATCCAAACCCTAATCCTAAGCATACCACACATGCTAGATTAGAGTTGCCAAGAGAGAGGGAGAGAGAACACTCCACTTCTATTGCATAAATGGGAGAATATGTGTAACAACAAGAGAAGTTGGCTTTTATATTTCCAAGCCTTTTCACACTAGGCTACCTAGGAATGAGTGACTCAAGATGCCCGAAACATAGTTACAAGGCTTTTCTTTATGGTTTGGCCAATGAGTGACCTAAGACCCCCAGTGTTAACCACTCCAATTAACATCATTTTTCAAGCGTGGTCGCGCTTCTTGTAACTTATCTTTTTGTAACCGCACAAAGCACTGATTGATAAAAGAGATATGGGATGACCGAGCTTACGGCTTGTGCAATGTCGGTCATAGAAATGAGATGTATAGAAAGCTAGAAACCTAGTTTTGGGCCCCCAATTGTAAATGGGTGGCCAACCATTGTAAAAAGCGAGCTCATTTATATAAGACATTTTATGGAATATGTAAAGGGACAATCCCATTTGTCTCAATTGAGTTTTGCTCTCTCTCTCTCTCTCTCACTCTCTTGAGCTTGTGGTTGCTTTCTTGTGTTGTAGATGATTGTGTGCTTGATTGTTGTGTGTGCATTTTAGGGATGGTGTTAATCTAGCTTCTCTTCTCCTCTCCCTTCTCTTGTCTCTCTACCAAGATCCCTCTTGCATGCATGTTGGCATTGAGTGAAGGTAGAGCTTTCCATAGCTCCGTCCTTCTTTGCTCTTCACCTAGCTTGTGAATCTCCCCTTGTGTGACATAAGTGGTGGTGGAGTGAGCCCCTAGGGGCCTTAGATAGGGGAGTTAACCCTCATTTGGGTTGGCTAAATGCTAATCTCTGAATTGACCCTTGCATGATTGTTTCTCTTCTTCTCTCCCTCTCTTTTGTGCAAGGTTGTATGTTAACTTAACACCTTTGGCACCATTTCCGAGAGAGCACTTAGCTTAGGGTCGAGCACTTAGCTTAGGGTCCTCCACACATTTCATGTGCTAGAGTCTTCATTTTCCCCGGTTGGAAGGTTGTATGTTTATCTTAACATCTTAACATTTTCCCTGGTTGGAAGGTTGTATGTTTATCTTAACATCTTTGGCACCACTGTAAGGGAGAGCACTTAGCATAGGGTGGTCGAGCACTTAGCTTAAGATCCTCCACACATTTCATGTGCTAGAGTCTTGATTTTGTCCAATTGGAGTGCAAATCCATCGATTGATTGCATGTTGTTTGAGCTTGTTGCTTGTTTGATTAATTGTGTGTTCAATGGAGGTATGGAGTACTAGCATACGTTTCAAAAAGGAGAGATTATACGGGTGTGGAAAATATGACACGAGTGTATGCGTTGTTGGGAAAAAGACAAGGAACGGACGTGGCAAGGTAAAGGGAACAAGTGTGGCAAGTTGCCATGGGTGTATGCTTTAGAGAAGGAACAGCCATGCACTTTAACTTGGTACAGGCATACGCTATAAATGGTACAGGCATTCACTTCCAGAATTCAAAGATTTTTAATGCTGCAGGTCTGACAACCACCTACAAATATTCCCTAATAGTGTAGTTGTATCCCTTGTTTAATGCAATTTATGCTTAATTAGTGCAATTTATTCCCTTTTTAATGCCCACTGCCAAATTAATTGCTGGAGATCTCAAAAGATAGGAGAATGGAACGGGCATGACAAACTTGCCATGGCCATTCACTGTGAATGGAATGGGCATCACTTCTTAGAGTTTCATCTAGGAAAAACTTGCACTCTTTAAAGATAACAATTTCACTGCAATTTATTAAATACAGCATCACACAATTCATAACTTCATACAATTTTATGTCATTATTTTAAAAGGAAAAGATACACATTTATTAGCACTAATATAAAAAAGATGCTTCTTTAAAATATAACCAAGCTAACCTGGCCACCACCATTTCCTTGAGGAGCTTGTAAAGGGAGGGTTGGAGCCGCATCGGGAGCATCTTCCCTAATCTCGTTGTTGCGCGCTCCTCTCGGGGTAATATTTTGACGTTTCCGAGAAGGGGCCATTCTGGATGGCGTCTTGTAGGGCTCGCTGCTGCGGTCAAAATGCTTCAGTCGGATCTCAATTTTGAGATCGTTTGCTCACCGTATGAGTAAAAGACTATAGCGCACGAACCCTTTCTTAAGACAAAAAACCCTTATTAAAGTCTACGCAAATTGGGGGGGAGGGATTGTGAAGACCAAAAACGTGGAGGAGGGCTGTGAGGGCTAGTGTAAGTCTATTCACACCCGGGGGGGGGAGAAGAGTTAAGGACACTGCCTCCCAGCAAGAGGGGGATGGAGGAAAATTAGCTTATCTGAAAAGAGGCAAATGAGGGGGTGTGAGAGGGGTGGCTGCAAGGGCGGCTGTAGTGCAGCAAGTACACTACGCAGGGATGGACGGCGGTACAAACGGCGATACAACAGGGTATACGCTACACAGAAATACGTGTTTGCTTGTGGAGCACCTCGGGGGTTTATATAGCTGTGGGTATGGGTACGGGCGCTACGCAAAGCAGGGACAAAAGGACGGTGTACCATCAAAGGCTATGGATCAGTGGCCTGCATGGGTCTGGGGAAAGGTACAGTGTCGGTTGTCAGGGAAAGGAGTGGTACGCATGTACCTTATCTAGTCTGGGACAGCATGGGTGTCCACATAGGGATACGTGTGGACCACACAGTGGGCGACCGTCCTTTGGTTCTTGGGCGGCCATCGTACGGGCACCCTAGTAAGTGTGTATGGTCTAAATTTTGGGACGGGGTACCCAAATTTGGGGCGTCCGCCTCGATTTGTGTGCCGGATCGCCCCGACGGGCGAAAATTTTTTTTGTCCGAGAGGTTCTCCTGGTCGTTGGGGTTCAAACCGTTCATCAATCGGACGCCCGGTCGTGCATTTATTAAGGTTTAAAGGTCGTCGCTTTTTAACTAAAATGACTGAAATTTACGTATAAGCTTGATCTAGTGTCCGTTTTGGATGCTGTAAAATCCTATATTAGGGTAAAATTGTGCGCAAATTCCAAATTTAGGCTCAGAATTTGAAGATTCTAAGTAGAAATGACTCAAATAATAAAATCATTGATTTTTATACCATAAAAACTCATAAATTTATCTATTACATGGACATTTCTTTATTAGTGAAGATGGGTATGTTACATCCTTCCCCCCTTAAAGAAATCGAGATGTCCTCATCTCGTCATGAATTGGGGATAATGCCTTAAGAGTGTAGCTTCATCTTCCCAAGTTGCATCTTCTTCAGGGTAATCTTTCCACTGTACTAGATGTTCTACAAGAGTTCTATTTCGGAGTTGCCTTTCCCTAGAATCTATGATGCTATTGGGCTGTAATTCAAGGACTCCTTGAGTAGGGATTACAACTTGTTCATCATCAAGAATATGATCGAGACTGGGTACATACGGTTTTAATAAACTTACATGAAATACATTGTAGACTTTGATATGGCTGGGAGTTGGAGTTTATAGGCACTTTTACCTAGACACTTGATAACTGTATAGGGACCACAATACCTAGGACTGATTTTCTTATATTTCCCAAGTGATAGAGAACTTCGTTTGGGTCGCACTCGTAGAAGAACTCTATCTCCTTCCTTGAAGATCCTTTCAGACCTCTTGGTGTCAGCATAATGCTTTTGTCGATCTTGGGTAGCTTTAATATCCTTTTGGATTGCCTTGGTTTGTTCCTCCATCTCTTCGAGCATTTTCCTGGATGCCTCAACTCTTATGGTTAGATCAGAGAAATTTAGAGGAGACAAGCATTCTTGCCCATAGAGTGCTTTGAATGGTGACATTCCTGTGCTTTGATGATAAGATGCATTGTAGGCAAATTCTACCAGAGGAAGGTATTGAATCCACCTTCTTGGTTTCCGTCCACAGTATGCTCTGAGAATGTCTTCAATTACTTGATTGACTCTCTCAGTCTGGCCATCGATCTCTGGATGATAAGCTGTGCTAAAGCAAATTTGAGTTCCCAGGGCTTGAAATAAGGACTGCCAGAACTTTGAAGTGAAGTCAAAATCCCAGTCACTTACTATCCTTTTTGGGAGACCATGAAGTTTGAGGACTTCCTTGATGAATATTCGAGCAATATCAGAAGCATTGAAGGTCTTCTTTGCTGGTATAAGGTGAGCTACTTTGGTAAGTAAGTCCACTACCACCAGAATGGAGTCATATCCTCCTTGAACAGTGGGGAGACAGACTTGTGACAAAATCCATACTAATGCACTCCCACTTCATTTGGGGAATATCCAAGGGTTGAAGTTTTCCAGGCATCTTGACCCTTTCAGCTTTGATCCTTTGGCATGAGAGATATTGCTTCAAGTACCGAAGCACATCATTTTTCAAGCCTGCCTAATGAAAGCTCCTTCTTACAGCATTTAATGTTTTTGCATAGCTTGGGTGTCCTGCAGAGCAGGGCTATCATGAGCTTCATGGAGGATTAGTTTCTTTAAAGCGGGATCCTTAGGGATATATAGCCTGTGATTGAAGTAGAGGCTTCCTTCATGAGTGGAGTATCCCTTGATTAGATTCTTCTCTTTCTCTGAGTTTCCTCCTTCTTCTACTAACTTCATCATCCTCTGATAATTTGGGTCATGAGATGAGACTTCTTCCATCTTGACCAGTATGGGATTATTTGGCATTGAAATTTCACTCAAGAAAGATTTGCGGCTAAGTGCATCTGCTACCACGTTATCTTTCCCAGGGCAAAATTTGATGTCGAAGTCATATTCTTATAGAATTTCAATCCATCTCCTTTGCTGCATGTTAAGGTTAGGCTGGGTGAAGATCCACTTTAGACTTTTGTGGTCAGTTACAAGCTGGAATTTGCCCCCCAAGAGATAATGTCTCCATAATTTTGAGGCAATGAACAACTGCTAAGAGCTCCAAATCATGGGTGGCATAATTTGCTTTATATTGCTTGAGCTTGCGGGAAGTATAAGCGACTGGTCTTCCTTCTTGGCCTAAGACACCACCAAGTGCTAGACTACTAGCATCAGTAATCACTTCAAATTCCTTGGAGAAATCAGGAAGCTTCAAGACTGGGACAGAAGTAATAATGAACTTCAGCTGATCAAAACTGTTTTGATGGATTGGCAGCCACACTATTTTGCAATCCTTCTTAAGAAGATCCGTCAAAGGTGCAGCTACCAAGGCATAATCTTTGATAAAAATCCTATACCATCCCGTGATTCCCAAAAACCCACGAACTTCACGAACTGATTTAGGGGGTGGCCGCTCCAGAATATCCTTGACCTTGGCGGGGTCTACTGAAATGCCATATTTGGAGACGATGAATCTAAGATACTCAATTTGATGAGTAAAGAAGGTACATTTGCTCTTCTTGGCATAGAGTTTGTGCTTGCGCAACAATTACAGAACTCTACACATGCTCCTCATGCCCTTCCATTGATTTGGAGTAGATTAAGATGTCATCAAAGAAAACAAGCACAAATTCATCCAAGTAAGGACAGAATATATCTTGCATTAGGCGGTTGAAGCTAGCAGGAGCATTGGTTAACCCGAATGACATTACAGTAAACTCATAGTGGCCATAACGGGTATTGAAGACTGTCTTGGGTATATCTGCTTCCTTGACTTTGATCTGATAGTAACCAGACCTCAAATCTATTTTTGAGAAGACTTTGGCCCCATGAAGCCTGTCAAGAAGTTCATCGATGCGAGGGATAGGGTACTTATTCTTGACAGTGACTTGATTTAGTCCTCGATAATATATGCAGAGGCAGAGAGTCCCGTCCTCCTTTTTTTGGAAAAGAACAGGTGCCTCCCAAGGAGAGCTACTGGGGCGTACGAATCCTTGCTCAATGAGTTGGGAAAGTTGCTCTTTAAGTTCAATGGCTTCAAGAAGGGACATTTTATAGGGCGTTTTTGAGATGGGTTGAGCTCTAGGGATCACCTCGATTTCATGATCGACTTCTCAAGGAGGCGGTAGCCCTGCAAGTTCGTCAGGGAAGATGTCAGAGAATTCTTGGAGCCAAGAGGGTTCTGTCTCCATACTAGGTTCAATGGCTTTGTTAAGCTTGACTAAGAAAACTTGCTGACCCTTACGTGTTCCTTTGAGAAGATGTTTTTCCTTGACTACCCTAGATTTAGGTTTTCCTGTTATCCCCTGAACAGATATTACTTGGCCATGCTCATTTTCAAAAGTGATACTCCCCTGGTTACAATGAATGCTAGCCTTGTTTGTAATTAACCAATCCATCCCAAGGATTCCATCATAAATTCCTAATGGCAAGACTCTAAAGTGGCCATGAGTTTGCTCATTACCCAGCTCAAAATCAAGGTTCCCTATAGAGTGGCGAGATACTACTTCTTTCCCACTGGCTAACTCTACAGTCATTCTTCTGGCTGTTTTTTGACTCAAGTTTAATTTTTGCAAGCACCTAAGAGAAAGAAATGAATGGGTACTGCCACAATCAATCAAAAGCTGAAATGGCTTACCATGATGAGTGGCTAGGGTTTGGATTACACCAAATTCTTTATTCGAACCTTGGTGTTCTACTGCCGCATGGACAGTGGCATGCTCTTCTTCAGCCATTTCCAAGATCGGTGCTTCACTTATAATACAGGCGGTCCTAGCAACTGCTCCTCCGCGGCCTCTGCCACGCCCATCGCCTCTTGCACCTTGGTTGATAGGGGTTCCACGGCCTTGAATTCCTCTGCTACCTTGGGGAAATGATGTTGCATCTTGGGACAGTTGGCTCTAAAGTGTCCCAGCTCATTGCACTCAAAACACAGAGGGCCTTCTCTGGAAGAAGCAGCATATGAGCGGGGGACAAAAGAGTTGCCTTGTCACCCTCTGTTGTATTAGGGGAAATTCTGTTGGGGTTTCTTGTAGGGTTGATCTTTAGGATTTGCCTCAGGGTAAGATCTCTTTTGATGCTTAGGTTTGTCAGTCTTCATTTCTTTCACAAGGGGCTTTGCTCGTATGAGAGCATCCTGTAATGTGCTTGGCCTCATTGCTTCAAGAAGGCGGGAATCTAAGGGTTAATTTAGCCCTTGGCAGAAACGAGCCACTTACTGGGAAGTAGTCATAGCTGGGGCATACTTCCGAAGAGTGATAAATTTGGAGTAGTAGTCCTCAAGAGTTAAGCTGCACTGCCTAAGACTAAAAAACTCATTGATCTTTATGGATTCATGGGATGGGGGAAGATATCTTTCCTTCACTGCCTGCTTGATGTCTTCCCACGTTTGAGAATGCTCGGTGACGTCCTTGTCACGGCACCACTGTTTCCACCAGAGTTTAGCATCTCCAATGAGGCGAAACCGTGCAAGCATAGACTGATTTGCTACTCCAGTACCGACGGTAGAGAAATATGTTGAAATTTGAGCATAATGATGAGCTATGGTGGATCATACACTAGAATCAACATGATTAACAAAGTGATTAAGAAATAATTAAGACGTAATTAGTGAATAATTAGCAAATAGATTAATGTAGGCATGGATACTCAAAAACCAGCAAATTCTCATTAGGGCTATGCCTCAATTTATAGAGTTTACATCAAGCATCTAATCCCATTGATTTCTCCATGATTCACTCCCAGAATATCTCCACCTTTTGCCTGATTCTCTCCACCTCTTCTCTTTTCCCTGAATATCTCCCAGAATAACTCCACACTCCTAAATTCCCTCATGCTACCCATTATTCTCTCCCAGTAGATTCTTCTCACCTTTTCACAGGTTCTTTCACAATTACATCTCCTCTTTTACAGCCTCTATCCAAGAGCTTGTTCCCACACACACCCTATTCACTTGTATATTTCAACACCTCCCCTCAAGTGAATACTTCTAGTACACCTAGACCCTATACCAAGTTTGCCTCCCCTTACTTGGTAGTCCGTGACCAGTGTTTACTCCTCCCCTCAAGTTATCTCAGCACACCTGGACCCTGTATCAAGTTTCTTTCTTACTTGACAGTCCGCGACCAGTGCCTCAAGTCCCGAAACTCCATAGTCCTTGACACTCTCTCTCTCTATGTGTCCAAGGCTACTATAAGTGCCCGCGACCTTGACTAAAGTGCTCACACATACATCTACCACGTGGCCTACATCATCGGTGGCTCAGAGGTGGTTTTACTTTATTGGGGCAGGTTACATTGGGTTGTGGGGTCTCTCTCTCTCTCTCTCAGAGATTTTCACATGGCTCCTCACTCTTTGGAGCCTCACATCTTCTCTTTTCTTCAGTCTTCTTGTCGTGGCAGCATCTCTCCACGCGTCCGTCTCTTCTTTCAGTCTTCTCGAGGCAGCTTCTCTTCTTGTGGCAGCTTCTCTTCTCGTGTCCATGTCTTCCTTCAGATCTTCTTCTCGGTGTGGATCCTCTTCTTGGGAAGAGATATTCTTCTTCTTTCATGGCTGGGGCCATGAGCTCGTCCGTCAGGTCATTTTGCTCCATGTGAGCAACATGTTTCAATGTTTTGCTGACAGTTCCTTTGGGCTTTTTATGTTTATTTTGTATCATTATGCAATGCAAACCCAAATTTATGCGGGCGGTCTTACCTCTTGCCTTAATCTGGACAAGGGCAGTGTCTGTTCCCATTTTTACACTGATGCAATGTGCCCAATACATAATGCGTATAGCATTCATTCTCATGCACATTCCAAATGCAACTCTGGCTGTGAATAATCTTGAATTTGAGTGAGATTTACAGGCATTAACCAAGGGTTAAATGCAAAATGATGATTTTCACAAATTTATCAGCACAATTTTACCAGAAATTACATTAAATCAAGGGTAACCAATTTGTACGGGATGGTTGGAGTATCAAACCAACTCCGATTTGCAATCTGAAGTTATAGGGATCTGTATCAGATACCTAATGGTTAATTTGAACCCTCAATTGCACCAAAATACAGTGATTAGCACTGATTAATCACTGATTAGCAAATTAATGCTCTGTTTTGTGTGCAAAAAACAGAGTATGCGAGGAGTCCAGATCTGGTGCCTTCCACTTCAAATGAGCTCAAATGCTTTCAAAGGCATCAATAGCAATGAGTCTAGTAGAGGATTAAGCCAAGAAACACAAGATTTGACCAAATAATGAAAGCTTAATCTCTGTTTTACCAAAGTCACCTGCAGATTTGATGAAGAGCTTGGATCTCACTGTAGACTTGATGAAATTGATTTCTGTCTTCACCAGCTTGTAGAGCATGCTTGATTACCCCTTGGGCTAGGAGGAATTAGAAAGATTTGTCTTGATGAAGCAACAATGGCAAAAATCCCTCAGAAAAATGGCGCCCAGCAATCAGCGAAAATCGGTGCATTTTGATGGCAGTTTGCTGCGTTTTTTGCATAGGCTTGAAGCCATAGATGTTACCTAGCTAGTGCTAAAAGATTATGCCCTAACTCTATGTGTGCAAGGTGCTAGATGTCCTCCACTGGCTGGGGGTGAAGGGGAAGATGAAGAACTCACTAAAAATTGATTTTTTGCTAATTACCTACTAATCCTAATTAATTCACTAATGGGCTCATAAATCTGATTGATTCTAGGCATGGCTCTGATACCATGTTGAAATTTGAGCATAATGATGAGCTATGGTGGATCATACACTAGAATCAACATGATTAACAAAGTGATTAAGAAATGATTAAGATGTAATTAGTGAATAATTAGCAAATAGATTAATGTAGGCATGGATACTCAAAAACCAGCAAATTCTCATTAGGGCTATGCCTCAATTTATAGAGTTTACATCAATCATCTAATCCCATTGATTTCTCCATGATTCACTCCCAGAATATCTCCACCTTTTGTCTGATTCTCTCCACCTTTTCTCTTTTCCCTGAATATCTCCCAGAATAACTCCACACTCCTAAATTCCCTCATGCTACCCATTATGCTCTCCCAGTAGATTCTTCTCACCTTTTCACAGGTTCTTTCACAATTACATCTCCTCTTTTACAGCCTCTATCCAAGAGCTTGTTCCCACACACACCCTATTCACTTGTATATTTCAACAAAATAATCGTCCATCGCCTCAATCCAGACTTCAGCATCCTTCTCAACCTTTGAACCTTCTCCTTTAAAGGAGGGGGGTTGCATTTGCTTGAGCAGGAGCTTCTTCTCCTAGGTATCAGTGTAAAGTGCATTGGGAAGTGGAGGGTGATCATCCTGGCCATCATTGTAAAACAATTTTAAGATTACAAGATTCATATTTACACAACGCTTATTTTTGGAGAGTAAAACATTGAAATCATTTTATTTCCAAATATTTACAAGGACGAGTTTTATTACAAAGATCTGAGACTAATATAATTAGTCTTATTTGCTCTATCAAGGGAAATTCCTAAGCTTGACTATGACATAAGGGTAGAGCGGTCCACATAAGTGAAATATGGGGGTTTCGCTGTAGTTTCTAAGACTCTAAAAACTGATGGTAAGGGCGGTAGACTCTGGATTGGGGTAGATCCCAACATAGCTACTCTATCAGCAGGTAAGATCTGCATCACTTTGTCATACACCCAGCGATCCTGAGGTATGCGAATCCCATCTATAGTCACAGAGGTGTCGGCCCTGGGGGTCCCAAAAACAAACCAAAATAAACGGATCATCTTCAACTTTTCAATCCAACGAATCCGCTTAAGGTCGGTGGTGAGGTTCCCAATTCGATCTGCTCGGATGAAGAAATATCTCGGCCCACGACTCGAGAAATCTCTACCCCATCCTCTTTCAATACGAGAAAAATGGGGGAGGGACATCTTCTATAGTATCTGCACCATGGTGTCACGGAACTCGAAGTCTCGAAGATGCATTGGAAAACTAGAAACTTCGAGTAGGCATCTTCCTCTTCCTACAATCATTCAAACATCAATTTAACTTATTTGTTTTAGTAGGATGTTTTTATTAATTAGCATTATGTTAGGTAAAACATTCATTGCAAAACACTCCTTAAATGGCAATTCCTAGGAGCTAAACTTGGCTCTGATACCACTTGTAAGGTTTCCCCACCTTCCAAAATAGGGAAAACACTTAAGATAGTCCACTAAGTCTTAACTTGGAGAAAATTTCCTATTTATCGACACCTTGACCATGTAGAGATTCAAGGATACGATTCATAGGTAAGACCTAGTCCTATCCCACAGGGGAAGCGTGATCTTCTAAAAGTCAAATCACCCATAGGGTAATTTATCATAAATTGGGCAACTACTAGACTTGATCTCTAGAGGAAACGCTTTTTCCTCATCCATGCAAGGCACAGCCGGCTGACCTAGTCTTCTAGAATAGAGTTGTGCAAGAACCTAATTATCTAGCATAGGGCTTTCACTTAATCTATTGGAAAGCTACCCGACTAATTGGGTCCACCCGTCCGTAGGATGGTGCCATCGGGGCATTCCATCCTCCCACTTTCCACCCTACTCACGCGTCAATTTGTTTTCTAATTCATCCTACCACACTGTTTGACATAAATAAACATGTTCCTTAATTAAAGCCCTTTTCACAAGGTTTGTTAAGACACCCTTTTTACACAATACGATCATGCCAAAGACAAGATATATATATATAAAAAGTTTATACATGAATCAATTCCATACAAGCCAAACTAGCTCTCTTATTCTTTTCCTTTATTCTGCCGATGATCTAGAATTCGACCTTCCAGCCTCTACATGTGGGCAAAAAACCCTACGGGACCATACACCTCATCGTCCGGCCGCCGCCGCTGGTGGCGAGGACTCAAGCCCGCCTGTCGCCCTCTCAGGCTCCATCGCTCGATCCTCCCGCCCCTCAGAGGGATGTCTGCACACTAGGGTGGGCTTATTCACTGCACTAGCCTAGGCCCTCAGAACTAGGCAGCATCATAACCTCTCGCCTCAATCGGCGACGAACCTTATTCTCCCAATGGTATGAGGGATACCTTGGGACAATCCTCCCGGGCTTTGCTAACGACGCCACCCGGCTACACAAGCACGGAACGGAGTTAGCGTTGAAGCCAGGAAAAACTTGCACTCTTTAAAGATAACAATTTCAATGCAATTTATTAAATACAGCATCACACAATTCATAACTTCATACAATTTTATGTCATTATTTTAAAAGAAAAAGATACACATTTATTAGCACTAATATAAAAAAAATGCTTCTTTAAAATATAACCAAGCTAACCTGGCCACCACCATTTCCTTGAGGAGCTTTTAAAGGGAGGGTTGGAGCCGCATCGGGAGCATCTTCCATAATCTCGTTGTTGCGCGCTCCTCTCGGGGCAATATTATGACGTTTCTGGGAAGGGGCCATTCTGGATGGCGACTTGTAGGGCTCAGTGCTGCGGTCAAAATGCTTCAGTGGGATCTCAATTCTGAGATCGTTTGCTCCCCCGAGCAAAAGACTATAGCGCACGAACCCTTTCTTAAGACAAAAAACCCTTATTAAAGTCTACGCAAATGGGGGGGGAGGGATTGTGAGATGTCCTTAAGACCAAAAACGTGGAGGAGGGCTGTGAGGGCTACTGTAAGTCTATTCACACCGGGGGGGAGAAGAGTTAAGGACACTGCCTCTCCCAGTAAGAGGGGGATGGAGGAAAATTAGCTTATCTGAAAAGAGGCAAATGAGGGGGTGTGAGAGGGGCAGCTGCAAGGGCGGTTGTACTGTAGCAAGTACACTACGCAGGGACGGTCGGTGGTACGGACGGAGGTACAACAGGGTATGCGCTACACAAAAATGCGTGTTGCCTGTGGAGCACCTCGGGGGTTTATATAGCTGTGGATATGGGTACGGGCACTGCGCAAAGCAGGGACGAAAGGACGGTGTACCATCAAAGGCTATGGATCAGTGGCCTGCATGGGTCTGGGGGAAAGGTACGGTGTCGGTTGTCAGGGAAAGGAGTGGTACGCATGTATCTAGTCTAGGGCAGCATGGGTGTCCACGTAGGGGTACGTGTGGACCACACAGTGGGCGGCCATCGTACAGGCACCCTAGTAAGTGTGTACGGTCCAAATTTTGGGGCGGGGTACCCAAATTTGGGCGCCCATCTCGATTTGCGTACCGGACTTCCCCGGGGGCGAAAATTTTTTTTGTCCGAGAGGTTCTCCTGGTCGTTGGGGTTCAGACCGTTTGTCAATCGACGCCTAGTCGTGCATTTATTAAGGTTTAAAGGTCGTCGCTTTTTAACTAAAATGACTGAAATTTGCGTATAAGCTTTGATCCGGTGTCCGTTTTGGATGCTGTAAAGTCTTATATTAGGGTAAAATCACGTGCAAATTCCAAATTTGGGCTTAGAATTTGAAGATTCTAAGTAGAAATGACTCAAATAATAAAATCATTGATTTTTATACCATAAAAACTCATAAATTTATCTATTACATGGACATTTCTTTATTAGTGAAGATGGATATGTTACATCTATCCTAAGAGGGACCTAGTATGGTTCCCGATTTGTCAAGCTAACCATACCAGCACGGTGTTTCCACGTCTACAACCCCGTTCCACCCTCTATTGCACATATTGCCAAAATGGAGCAATCATGAAATCACAAACTGCTATCAAACAAAGGGCTGCTCATGCCCGCGCCCTCCCTCAAGCCCTGCCTGCAAACCCAAGGCAATCGCTGGCCGCCAGCACACCTACACTTCACAACATACCTCAACCAAGCCAAGAAGTGGCCCAAATAGGAATTCTTAGGGTACTTGAAATGCCCTTACCACCCCCAATACTCCCACCTCAACCCCCATTTCCACAAGTCACACATATTTGTCAGCTAGCCTTGATGAAATTTTTTTAAAATAGGGACAAAAGGGAAGTTCCTGAAGGTCCCATCTACACGCCTATAGAGCCAAATAGTCCACCCTCCCAAATTATAAGCCACTACGTGATGGAGAGGGCAACCAAATGTTCCTAGTATACTTAGCTACCCTAATTCTACGGTGACAAGACATGAATACTATGGCTAAATGACCACTGATTCAATGCTACCATTGTGCAGGGCCTCACCGAGTGGCTAAGTGTCCAATCAAGAAAGGGATGGCAAGTACGTTTGTAGGTGCTTCCGCATTAAACCCTTTATGCATTGGGTGTGGAATAGACCACATGTATATAAGTATTATCTGTTGAGACTAAGGACAATAAGAAAAGCTTGTGAAGCTGATCCCAGCACCAGCATTAACCTGCTGAGTGTAAGAGATGGGTTCATCCATACGGTTCCTCTGAATGTCGTAACCAGATTGCAAAACAGACAAATGGCCACAACTCATGCTATAGCAGAGGCATCAACCTCGTGAGACCAGGGACATCAAAGATCTTATCTTCAAATAATATCCTTGAACTAGCACGAGCAACTAGATTCTCAAGAAAGAAAACCATGAAAATCGACAAAGGGGATATCCGAGTAGTTATCACCGAGTAGTTATCAGAAGTGGTTCGAAAGATGGCATGACCACACATGCATCAACCTCTTTGTCAAAAGAGGAACATTCGCTACCTTCAACCACCCAAGCTAGGGAACCGATTGACACTAACCAGCACCCTAAAAATCTTGCTGAATACCCTAATCCCATCGAGGAAAAGGAAATGCTCTTGGCAGCCCGTGAATTGGTCAAGGACTGCCAAGCTCAAATAGAAGATGAGCCTCTCTAAAGTGGCTCAGGTATATAACAAAGAGCTCCCCAGACCAATCACCTCCACAAAGGCCAACATAAGCAACAACACCAACTGCGACAACTACCCCCCACCAGAAAAATTGGGTAGCTGAATGGGGACCTATGTGTTTGTTCTTTTGAGATGGTCATCCCCCAAGTTTTTAAGATGGAGGGATGCCTTGGGATCAGGCATATGCAAGAATCCATAGAGCTAGACAACTCTAATGAGATAGAGGAAGACAAACTCATTGAACCCCACGAAATCACTAGCACCCCCACAACTCGAGTCAATAAGCTCAGACAATATTTTGAAGGCACTGAACTTCCAAGATGACAGGCAAGAGACCACATCTCTCTACATGCTTTAGCACTGTATACCTACCTCTAATGTCACCACTCATGAACCTAAACAGGTTGATACAGTGGAACCATCATGGGGAACACACTCACATAGAACTCGCAAACCTGATGGATTCCCTGGGCAAGAACGCTATATTTTTCCTACTGATTCTGACACCCACTGGCTAAAATATGTAGGGGCGGTTGAAGCACATGACCACTTCAACCAAATATGGCAAAAGGAGTTCACAGATAACTCCCTCTCCTAGTCCACACAACCACCTCCAAAGACAATGGAACAGATTGACCCCAAACAAACCCAAACCTAAAAAGCGTGATCGCTTTGTGTGTAAAGCACACAATAAGAAGTTAGCGCGCTGGCGAAAAAAGAATCCAAACAACTGATAGAAGAAGAAAGCGCTAAGGCACAGAAGAGACCAAACAAGTGCCCAAACACTTCAAAACCTTCTAGATGGCCGACAAATTTATGCAATATGACTCAACGCAAATGTCACACAATAACCAGGGACCTCATATGATGGTCCAGCCAAGGTGAAGGAAATTAAACTAGCATGCCCTGGCAAAGACCCGAGGCCAATATACCTTGGGTATGACCTCTCTACCAAGGAAGAGACCAAACTCATTGCTCTACTCATAGAATTGTAGGATTGCTTTGCCTAGAAGTACACGAATATGAAGGGTGTACCTTCTGAAGTAGTCAAACATACCATTCTAGTCGATGGAGTGAGATCAGTCAAGCAAAGGCTTTCCCTATGAATCTAAAGTATTCCAAGATGGTCTAGGAAGAAATCGATAAACTCATTGTTGACGCCAAATTCATCTACGAAATAGAGCACACAGAATGGGTATCACCAATAGTGATAGTGCCGAAAAAGAATGGGAAGGTACGAGTGTGCGTTGACCTCAAAAAGGTCAATGCCACCACCATACGAGATCACTATCCCTTAACTTTCACGGAGCATGTGCTCAAACGAGTCACAAGAAATGAAGCCTACAGCTTCCTTGATGGATTCTCTGGCTAACAATCAGGTGCTGATCGACCCCAAGGATCAACACAAAATAGCCTTTGCTATAGAATGGGGAACTTACGCAGACCGCATCATGCCTTTTGGGCTGATCAATGCCCCCGATACCTTCCAGCGACCAATGTGCACGGCCTACAAGGAATATCTTTGGAAATTCCTTGAGATCTTTATGGATGACCTCTATGTCATCCACGTGGAGAAGGCACACCTTAACTATTTATGTAAGGTGCTAGAAAGATGCAAGCTGTACCGCATTTCATTAAACCCACTCAAATTCCAGTTTTCGGCTAGGCATGGAGTTATCCTGGGACATATTGTCTCCCAATAAGGAATCTCCACATATGATAGCAAGGTGCGGCTTATCCTTGAGTTGCCCCCACCAACCAATTTTAAGGGAGTCCAGCACTTTATGGGACATGTTGGTTATATTTATCGACATTTCATTTTTATGTATAATGATATAACTTGGTCCCTTTACGGACTCTTGATCCTTTTTGAGTGGACGGAGGAATGCCAACATGCTTATAATCTTTCATGTCCACATCGACACTTTTGCCTTTGGTATTAGATGTGGATAGCATAATGGCTGATGATTATACAATGGAATACGTCAGGCGGTGCGATGAGCAGCAATCCCCGCCTTAAGGATAGCATGGCCCTGAACCCTGTTGTGTCCTTGCAACTATTCAAAAAGTGAGACATTAATTTCATTAGATCAATTTATTTCCATAGCTCGATACACTCAAGCCTGGTATATTATCGCTACCACGGACTATTGCACAAAATGGGTCAAAGCTCGGGCTACCCGCCCTAAAGCTAATGTGTGCTCTACTGCAAAATTCCTATATGAGTCAGTCATCACACACTTCGATTGCCCCCTGTCACTCATATTACCCCCAAGCTAATGGCCAAACAGAAAGCACCAACAAAGTTCTATGTGCTATTCTCACTAAAATTGCTGAGGCAGCAACAATTGGGAACAAAAGTTGCTGACGGCACTCTCGGCCTATCGAGCTTCCTAAGGCTACTTCCAATGTGATAGCCTTCAGTTTGCTAAAGCGGTTATGCCAATGGAATTCTTTGTTCCCAAGTTTATGAATTGTTGTACAAGAAAAACTCACAGGGAATGTCCTAAGTTGTCAACTATTCGAGCTTGAAAAGCTTAACAAAACACGTCTCCTAGTTGTATATAACATGATTGTAGAAAATCTAGAGTGTAAACAATGGTTTGATGACCAGTTGAAGGACAAGCAAATGAATGAGGACGACATGGTCCTTCTCTTTAGGACAAAAACACATATAAAGAGACTCAAGCTCAGAGGCTTAGGACCTTTTCTAGTCACTGAGATAACCCCACAAGGCGCTATACGCATAGAGACACTCGATGGTGTCAAAATGGCAGGATATTTCAATGGTAGCAAATTAAAACGGAACTATGGCCACTAACCAAACCACCCTCAGGGCCATTCATGACAAAATACAAAGAAAAAATGACCACAAAGAAATGAAGCAAGCAACCCAATAAGAGGCTAAAGCGAGGTAAGCCAAACTTCGGTAGAAAAATATTATGGACAACATGGCCCAAGCTGCTGTAGAGCTCAAAGAAGAAGATTGGGAGGTTAAGCCTTCTCGGTTATGGTTAGGAATAAGCACCCCAACAAGCTTCACCCAAAAATTAGCTCTTGTAGATACAGGGTCTAATTACAACCTAATGTCTTATGAGACATGGTTGTCCCTGTGGCAACCTCCATTAAAAGAGACTCCTGCCCCCACGGTCACAACCAAGAAGTTTACTACTATATAGGCACAATCACAATTTTGTTCCACATTGGAAATAATCCCTTGGAAGGGAAGTTTTATGTGATGCCTGCTGCCTGCAGGAACCATGCATGAAGAGATTCTTCTCAAAAGGGGTTGAATGGACACAATTAGTGCAACATCGACTAGGATGCAAGGATGGCTACCCTACAGCTGGCCAAAGAACCAAGCCTCAGGACAAGTTACAGTCCTCATGACGGACAAAGGACCCATACCCACACTGCTCCCTCATGCTAAGAAGTTACTCCCCCACTCACCACCGTCCTTCCACCCTCCAATCCACACAGATCCATACTACTCTCAAAAAGAGGCCGCTCCCCACTCCGAACACACCACTGCCTTACATATCCTCTCCATCCGAACAACTCTCAAAAGCCACCACCACTACTAACTCCTACCACAAAATTAACCACGCTAACCCTCCTAACAACACTAACAACTACACACAACGCAAGCACTCTCAACAGCGGGTACCTAAAAGGCTTCTAACAGCGCAAGGGTGTTATGAAGGTACTTCCACTCTATGGATCCCCTGACGATCCACTTCTTATACTCATATCCAGGCAACCCAAGCTCCTCGTCCCTCTCGCTCTCGTAAACAATTTGACAACCCCAAGCCCACAGGGTACAAGACAAATGCCGAATGCTCCCAGAAGCCAACCTATCCTCATTCACACCCTAAGCCTTGACCAACAGCAACTTCCCGATGGATCCCAAAACCTCTACTTTGGGCTCAACATTACTATGAGGGCAATCGACAAATTTGGGTACCCAAATCACCAAGGCACCAACTCCCTACTCTTGTCACTCCGCAGTTACAACCCCTTCAATGGAAACCCGAAGTGGCCTCTGCCCACGAATACTGCACAGGAGAAAGGAAAGCAAAAACTTCATGATGACCCCTTGCGCCCCCAACCATAGCCCACATTCCATATACCAAAGATATACCCTCGACTTCGAGGCTACTCCCCCACCCATCATTATCAGGTTACCTCGGAGTCCTCCCATTCAACCCTTAACCTCTCCCTCATCACCATTCTATGAACTCCCTAAGGAAATTCCAACCTCACCCCATCACCTAATTAGAATCGTTCAGCTACTCCCTCATTACCAACCTCTCCCTAAGGAAATTTCAACCTTGTCATCATCTAATTGGAACCGTCTCCTCCATTTGGCGAATTGGGCATGGAGTCAGTACAAAACCCGCAATGAGGTGCTAGCAACCTAGCCCATGGGTACAAGACCTATATGCAAGGTGCCCAAAAAAAAAACTATTTACCATGGCCATACCAACTTGCCACATCCGTACCATTTTCCTCTGACTTTGCAACGACCATCCCATTCAGAACTTCAACGTTGCCACGGCCGTACCAACCTCAACTCCAAATGCCATAGCCGTACCATTCTCCTTCAACATTACCATGGCCATTCCATCTTCAGCTCCAAAGGCCATGCCCGTTCCAACCTCAACCTCAACTGCCACGGCCATTCCAAACAGATGACATGCCCATACCAAAGGAAGCCATGCTCATGCCAGCCTCAGCCCAACTGGCATGCCCGTACCATTTAACTCGTATGCGTACCATTCCAAAGCGTATGCCCATTTTTTGGAAATGACACGCCCGTACCATCTTCTTGCCAAGCTATGTCTTTCTGAAAACTATAAATATGGGCGCACCCCTCTCATTTCCTCACTTTTTCCTTCCAACCCTACGCAAAATCTTGCCATGGCTATGTCCTTCTAAAAACTATGAGTATGGGCCCACCCCTCATTTCCTCACTTTCTCCTTCCAGCCTACCCAAACTCTTGCAAAAAAAAATTCTTAAGCTTTCCCTTTCTGTCCATCATCCATCACCCATGGTGGCCAAAACTTCTGACTCCTCCCTAGGGGTCCACACAAGCACCCCACCCTCAGGAAGAAGTGCCCAGTGAGGGGACGTTTCGAGGAGTATGGCTGCCACCCAACCCTGTCACATCTAAGGGAGCCTCTTATGAAGTAGGTCAGTAGTCACATGGTCCACTCCCTTATGAATAATAATCATAAGGTCAAGCATAAGCTTATATATTACACCACCGGACCCTGCTACATTACTGCTGATCTAGCCATTGCAACCCACCTAGAGCAGCTTCGGCTTGGCAGGTTGCCCACTATGTAACCTTGGGGACTCAACCTATACAACTGCCTATACTTTACCTATGAGGCCAACCAGGCAATAGGTCAAGTGATGGATATTAACGGATAGGTGCACACAGTACATCTCAGTATCGTCCTAGTCCGAGAAGCCCTCCACCTCCCTGATAAAAGACAGATAATGAGAGAGCACACACACATGAGAGCGAGCCCTAATAGATTAAAGTAACCCTAACCATAGAGGGAAGCCATAACCACTCTCACACAATGCATAATAGAAGAAGACTACACACCACACACTATATGTGCTATGTTCACACACCAAATAACCACTCTCACACAATGCATAATAGAAGAAGACTACACACCACACACTATATGTGCTATGTTCACACACCAAATAACCCTATCTAATGTCCATACCCTGTGGCCAAATGGATGCGGCCATTTATTGTCACACACATGCTATTGTCTACCATGCCAGCACATATCATGCCTGACTCTAGGTGTCATCGAACTTGTAATCTCAACAACCCCTCTCAAGCTCATGATGTACAGCCATAGATGAAGATGACTTGGGCTATCAACACTCCCCCTCAAGCTCATCGCATGTACTCCCAACATGGTATAAAAGTACTCAAACTTCTCTCTCCCAAGTGGCTTCATAAATATGTTGATAACCTGCTCTTCAGTCTTCACATACTTCAAGTCCACTGTTCCATCCAACACTTTCTCCCTGATAAAATGATAGTGGACCTCTATATGGTTGGTCCGCGCATGAAAAACTAGATTATTGGTCAACTATATGCTGCTCATGTTTTCACAGTGTATGACAACCTTGACCTCATTAGGCTCACCCAAATTAGCCACACTAGGAGTTTCTTTATCCATACTCCTTCACATGCAGCTATGGCTGCTCCTTTGTACTCAGCCTCAGTACTGGATAAAGCAATAGTGGGTTGCTTCTTGCTACTCCAACTCACCACAGCACTCCTAAATATAAGGTATAACCAGTAGTAGAGCTACCTTCCCAATATGCATCTATGTAGCCATATATATCTAAGCCTTTACCATGCTCATAAAGAAGACTATAATGTGCAGTGGTCTCTACATAACGCATGATCCATCTCACTGCGTCCAAATGAGGCTTTATAGGGATTTGCATAAACTTACTCACTAGCCCCACAACATAACTCAAGTCTGGCCATGTAATGGTTATGTAAATATATAATGCCGCCAACCATCTTCTTGTACATAGATGGATCTTCTAACTCCACCAAAATCAGCCCTCAACTTCACATTTTGCTCCAAGGGTGTACTTATGGGTTCACACCCAGTCATCCCATATCTAGCCAACATATCCAATGCATATTGACGCTGGACTAGCCATATTCCTCCATAATCTTTGACCACTTAAATTCCAAGAAAATACCTCAAATAACCCAAGTCTTTCATATCAAACTGCCCATTAAATTCCTTCTTGACATGCATAATATATGTAGCATAATCACCTGTCAAAATCAAGTCATCCGCATAAATGACAACATAATCCAAGCCTTGGGTCTATGTATAACCCTTAGTACAGTCGTGTTTTATGACACTCAATCGAGCCATATGACTTGCATTTCACCTTATTAACCCATTTACAACCAATGACATTCTTGCCTTATGGTAAGGCGACCAAATCCCAAGTATCATTATGGACCAATGCATCCATCTCCTCATCCATGTGAGACCCCTGCCCTCTCTGCGCATCGAACTTCGGAGTGCTAGCCAGGCAAAAGTAGCAACCTCTTGCGTAGGAGGGCAGAGCTTCCCACTCGGGGCCTCACCCAACCACCATGAATGTCCAGGGAAGGGACTAGTCCGGCGGTTCTTCCAAAACCAAAACCGAAAAACTTTCCTCGCCCAAAAAGTACAAGCGATTCCTCCAGGAAAATCTTCTAACGGGGTTAAGAGCCTTAAGATGTTCATCTTCTCTAAATTTAAGATAAAATATTCACGTATCCATCTTTGTAGTTTGGTGCCAATGTTTATATTTGATTCAATTTCATGTGTGTTTGTGTGTGTATACTTTTGTTTTTGTGTGTGTGTGATGCATGAGATAGAGAGAGGAAGAAAGATAGTTAGTGAGACTTATATGTGCATGTGTATATGTGTGGCATAAGGGAGATAAGAAAAAGGGTAGAGAGAGAGAGAGAGAAAGAGAGAGAGAGGGGGGAGATAAGAAAAAAGGTAAAGAGAGAGAGAGAGAGAGAGAGAGAGAGAGAGAGAGAGAGAGAGAGAGAGAGAGTATGTGTGGCATGAGGGAGATAAGAAAAAGGGTAGAGAGAGAGAGAAAGAGATGGGGGGAGATAAGAAAAAAGGTAGAGAGAGAGAGAGAGAGAGAGAGAGAGAGAGAATAAACGCTAAACACCCAGGTGTATTCGATGCAAGTTCATATGGTGTGTGTATGTGTGTATCATGTGAAAAGGGAGAGAGAGAGAGAGAGAGAGAGAGAGAGAGAGACTGTCCGATGATGGATTTGAATTTTAGCCTATGATCCAAGCAGAAAAAACTTATCACTTATCAGCAAAACCAGACTAAGAGTGTAAGAGTTCAAAAAGATGATTTATAGGATTTGAATTTGGGTTCAGAAGATGATCCAAATATGGTTAAGGTGAGTATACATGTTAGTGGCCAATTCAAGGAGGATTTGATTTACAAGATTTGAATTTGGGTTAAAAAGATGATACAAAGATGGTTAAGGTGAGTATACATGTTAGTGGCCAATTCAAGGAGGATTTGACACAGTTGCTGACAAAATTGAAGGATGTCTTTGCATGGAATTATACAGATATGAAGGGGATAGATCCTAAATTTTATCAACATAGGATCAATTTGAAAAACAAATGCACTTCCTATTGTTCAGCAGAGAGATAGGATGAACCCTAATTATGCAAAACACGTGAAGGAGGAATTGCATAAGTTGCTTCAAGTGGGTGTTATTTATCCTTTGGAAAGTGTCACAATGGTTATCTACCATTGTTATTGTTCCAAAGAAGAATGGCAAACTCAGGGTTTGTGTAAATTACAGAAAATTGAATGCTACCATAATTTTTTATCCTTTTCCACTGCCTTTATATGATAGTTGCTGGACATGAGATGTATAGTTTTCTTGATGGTTTCAGATGGCTCCTGAAGACAGGGATAAAATAACTTTTGTAATTGAATGGGGTGTTTATGCTAGTACTGTCATGACTTTTGGATTAAAGAATGCACCTGCTACCTTTCAGAGAATGGTTCATAAATGGAAGGCACATAGACCTAAGAATGTGAAGGACTTAAGTAGATTTATAGGTCACATTAAATGGCATAAAAAATTTCTTAGGTATCTGGCTCATATTTGTGTGCCCATGACCAAGTTGACAAAGTAAGAAGTGGTGTACATTTGGGGTGGAGATCAGGAATATGCTTTTCAGATCCTGAAGAAGATATTGGTGGTTGCACCAATTTTACAAACACGTGATTGGAGTCTTCATTTTTATATTTTTGTGGATGCCTCAGATATAGCTTTAGGAGCTATTCTAATGCAAGATAAAGTCAAGGGCTGGTTCAGGCATGTCTATTATGCTAATAGGGAGATGACATCGACTGAAAGGAATTATTCAGTTATTGAAAGAGAGGCATTGGGAATGGTGTATTCATTGAATAAATTCAAACTTTATTTGTTGGAGAATAAACTGATATTCCATGTAGATAATTTAGCCTTACTGTATTTAGTCAAGAAACATCATTCGACTACTAGACTAGCTCAATGGATGTTTTTTTTCTTGGAGTTTTACTTTTTTGTAGTACATACACCAAGCAAGGAGCATGCCATTGCAGATTACCTGAGTGGAATTGATTTAGGGGAAATGACCATTGGGATTCAGGATTAGTTGCCTGACTCTGACTTATTTCTCACTCAATCTTTAAATGCTGATGATTGATATACAATCAGATGTTGTTCTTTCTGATTACTGGGTTGTTTCTAGAAGCCATGTCCAGAGATCAAAGGAGGAAGCTATCTCTAAGGACTAAGTCACTCTTAATCATTGCTGGTGTTTTGTATAGGAAAGGCATTAATCAGATAATCAGAAGATGTGTTCCTAATCATGAATAAAAGGCAATCCTTGAAGAGGCCAACTAGGGTGTTTTTGGAGGTCACTTTTCACATGATATTACTGGTAGAAAGGTTTTACAGGCTAGTTTTTATGGTGGCCATCCTGAAAGATGCTCATACATTTACAAGGGAATGTCTGATTTGTCAAAAGGTGGGTCAGCCAATTGCAACTGACAGAATGCCACATTACCCTATATTACCCTTGGAGCCTTTTCGAAATGGGGCTTAGACTTTGTGGGACCAGTCAAACCTCCAACCAAACTGGTAATCAATATATTATGTTGGCAACTAGTTATTACACTGAATACGTGGAAGCAAAGCTCTCAGGGACAATAAAGCTTCTAGTGTTGCTAGATTTCTATATCAGAACATCATGACCAAGTTTGGGTGCCCCATTGAGTTGGTTAGTGATCAAGGGGTACATTTCTTGAATAAGGTAATTACTAAATTAACACCACCCATATGATTGTTAAAAAAAATAAACTATGTATTATCCTCAAGCCAAGCTGAAAGTTCAAATAAGATTCTGATTAAAATTCTAAAGAAGATTGTTTCAAAGAGCAAAAGAGATTGGGACAGAAAGTTGGATTCTACAATTTGGGAATTCAGGACAGCCTTCAAGGTTAGCACAAGGATGACTCCTTTTAACTTGGTGTATGGTTTGGAGGTTGTTGTTCCTATGGACTTCAAAGTACCTAGTTTGAGGGCATGTCTAAAAAAATGTGTCCTAAAAAATCTGTAAATCATAGAATGCAACAGCTTCTGAAACTTGAGGACAGAGTGTTCAGTTCTTACAATTCTGATATTATTCAGTAGAGAAGACAAGCATGGGTGAATAGAAACATCAAGTTGAAAGTGTTTCAGTAGGGAGATTTGGTAATGCTTTACAATTCAAAGATGGGGCCATGTCAAGGAAAATTGAAGTTACGTTTTTTGCCGCAATGTTGGGACAGGGGACCGTTCAGGTGGCTGACTTACATGGTAATGTGTTTCCTTAACCCATTAACGGCTTCCATTTGAAGTCTTTTATTGGGCCGTACCCACTAGAGGGGAATTCATGTCTTGTCAACATAATTTGCAGGGATGATGATGATGATGTGGCTAGCTCATGTAGAAGGGTCATATTGCTTTGACCATTCAAGTGTGGGTATCCTACTGGTAGTGTTGGTTGCATGTAGAGTGATTTGAGTTTCTACATAATTGACAATCATTACTTCAACCATCTGTCAAGAAAGTTGATTTAAAAGAAAAAGGCACTAAGGATGAAGCGGGTCTTGCCAACAGGTCTTTTTCTTGATTTCGTGATTGAGGACTGCTGGCTATTCAGAAGAGGAGATAAGTAAACAAGTTGGTGCTTATACCAATATGATTTGCATGATAAAAAGCCAGATATACAAAGGTTGCATGTTCATCTTCAAATAAAAAATCATGTTATATTCAATGATTATGATAATTTGCATAATGTAATTATTCATGATGATAGAAACAAAAGAACTACTCTCACTGAATGGTTTAGAGCTAATTAATTGAATGTAGATGCAAATCGCATGCTATATGTTGATTTCCCTTGCAAGTGGGTGTGGAATATAGCTTCTCGATCATGGACTAAAAGAAAAACAAAAAATATGATTGGACGTATGTATAATGTTAGCCTGAGTACAGGCAAGCAATACTACCTACGCATGTTACTCACAGTGTGTAAAGACTGCAAATCTTTTAAGGATGTACGAACGGTGAATGGACATTTGTATCCTTGTTTTAAGGCTGCATGTGAAGCCAAAGGAGTGCTAGAGAGTGATGAGAAATGGTATATGTGTCT
Organism: Cibotium barometz; assembly: GCF_041138505.1. Taxonomy (NCBI): domain Eukaryota; kingdom Viridiplantae; phylum Streptophyta; class Polypodiopsida; order Cyatheales; family Cibotiaceae; genus Cibotium; species Cibotium barometz. The sequence continues at coordinate 48,141,743 of NC_141075.1, forward strand.
TCAAGAAACTGCATTTCTCCAACTACGTCAACTTTTTGTTATCATTCTGGTTTTTTGTGGGCCTATATCTCTCGAATAGCTTTGGAACAAATTCTCTACTAAACTTTCAGATGATTTTTTTCATGGCTTACAAAGAAGGTGTGCTGACATTGGTTTTTGGTATTCTATAGCTAAGAATCAAGCTCTATTACACATGCAAGACCTCTTATAATAATATGGAAAATGTCTACATGATTTTAAAGGGTTGCCTCTTCCTGATAGATCAAGTGTTGCTACTGTCAACAATGGTTTGTTGATGGAAGAGATGATGTTTGATTCTCTTCAAACAGGTTGATTTGGCTCTTTCAATGGAAAGGAGTCTTAATAGTTGTCAATCAAGAGCATTTGATACCATCCTCGAGACCGTTTATTTGAACAATGGTGGTGTTTATTTCCTTGATGGATCAAGTGGATTAGGCAAAACATATCTTTATAATACCTTGCTATTTCGATTATGTGGAGAGAATCACGTTGCTTTGACATGCTGACAAAAAAGGACTGAAGAAAGAAGTGGTTTGACCGAAATCTCAAGGATAAGGAGATCGAGGTAGGAGATCTTGTACTTATGTATGGGGTCCATAGTGAAAAGAAAAAGCTTAATATATTAGAAAGAGACCATTTAGGGTTTGTGAAGTTACTCCACAAGGTATTATATATGTTAAGACTCTTGAGACAGAGTTGAAACTCTTGGTTTCCTTAATTGGTAGTAAGTTTAAAAAATACTATGGACCTCTTACCAAAGAATCCTTAAGTGCTTCTCATGACAAGAAAGCCGCCAAGGAAAGGGTTGCTAAAAAGAAGACCTAAGCCCAAGAGGAGCCAAGGGAAAGGCAAGCCAAACTACAACAACATCGAGAAGAAAACCTTAAACCTACTATACAAGCCTTTGTGGGAGAGGTTGAACATCCATTCAATCACCTAGCCCTATAATGCATTACTTGATACGGGGACTAGTCACAATATAATTTCCTTCAATGCATGGAACCAGATGGGGAAAACCACAACTCATAGATACCTCTTTAAAGGTGAAAGGTATCCATGGTAGAAATACGAAGGCTCTTAGGCTATTATATGGATGTGTGTATGGAGGAGTACGGACAGAAATTTCAAAAATCCTATTATATCGACAAGGTTGTGGAGATTACTCTTGGGAACTTGGACTACTTGAACTTGGATATGAACTTGGACATAGAGCTTGGACATGGAACATAGAGCTTGGACATGGAGCTTGGACATGGAACATAGAGCTTGGACATGGAGCATTGACATGTCAAATAAAAGAATGAAGTACAATTCTGCTGTGACTATAGGCCAAAAGCATGGACTTTTCATGGACCGACATGAAGTGAACCTATTCTGGACCCAGATTGCTAAGAATGGTACTATCGAGGGCAGCTAAGCATTCCTCCTTTCCAGACCCACTCATGCTATTTTTATGCACCCCTTGGGGAGATGTTGTGGAGACACCTTTGTGGACCTATTCTACCTACAGTTCCATCCCCTTGCACCATGCCTTACCTATAGACATTGCATTTTTTATGCAATGTCCTACTTATATTGTTATATTTTGATAGGTTCCTCCCACTGGGTAACAACGATAGTTCTGTCCCATAGTGCCTAAAATAAGTTCTACAAAGGACACATATGAAGCACACCCAAGTGAGGGGGAAAACCAACCTAGTGATGAAGAATCAGAGCATGCTTACAAACTATGGTTATCTAATGAATGAGCTTTCTAGATGAGTTTACTTTAAAGATTATTGGGTGTAGTTGCGTGAAGACTAGATCCAGATTTATGACATGCAGTGGACGTGCAACCTTGATATGGACAAGATTTTCCTCATTGCCCAAGTGTATTCTAATTCCATCCTCACCTTTTTCTATTGTTTTAATATTTTTTATGATTCTCCATTTAGTGTTTGTTTGAGTGCTTGCTTGCATCATTATACAACTGGTCTTTCAGTTTTCTAGTTTATTACTTGTATAACCTTTTCGGCTTTGGTCCTGGTTCAATCCTCCCTGAGAGATCAACCTTAAAGTAGGCCAAAGGAGTATGCCAAGTACTCCACCTTCCTTAGTGTGAATTGAGCCTTCTAGTGAATTGTGAATGTGAAACTAGTTTATTAAAAGAAAAAACAAAACAAAACAAAGCGTAAATACCAAAAAAAATCCCACAAGAAGATATCCATCACCATGTGGGATCGAGTAGGACTTTAGTTAGAATTGAGAGCGGACTCTACAAGCTCTTCCATGGTAATTGTAGCTAGGTCAGCACCAGCACAGACCATTTGAGTTGCTTGTTGAGGCCCTTCATGAAGTAAGAGTTGAGAATTTCCTCTACTGGGGCCGATTAGATGCATCTAGCCTTCGGATAAGTTTTCGTAATTTTACAGCATAATCTTCTACCATCATTCTCTTCTGGTTCATTTGCACAGCTTATCTAGCACATGCACAGATGTTTTGTCTTCTTTGAAGTGTTGAAGGAATGCATCCCGGATGGCATAATAAGTGGAAAAATGGGAATACTCATACTGAGCATCTAAGCGAGCAGCACTCTTCTAGAGTGTGGGAATAAAGGTAGTTTTTTTGAGTTACTGATCAATTGGACCGGGTATATTGACACACCAAATGGTGTTAAACACTCGGGGGGTGCACCTCAAAAAATGTAAGTCTACCATGTGCGATCATTAGGTGGGGTTTTTTTAATCCAAAATATTGGGTAAATTTACAGAAATACAATTACAAGAGGGGTATTTTAATTGTACTTTGGAAAAAAACCTGTAAGTCTATAAAGAAAAAGGGATAGTTTTATTAGCTCAAAATTCACAGATAAGGGGTTTTTTAAATACCCCTTGAACGCACGTCGTAGGAGGGGCTTCCATATAGTGCACCCCCCGAGGTTAAACATCAGGATGTGAGCATCTGCATCATCTGAGGATTTTCCAAAAAATTTGGGGTACTTGACGTTGACAGCTACTCAGGGCAACATATTTTGGTAGCAGAGGGGGCGAGGTTACGGAGATGGTGGTGGTGGTTGGGGGGTATGAACAGTGTTGGTGAGGTCGGGGAAGTAGGGGGGTGAGTGGTTCTTCTTCTCAGTGGGTTGGGGAATTATTGTGGGGATTGTTCTATATCAGATACATCGGGTTAGTTTTCAGGGTTTCCAAATAAGAACCGCCTAGCTTGGTTGCACTCCGAATAGAGCCTTACACATGCTGACATGAGGGACGGGTTTGAAAACAAGGGAAAGATATTCAAACAGGACGACAATTAGGAAGCAAGCAAAAAGGCAACAATAAAAAGGTGTAAAAAGCATCATGGTTGCCAAAGTGTTGGCGAGGGAATATGACCACTTATTCCAATTGCAACCTACTTAGATTCACTGTTTATGCACGCAACATACACAAGACACTTTTACATCTAACACAATAAACACAGCACACAAATTATGGCACACTACTGGGCTGTCCGCTTGATAAAGCAGTAACGAAACACGAGATGTTTGTCTTCTTTGAAGTGTTGAAGGAATGCATCCCGGATGGCATAATAAGTGGAAAAATGGGAATACTCATACTGAGCATCTAAGCGAGCAGCACTCTTCTAGAGTGTGGGAATAAAGGTAGTTTTTTTGAGTTGCTGATCAATTGGACCGGGTATATTGACACACCAAATGGTGTTAAACATCAGGATGTGAGCATCTGCATCATCTGAGGATTTTCCAAAAAATTTGGGGTACTTGACGTTGACAGCTACTCAGGGCAACATATTTTGGTAGCACAGGGGGCGAGGTTACGGAGATGGTGGTGGTGGTTGGGGGGTATGAACAGTGTTGGTGAGGTCGGGGAAGTAGGGGGGTGAGTGGTTCTTCTTCTCAGTGGGTTGGGGAATTATTGTGGGGATTGTTCTATATCAGATACATCGGGTTAGTTTTCAGGGTTTCCAAATAAGAACCGCCTAGCTTGGTTGCACTCCGAATAGAGCCTTACACATGCTGACATGAGGGACGGGTTTGAAAACAAGGGGAAGATATTCAAACAGGACCAAAAATCCAAGAGAGTTCTCTTTTGGAACTTCAGATGAGGAGGATGATTCCGATGATTCCACAACCAATGAGGAATCGGAGGAGGAGGAGGAAGGTCACAAAACTAGGTCCAAAAGCAAGAAGGGAGGGAAGATAGCCACCAAGGAACTAGCTGCAGGCTTAGTTGGCCATTGAAGGTGCGAAGACCACTCCTTCCATCTAGTCAGACATCACATCTGGTGTGTGAAGTGTCGCAATTATGGACATGGAACCAATGAATGTGGCCTAAATGAACTCTAGTGCGCCATTTGTAGTAGGACGACCACCCATATAGCAGAAGCCTATCCTCGCTACAATGGTAGGAGAGCCCCTCTGCAAAACCGGTAATCCAACCAGGGGTGGCGACGACAGTCCAAGTCACCCAACCCAATCGCCACGCCTGACCAGTTTCGCAGACCCCAGTTCCACCCATGTGGAAATTTTCCTCCTCGGGATGTAGCTGGTTCCTCCTCGGGATGCAGCTGGTTCCCTAAGACCTATCCTCATATGTTTTTACTACCATGGTCAAGGCCATCGAAAGTCAAAGTGTGAATTATGGAAAAAGCATAAAGCAGAACTAGAAGGAGCCCAGGCCTCTGGGTCCAGTCAACCCGCAGTGAATGCGGTGGAAATCTAAGCTCTGGAAGAGCTTAGAAGTAACCCAGCCGACCACACAAGTGGAAGATCTTACTTCTTGCTCTGGAAGAGCAAGAAGTAACCCAGCTGACCACACAAGTGGCTGAATCATCAGCCATGGTGGTGTGTGACCAAATCCATGCAACCCAAGAGTCCAAAGGTGGTGCATATACCCATCCCGACTAAGAAGGGCAAGTAGAAAGGAGTCACCTGGCATGAACAATACATAGTCGGCATAGAAGTATCTACCTGGCAAGAACAACACATAGTCGGCACAGAAGTATCTACTTGGGTGGAAGTGCAGTAGGCCAAAGATGCGCTGCAAAAAAAGCACCCAGAAAAGCAGAAGCCTATCTATCACCTCGAACCACAACTCAGTTTTCCAGAGATGAGCCTGGGAAGGAAAACAAGGTGAAGTGGCCTCGCTAGAGAAAACACATTGGCCAATGCAAGGTGCGGAGACACCAGGGCCAAAAGAATGTGCCGAAGCACAAAGCAAGTGGATTCCTTAAGAAATCTCACAGAAGCAGCACACAAGCCGTATGATCTATGGGAAGATCTGAAATGGTAGCCAATACACATGTCAGTGGAATAATTACTTACACTGGTGCCTAGTTTCAGGGAGCAGCTGATTGATTGCGTGAAACCTTAGGAAGAGGCAACGCCACCCTTGCAGCTAGAAATCTTGAACATTTTGGAAGGGAAGATATCTCAACAAAAAAAGCCCCTGTTTATGATTAAGCCATCCTAATGATCCAGGTCAAGTTGACCAGAGTGGATATACCAGAAGTTTTGTTGGATGGCGGTTCTAGAGTCAATATCCTATCAGATGCAACATGCAGCATGCTTGGGTGGTTGAGTAGTTGGGAGCCAGTGCCATTCGCTGCTGTCAAAATGGCGGATCAATGGCGAGTGCAGCCACTTGGATTAATCCGGGAGCTCACACTGGAGGTATCCGAATACATCTTTCAAATAGCAGTCGTAGTAGTGAAGGTGCTTATCCAATGTTGCTCGGCAGACCCTCGCTCCGCCAAGCATGGATCAAGATTGGGATGCAGATATAATTAATATCCAGCGTGGTAAGAAGAAAATCAATATCTCCTCGAGGAGGAGGAGTATCTCCAACAAAATGCTCATTTGATTAGCCTGTTTGAGGTTGATGTAGTCCGGATAATGGATAGATATTGACCAAGAAGTACCCACAAGGATGAGGTTCTTAAGGATCACTCCGCCCTAGGGATGGAGGAACACAATCTGGAAACATAAAAAGATTTTTATGAGGCTCTGGCTTAGGAAGACACTACTCCAAGCTTACAGCAACACATTGTAGCAGAAAAATATTTTGACAAAGATCTCAAGCGCTCCAAAAGAGTCAAAGAGGATGAACTCATGGAAATGAACCTTGGAACTGATAATGATCCTAAAATGGTTTGGGTCAGTGCAAAGCTGGACACTAAATTTTGAGAAGTCTGGGTGTTGCTCACTTCTTTCAAAGATGTCTTTGCTTGGAGCTACACTGAGATGAAAGGGATTGATCCTAGCTTTTACCAATATCGGATCAATCTAAAGGAAGATGCCATCCCTATCCGCCCGGCAACAAAGATACTAGATGAACCCAAATTATGCCAAAAGGGTGAAGGAAGAAATAGATAAGCTGCTCTACAAGTCGGATTCATATATTCGATAGATCAGGCAACATGGTTGTCCCCCCAATCGTAATAGTGCCTAAGAAAAATAAAAAATTGAGGGTCTGTATAGATTACTGGAAGCTAAATGCAACAACAATCACCTTGGATGGAGGAGTGCGACCTCACATTCTGGCATCTTAAGCTCATGCTATCAGAAGCACCAGTGTTCCAACCTCCAACCTACCCTTTCATGTCTTTGTAGATGCCTTTGATGTCACAACAATTGACAGTGTGCTGATGCAAGAGGCCGAGAAGAAATGGTTTTAGCTTGTCTACTATACTAGTCGAAGGCTCTCTAAAGGTGATGAGCGAAACTACTCAACCACACACAGAGTAGCCCTTAGCATGATCTACTCAGTAAAACCAAGTTTTGGCACTACCTGTTGGGTAACAAATTTACCTTTCATTCAGATCACTCCACCTCGCCGATAGATAAGCACAGTCTAGCAGGAAAGCTAGCTAGATGGATATTAATACACCAAGAATTTGAGTTCAGAATAGTGCACACCGGAGGTGCCAATCATATAGTGGTAGATTATTTATCCTGACTTGAGTTTGGAGAAGCCCCATTCGAAGTGGCAGATGACCTACCAGATGCTAAACTATTTACAACTCACATAGTCACTTCCATCCCTCAGACATGGTATGATGAAATGCTAACATTTGTTGTCACATAGGTCTGATGGAGGATAACCTTCCCAAAGATCAACGGAAGCAAATTGCAATCTACAGCTGGTCCTTTCAAGTCATAGCTAGTCAGCTTTATAAGAAATGATTGACCAAATCCTCCGGAGATGTATCTCACCACATGAGCAGGAAGCTATCCTTAGAGAAGCTCACCAAGGAATCAGTGGAGAAAACTTCACCGAAGAAATCACTAGGAGGAAAATCCTCCAAGTAGGACTTTGGTGGCCAATAGTACTTGGTGATGCCTGCACAAATGGGCCAAGCAGTGTGACATATGTCAACGACTCGGCCAGCCACCAACAGACAGAGACAGGATGCCATACAAACCAATCCTTCCCCTAGAACCATCCCAAAAATGGGGCCTCGACTTTGTTGGCCCATTTAAGCCCCGTTCCACTGGTCACAAGTATATCTTAGTAACAAAACAAACTACAGCATCAAGGGGTAGAACCCCGTGCTCTCTGGGATAACACGGCACAATCAACTACCAAATTTCTGTACGAGATTATCATCACTTGTTTTTCGGATGCCCGATCGAGTGGATTAGTGACCAAGGAAACCACTTTGTCAATGATGTCATCAAAGAATTGGTCACCCAACATTTCATCATTCATAAAGGCTCCACAATATACTATCCACAAGCCAACAATCAAGCTAAATCAACTAACAAAATCCTCAAGAAGATCCTCACAAAGTTGGTCAATCAAAATCACAATGATTGGGATGAAAAGGTTTATTCAGCTTTATGGGCATTCTGCACAACCTATAAGATCTCCACTAGAATGACACCCTTCAAATTAGTATATGGCACTGAAGCAGTCGTATCAATGGAATTCCTAGTGCCAAGTCTCCGCATTTCTATTGCAGAAAAGCTAAGCCCGAAAGATTCCCTTCAGCATTGCCTGGACTAACTCCTTGCAATGGATGAAGTTTGCCTCAAGAGTTTCTATGTCACCAACCGTCACTCTAAATTCCAAATGTTCAAAGAAGAAGATCTAGTCCTGCTATTTCAGTCTCGCATGGGTCCACATCCCAGAAAAATAAAACTCCAGTGGACATGACCATTCTGGATCGTCGAAAAGTTCTACAAGACAACACTTTCCTTCTCGGCACACTCAACGGTGAACATTTTCAGAAGCCACTCAATGGCTATTGCCTGCGAGACTATACCACGCACCGATGCCACCGAATCCCTTCATTAAGGTGACATAACCAACAATCCACTACTTGAGGATCCATCACCATCATATGACACCCCTCTCCAAACAATCATGAAATATTCGCCTCAAGTGCTCACTGACATGATGCACTCTAATCAAATATTTTTAATTGTTGTGCGGTAACTCTTTTTAAACCCCTCTCCAAACAATCATGAAATATTCGCCTCAAGTGCTCACTGACATGATGCAATCTAATCAAATATTTTTAATTGTTGTGTGGTAACTCTTTTTAAACCCCCCTAAATTCAACTAATATGGGTGTATCTATCTGAATGAAAGCAACACCCCTTCTCGCCCCAAGCCATAACCCTAAATTCAACTAATATGGGTGTATCTATCTGTTTAAACCCCCCTAAATTCAACTAATATGGGTGTCTACTTCAGCACACGCAATGCTTTATGGTTATTACATATCCATACTATTCTTGATTCTTCCATGCTGCTATATGCATCAACAATGTATTGTTACAAAAGTCGACCACTGCGTAGAAGGCACACATTTGTATCTTCCCTTATTTGTAATCTATATGCATAATATTGCCTTTGAGTTACAATCTTTGTCTCCTCATTTGAACCTTATCTATTTCTACCATGGAGTGGAATTCCAACATGCCAACCATACTCTCCTCAAGGAAACAAAGGAACATATAATAGAGGCATATATGAATGATACAAGTTAGATATTCTTTTTATAGTACCTGTACAAGACATTATTTGAATATTTCTATGGCCTACATGAAAATCATCCCCTTGACCCGACATGATAGTAGCCTCACTACCTGTAGGAACCAAGTATTGCCTTGAGGTTGATTGAGCTTCGGTATGATGACCATTCTCAAATCTGCATGTGGACTAGATAGTAACATTTCTCTCATTGTATGAAATGCAGATGCATATGGATTATGTTCATAAATCATTGTTTATAACCTTTCAAGCACGTTATGATTTAAAGAAGGCATCCCATGAAGTCTATTCTCCAATTCATGCTCCGCATCATACACATATAATTGCACAAATGCATCTTGTGTTTCATCAAGTATTACAGAGCCAACATGATGATATTTAGTACCATGGATTTGAAAATTAAATACACCCCCCTAGTAAACTGATTATCCAAGTAAGCACCCAGTGAAACGAATGCTAAGACATTGTTATAAGAGTGTATATTCCAAAGTATTCCTTACTTTCATTATTATCACCAAGTAACAAATCAACCAATGTAGAAGGAGGATTTCCCAAAGGCAATAAAGAGATGTTCCCACTTGCACAATAGTGTTTTCCCACATATTGTCGAAGCTTTCTTGATGCCTCACATTTCCAAATTAGTGTAGCACAAAAATGGCACTTATAAGGGCCCCCTAAGGAGTGAAGAGTATAATCTCCAAAATATAACACCATGGTTGCAAGTTGCTTAACATTGTGAGGAAATGAAAACACACACCTTATACAATGACATTCGAATTTAATACCTTTCACATCACCAACAGTATAGGAAATAGGTTGAAAATTATTAATATGACCAATCTCGTCTATGGGTAGCTCATTTAAAACAAAAGAAACAGGGCCTCCTACCATATCTCTACGCACCTGAACATTTTTACGTTCATTGATAAGTTCTTGAAGAACCGGAGCAGTAAGAGTTGCTTTGTTACATGAATCTAAGTGGATTCTAGCATAGATTTCTCTATGTTCCTTATCTTCAACCTTTCCAAATGTTTCAATTTCATTTAGATTTAAAAAATCCTTTAAATTAGCACCAATTTGTTTTTGAATGCAAGACCTTATTCACGAACAATTATGGCAAGATAGCATCCAAAAATTATGGCGAGATATGCATGTTGCATCCAAAATTCGAGAGAGACCAAACTTAGGTATATATAGCTCCTAACCATCTTTAACCTCCTTCGAAAAACAAAAAAGCAAATACTAATTTGCTTAGTTTTCTTTTACAAACTTTCTTAACTTTAAACTGACGTGATAAAATATTATTTTATCACATTTACAAGTGCCATTATCCTCACATATGATCTTAAAGGCCTACTCTCAGTGATAGACTCCACACAGTAGTAAACATGATGAAACTATTAGAGAAATTTAAAATAGAAAAGTGGAGAGAGAGAGAGAGAGAGAGAGAGAGAGAGAGAGAGAGAGAGAGAGAGAGAGAGAGCAAGAAAAAAACATAGAACTATAAAACATGTTAAGAGACATAATAAGAGAGAGCAAGAGAATATAGATAAAAAGATAGATAATAAGACATAATAAGAGAGAGCAAGAGAATATAGACATAATAAGAGAGAGCAAGAGAATATAGATAAAAAGAGAGATATTAAGACAATGGGAAAAAAACATAGAACTATAAAACATGTTGAGAGACATAATAAGAGAGAGCAAGAGAATATAGATAAAAAGAGAGATATTAAGACAATGGGAAAATAGAGAATTCAAAAATATCACCACAAAGAAACCAAAGCTAGAAAGTTGTAATAAGATTTTTCCCTTGAACAAATACATCAATTCTAAAGCTACCAACAAAAGGTTATTATTCTCGCGAAATCTCTAGGCAACTACCTTGGTTTTCAACATACGGCTCATCTTTTCCATAATAGCATTGCGTCTATTAACAAACATCTTTAGACTCAATACCTCTAAACCTAGAGTACATACTTGCTCTTTCAAAGAATTGGCTTGTTCTTTACATTCACTAGTACATCCGCCTAGACGTTCCCCAATTTCAACATGTAAATTTTTCATAATATTGTATGCTTACCTTCCATACAAGTTGTGATAAAACAATAGCCGGGGCAGTGTACCATGGATTGTCATTCCTCTTTTCAACCTCCATCTTTACTTCAACCCATCTTCTATCCTCTTCAGCCAAGACCTCAAGAAGAGAAGACTTATTTGCTAGGCCGAACTTTTGAAACAAGAAAACTTCATGAGACAAAGTTGGAACAACATGGGTTCTAGCAAGTCTATGATCCACATTTCATTATATTAAAAAAAAACCTTCACTTAACTCAACAAAGAAAATGCATGTATATAACTTACTCATTGGTGGATTTCAAAGCAAGTAGTAGTTCCCCCTCTTTTCGTTTGTCCACCTCAATGAACTAGCACCTTACTCTCACATGACGATGATAATAGTGTTCATAAGCTACATGTAATGACAAAAGCCCAAAGTCTTAATGAGTTTGAAAAATAAGAATTTTCAAGAATTAAAGAATTGGAAGGTCAAAGTGTTTTACCTTCACGAATCTGAGCAAACCATGCCTTAAGCCTATGATTCCCATCCCACATAAGAAATTTCTTGCCTTTTAGATCCTCCCACTCACCATCCAACTCACTTTCAAATTGATCATTCACTAGATTCCATGTCGATCCCCACTCCAGCCAATCCAGGTCTATGACATGAAGGAATTCATCACTGCCAGGCCTGCGCATAGAGACTAAGAATGGTGCTTGTGTAAACACATAGCCATTGGTGTCAAAACCATCACGAAGATTTGACACCTCACTAGTTGTTGTATGAATTCTTGGTTTTGAGAGTGGATTAGCAAGAGCTAAGGAGGATCAAACATGGTTATAGTCATGATTAGGTCATGATTAGAACCATGATTAAGAGTGGATTAAGAGACACTAATGAGACATAGCTTGGGCATTATCATGAAAATACACGAGTACTTCTTCATTAGCAAAGGCCTCTTATATAAGCAAGTAGTACATGTCCACATGACATCATCTATGATGTCTTACAAGCATAAAAGGCCATCTCCCCCATGTGGGTATGCCATCTCCCCCATGTGGGTATGCCTTAAATGAGAAATATTCCCTCTAGGCTATATTTGATGTAGGCGCCCTTTTGTGGAGGTGTCTTGAGTGAAGAAATCAAGGTTACATAGCCCCTTTCAACCTTTGAATGGATTTGGGTGTAATATCCAACAAACCCTCCTTCAACCAAATCCATGACAATGCTACCTTTATGATGGCAATTCTAGGTTCTAGTTACAACATACAAAAACTAGTTATGATGACCATGCTGGTGCCCGTAGGTCTTATTCCAGTTAGGTTTACAATGCTAGCAATGATGGATGATGCTAGAATACCATAGTAAAGCTTACAATGAGATAGTTATGTTTAGGATGGAGAGGTTTTTAAACATGGTATGGGCTATCCCTTGATTTTACTCAAAAGGCCCAATCTTCTTCGATAAAATTGGCCTCTTCGGAGGCCTCTTCTTGCAGCTCTTCTTTGTCTTGACTTGCGAGAAATGCCTTTTGTGCCTTTTGTTTGAAGAAACAATTTTCTTCAATATGATTGTCCTTGCCGCAGAATCCACAAGTCTTCTTCTTTCCTTTTGTGTCGATGAAGTTCTTCTTCTTGAAGTGTGACTTGTTGTTGGAGAAGTATGCCCCTTCCATTATCCCTATATTCTCTTGCTTCTTCTTGTACTCCTCAAGGAGTGCAGCTTCAATGGCTTCTAAAGTAGGATCCGGAAGATTCATGAGAGTTGACACTAAGTGCCCATATTCATCATAAGGCATGCTTTTCAATAAAACTGCAATGGCATCTTCTTCATCTATTGGTGCTCCTATTGTTGCAAGTTGTGACATTAGGCTTTTCATATAATTAAGATGAGTAGGTAAAGACTCAGAAGCTTTCTTTTCAAGTTTAAAGAATTGGATTTTCAGCCCTATCTTGGAATGCTTCCCTTTTGCCCCAAATAATTTCTCTAAGATTTCCCATGCTTCAGCTGAGTTGTTTGCATTAGAGATATGATGTATGTAGTTGTCACTTAGACCTAATGCAATTATGGCAAAAGCTTTCTCATCTCTAGGTAACCATCCTTGTTCACCATCTCTAGTGGTAGGTTTTTTCTCCTTTCCACTAGCAACTCCCCACAGACCTTTCTTCATGAGAATAAATCTTACTCTAACTTGCCAGGTATGAAAGCCTACCCCATTAAACTTATCAACATGGAATGAGGATGTAGACATGATGATAAAGCAAGGTCTTACCACTTGAGTATCCCTCAAGGGCAGTGTCTAATGCTTTTACAAGATTAGATACCTTCACCAAATAGATGAAGGTTATTTATGAAAAATTCAGACCAATCATGCCCTCCTAAAACATTGTTTGCTCTTGAGTTGTAGACATTGTTTCTTACCCGTCTCCTCGGCTTTCTGCTTTTCTTCTTAGGCCTCAAATGTTGAATGTTCGATGATTCAGCATCAGATGGTTCAGCCATTGTGATTCAAAAAATGATGTAAACAATATCATCATCACAATATATTAATATCATCAAGTATATGGTGACCAATGTGATAAATGCTTTCAAAACAACTTCCAAAAATTGGGTCACTTGGAGTACTTGAAGGAGGTAGAAGCCTAGGTCAAAGCATCTAATGCTTTAAGTGCTTTAAATATCAGAGATTTGAGACTATTTTAAGCACAAAACATTGGTGATTAAGTTGAATAATCACCCATTAATTTACTGTTAAGAACTGAAGCTTCAGAAGCTCTGTCAGTCCTACAGCCACCAAACCACGCAGCCATTCGTGATTCTGACCAGATCAGCGTGTTCGCAGCCTACGAAAACCCTTGAGGCTCTGAGGAATTAGAGCTTGGTGACGCGATGGCGATGGGGCAGCGTTTTCCCCCAAATAAAAAGGCGCCGGTTTCTGCTGCAATGCCGATGGCTCCAGGCAACTTCTGGCTAATTCCGCCCGTCAGCACCTTCGTGTTTGAGTTGAGAATGGGCAGCTGAAAGCTTGTGGTGAATCTTGAAGTGGGTAGTGAGATATTGAAGCTCCATGGACTGCCTGTCTTTCAGCCTAGATAATAGGAGAGGATAAGATATGATTAAGTTAATAAATTGCTAATTAATCCCTAATAAGTGAGCTTTGGATGATGTAAAACCTGCTCTGATACCAAATCTTGGTTTTGAGAGTGGATTAGCAAGAGCTAAGGAGGATCAAACATGGTTATAGTCATGATTAGGTCATGATTAGAACCATGATTAAGAGTGGATTAAGAGACACTAATGAGACATAGCTTGGGCATTATCATGAAAATACACGAGTACTTCTTCATTAGCAAAGGCCTCTTATATAGGCAAGTAGTACATGTCCACATGACATCATCTATGATGTCTTACAAGCATAAAAGGCCATCTCCCCCATGTGGGTATGCCATCTCCCCCATGTGGGTATGCCTTAAATGAGAAATATTCCCTCTAGGCTATATTTGATGTAGGCGCCCTTTTGTGGAGGTGTCTTGAGTGAAGAAATCAAGGTTACATAGCCCCTTTCAACCTTTGAATGGATTTGGGTGTAATATCCAACATGAATTGCCTCATTGGATATAAGCCTGCACAATGGTACAAGAGGTGGCTATGTCGCTCTCCGCAACATGGAACTCTTGCAACAATCCAATATCTATTTCGTTTCCCAACACTCTCGGATGAGGAGGAGCTCTCTCATTCTCCCCAACCTCCCTGCCTTGATCACATGTCTCCCCTTCTGCTTCCACAGTAGCATCATCTCCACCACCCCTTTCCACATGATGATCATCATCACCCTGGGGTCGATCAGGCTCTCCCTCACCAAGAGCCCCTGGCTCAATGGTTATAGTAGGCTTGATCTCTGTCACATTCTCCCTATCGAGAGGTGGCCTCCTTGCTCACGGTTCTACCTGAAGGGCCAGATCAAAGTCCATAGCTTTTGCTACCTGCAACACAAAATGATTACTCGCAAAATACATGCAAAATACGTGCATCATCTAAAAGTAAGTGCCAAGTACCTCTTGCTGTAGATTTCTTTCCTCGTCGTCCTATGATTCACTCTCCTTCAAGATCAATGGCTCTACCCCTGCAAATTTGAGGAAAACAAAAGTAAGCAAATATAATGTGTAGTTCAATAGTTCATATACAATCAATAGAAGGATCTAAACAATCATGAATTTATTAGTGAAAAGCAACATGGATTTTCTACCAGAGCTTTTGAGAAATCAATGTGAAGGTATATATTTGTGGCAAATCGTACATAGCCCCACCACCCCTTTCCACGACACAAAGAGTCTCAGATCTGTAAATAATAATTGTTTCAGCTTCACCTTTACTTACAAAGGAACACAGTGCCAGCAGCATCACTTTACGTATTGTGATAGCCACTTGAAACCATCACCATACACCATCTTCCTAACAATATTGCACATGAAAACTTCAATAGGTTAGATATTCGTGTCACCAAGATTTACCTTCCCTTTGCCTATTGTGTAATTGGAAAGCCCCAAGTAATACCTCAACTCATCCTCTGATAGGTATGTCTATCTTGTTCCCTAAGATTAAGAAAGGCACACGAGCTAACTGAAAGGAGACCATCAAGTTCTTTCTTGGATTCAGCAAATCTCTCTTTGTCAATAGCATCAACTAGATAGACTATGCCATCAACCTGCAAGCAATGACAAAATGGTGCGATACAAAAACAATTACAAAAAAAAATGGTGCATAAAAATTTTAATTTCCCATCCCAAAAACTCTCTCAATGTCAATTACCTTAGCATAATAGTCTTTCCAAACACGACGAGCAATCTGGTGACCTCCCAAATCAAAAGCTTTGAACTTGATCTTCCCAATGCTCAGTTCTTCTAATGTAGGATATTGTGTTGGCTGATGCTGAGCCAATCTCTACAAGAGATGGAGACAACGGATAATTAAAAGGTAGAAGCATAAACCTTACCAAATGATTCTACTACATTACTGGAAACAATGTCAACAAGCTTAGTATATATATGGTGGTTGCCTTTCATCTCCCTGATTCTTGCCTGAAGCCCTGATTAGATTATCGCCCGCCCAAACCTTTAGTAATTTTTTGTCCCAATTTCCATGTTAGTGTCAATGTGGACTCATTCAATTAGGGCTACTCTTCTTTATAATAGAGGAGGAGGATATATATGACCTATCTACTTTGCTAGTAGGCAAATGATGGCTCATGAGCTTCACTATGAGATAGAGAAGATGGGTTTGTCTATTAAGGAAATTTCAAACTTACTTGCTGCCTTAACATTTTATTTTGTTGAGTTCATCACAACTTATGTCTTTTCTTGCAAAGAAAATGGCCATTTGTTCAAACGGCTAGTGAAGCTTCAGGAGTATGACTTCTCTTTCCTCTCATTAAGGCATCTACTAGAGCTACACTAGCTGATCTTCTCACTCATAAGGAGATCTAGGAAGAAGTGCACCCTAAGGCTAAGGGTAAGATCTCTCCATATTTCAACCTTCGTCGGCCCGAGTCCATCACTTGCGCAGATCATCAGGGGGGCTATAGGAGCCCCCTTTTTTGTGGAGGAAAGGATTTTTGTATCATTTCAATGGTTGCCTTTTTCTAGAAAGACTCCTCTCAATGCAGTGGGTTTTGGGTGATTCTGGGGGAGTACAACAAAGACTCACTCATAGCTAGAAACCATGGATGAAACTTTCACTCTAGCCAACAGAAGAGAAGGGAGAAAAATTTATGAGTCTAGAGACGAGCAGAATAAAAAAGGGGGCTCCTAGAGCCCCCTTGATGATTTGCACTAGAATAGAAGTTGCTTGCCTGAAAGGAAAGGATTCTTGCCTAAAAACCTGATTAGAACAGAAGTTGCTACTATAGATCGCCAGCCCGAGTCCATCACCTGCTTGCAAATGCATCTTGGTCTGCTTGCGAACGTGTCTTGTTCACTTGCTTGTGCGAACGCGTCTTGTTCACCTGCTTGTGAACGCGTCTTGTTCACCTGCTTTGCGAACGCGTCTTGTTCACCTGCTTGCGAATGTGTCTTGTTCACCTTCTTGCGAACGCGTGTGGTCTTCTTTCTCGAGCCTTGTTCACTCCAAAAAGCTAGGGTTTCTCTTGGCCTTGAAAATTATGAGATGAATATATGGCCTTGAAATTATGAGATGAGATGGACTGAAAAGCTAAGTTCTTCTTTCCCAAGCCTTGAAAATTATGAGATGAGATGGACTGAAAATGTACCCTTTCCTAGAAAATTATGAGATGAGATGGACTGAAAATGTACCCTTTCCTAGAAAATTATAAGATGAGATGGACTGAAAATTATGAGATGAGATGGTCGGCTGGCTGCTTTTTGGAGTCGGGTTGTTGAATAACCTCACGATAGCTAAAATAGCATTTTAGTGCTAGTAAAATCACGTGTTCACACTGTACCTTCTATACTAATAATAATTGTAATAAAACCCGAGAGAGGGAGAGTCCATGACACAGAGAGTCTCAGATCTATAAATAATAATTGTCCTACTTCACGAGAGAGAGAGAGAGAGAGAGAGAGAGAGAGAGAGAGAGAGAGAGAGAGAGAGAGAGAGAGAGAGAGAGAGAGAGAGAGAGAGAGAGAGAGAGAGAGAGAGAGAGATTATTAATCTATTAATTATTAATGTATTTATTATTAATCTATAGCCTAAATATGGAATAAAACCTTGGAAGGCTTGGAAGGACTTTAAATACTCCTAGCAAGTATAAATACTCATTTGGCTCGTGCAAGTTAAAATACTTGTGGCTCTTAAACCCTGGGAAGGAATTTTGCAAGTATGTTATAAATAACCAGATTTTTTGCAAGATACGGTCATTTAGTTGTTATTTTGGCCATGTCATTAATTATTATTTTCTTTTTTGGCAGTGTCGTTAGTCTCATTAATTTTCTATTTTGGTAGTTGCGTCAGTTTTATGAGCAGATATAAAATATTCTTTAGAATTGATGTCTGTGAAAATATTAGTTAGAATTGATGTTGATTTACCTTTGCACTGGAACTAATGTTAATATTAATATATTAATATTTATGATGTACTATAGAAAATTAATTATTTTAAAAATTTAATATAAAAAATGTCTAATATTAATAGAAAAATATTATTATTATAGTTATTAATCTTGAACGTCTTAAATATTTTGACATTATATAATGTGCATATAAAACGTGTTCTTAAAGCCAAATTAATGGCATTCTATCAAACCGTTTTGCAAGCTTCTACACTTTCTTCAACTGTATCCAAACCTTTGCATAGTATGGAGGCCTTGATTGAGCTTCATTCTAATAAACCATTGGTTTCCAAAAGTATGTGTCTTTGCATAATGGTATTTGAAAAAATCTCTTCCTAATGGTTATCAAATGTCAAGTTTCAATGCTGTGTTGGATGAAGATGAGGACACAACTATGCATGTTCCGATGGTAGGACAAAGTGATATTGAAGGTAACCTCCATTTTGTTCTTGATGCTACCTTGTCCAAGAAGTATGCTGTTATTGGTAGGCAGTCAAAGGAAGCTAGCACTTCGAAAACCCCTAATGTTGTGGATTTAGAGAGTCCCTCAAAAAACCACAGTAAGTCTCCTTGCCACCAAAATTTTCCTAGTGGGAATGAACATAAAAGTATAGTACCTGTGATTTTGAATCATAAGAAAAGCAGCATCCTTAAAACTCATTTATCTAGTATTGGTAAATGCTTGAAGGTGTCAGAGCTACCACGTCATTATAATGGGAATCTCATTTTTTAGTTTCCCGCTACAATGGGAAAAGTGAAGTCTACATATGGAATGGAGCAAAAGTATGATGGGCATTTGTGGACTAGATCAGCTACTTCAAACATGTCTATTGACTGCACTGTCAGAGTTAGCTATTGTGTTGGATCACTATAGTGTCACAAAATAACATGCCCTTTCTTTTTAAACAATAAGCAATACAACTCAAATATTTTTAAAGGTACAGAGTACAGAGAAAACTAGCCTTGGGTCTCATGATAGATGATGGGAAGATGCGGATTGTTTGTCATTATTGTAAGAAACGTGCATATTGTATGGCCACATGCAATTGTTGTGTTTACTATGTTATGCCCAATGATGTCTCTCTTACAAGGTTATGATACATATTGGGGAGCATAAGCATCCAATGCAGCCATGAACATTAAGAAGCAAGATAGATAAGACACAAGATCTTGTTGCTAAAGTTTTGGATGTAGACAAAAATGCACAACCAAGGAAGATCCAAACGACAATAGCCAAGGAGTTGATCATGAATTCTCTGATGAAGGATTTGGAAGAGGACCAGTCTATACCATCAACCCAAGTTGGAGATGCAGAGCTTTCAAATTTCTTAGAGGAGTTAATTCCCCTAGTTGAAAGTCAAAGGTATGCACCATCATTGTTTCTAATTATTGTTTTGTTTGAAAAGGGTTCATGATAAAAAATCTTTAGTATTATAGGTTTCGAAGAATCGTCTCACAAGAGAAATCAGCCAAAATGACTGCTGGAGAAGGAATGGTCAGCCTTCTATTTTTGAAAAGAAGAAGATCCATGTACTCATTCTTCCATGGAAGTAGATTTCCTCGTCAAGGGTATGAAGAGGATAGGTGTTTTGTATTCAAAATGTCAATGAAGGGGTCTGCATCTAGGATTGATTTGATTAATTGCATGAGGCGCACATGTAATGCTGACTTAAGACGGTTGTGGATTCAATTTGACCACACACACAAGGTGAATAATTGGTGTACTATGTCATGTCATGTTTATGATGCAAGGTAAATATGGGGTTCAAAAATGTCTACTAATTTGTCATGTCTTGTGACATCTCATGTCTTATCATTGTATGAATCCTTTTAGTGTGCAAGAACTTATGACAATTGTTGTCTATGAGATGAAAGAAGAGGACACAAAAAGCCAAGTCTTATTTTGGGAGATGTTGAATCGGGCAATGATGGATTGTGGCCATGAAGCAGCAGATTTTTATGGCTTTATGGCAGATGAGGCTCAAGCTAATTGGAGGGTAATATATCAAGTCTTCAATGGGGGCCCTGATAACAAAATGGAGGATCATGAACATTTATGTCTATTCCATTGGAAGCAAAGCTTGCAAACGACACACAAAGAAATACATCAAGAAAGACTTGCAACAAGAGCATATTACAATGTGTCATCATGCATGGAGAAATTGTAAAAATAGAGAAGAAGCATTGAAGCAGAGCAGATTGATTAGAAGTTGGTAGAGAGATGGAGCAGTTAAAGATAATCAAGTTCCTACCACCATGGATATATGGATGTCTTGGTGGGAAGTCCGTATTGCACATTGGGGTAACTTAATGACAGTAGTATGTTATACAAATTAGCTCATACTATTTTGTTCAGTACTAAGGGCTATTTTTAATGATGTCACGCATTTCTATGATACAAATTGCTTGCTTCATTACTAAAAATTAATCCAAAAGTTTTGGTGTGTGAAAATTTTAGGTTCAAATGCTAGAAGCAGCTGGGTTTTGTCTAAAAAGAGCAGGGAATGCAGTAGGCACACATGAGGAAGTCCAAAAACATGGAGTAGGGAATGCAGTAGGCACACATGAGGAAGAAGTCCCAAAACATGGAGCAGGGAACATAGTAGGCACACATAAGGAAGAATTCCAAAAGCATGGAGGTGCAAGTAATGTGCGAAGACCCAAATGGAGACATGGGATCTCACAAGAGGCAAGCAAGAGGATTTCTAGTGCTCTTTCAATGGAGGTTATTTACATTGAAGAGGATACCATTATCCCACAACAACATTCAGTCTTTCACATGATGACTAGTACCTCAGAGACAACATATGATGTGTATGTAACTATTGAGCCAAGATGCACTTGCCCACATTTCCAAAAGAGGAAGCAAGGGAACAAGTCATATCTTGCTTGCAAGCACATCTATTATGTGTTTTTGCGTGTTTTTGGTCTCCATCAGAATGAGAACATGTTCATGCATCAACCAGTCCTTTCTAGTACACATCTATATGCTACTTTGAGTCGTACTAGAACTCTTGCCTAAGGTATTGGTGTTAGATCTCTTGGAAATTATCATGGACCTTTTGACTTTTGACTATGGCTATGTATCTAACGAGCCTTTTTACTTTCGCTATACATGGGCCTTTTGACTTTTGACTTTTGACTTTCACTGTATGGGTCTTTTGTGTGTCGGTGTATGTAGAGGCAACAACACTTCCTAGAAGAATTTACATGCTAAACTGTAATACATGGGCCTTTCTACTTTTAGCATGTAAATTTTCTATCAATCTATTTTTATTCATAACCATAGAGAACATTCAAATAAATTGCATGTATAAGCATGTAAATTGTGTAAGTCATGGGAAAATTATGTCAGATTGTGAAAAAAGCTCGCAAAATCCTCTCAGATACCAAAAAAGCTTGCAAGGAAATGCTCGCAAAAAAAATTTAAAAAAATCCCCCAATTGCATAGGTGTCATATAGGGCTCAGGTGCGGTTTTCAACTATAACTCCTCCCCATACACCACTTTCAATACTAGGTTGTGAGAGCGGGTACGTAATTGTGTTATGGCCCTGTGAGATCCTGCTAACATGGGTATGGTGAGGTAAGGCTAAGTACATTCAGGTGCCAGTTTTCTATCGGTCACCCAACACTCTGGATTGATATGAGTGATATAGTATTGTAGCTTAGCTACTTTCTTTCCATTCTCACATGTGGCTTTCAATGCATCAAGTAGCTATGTGTTGACATTCACATAACACATCTGATTGGTGCGAAGGTCCAAAAGAGATTCCATCATCCACCTACGAAACCATCCTTTAGTGTCCAACACCCATCCCAATGATAGAATCTTGCTTATGAGAGAGAGAGAGAGAGAGAGAGAGAGGGAATTAACCCACTGCAATAGCAAGCAGAAACCGCAACGACAACGAGCAACGCTTGAATCGAGGAGGAGATGAAATGAAGGAGATTTGAATCGAGGAAGGAGGTGGCCTCTGCAACATACTCTGGAGGGAGGGCGGTGGCGAGATAAAGACGTATTAACGTTCTCTGCAATGAAGCCTAGAAGCTCTGCATGGAGGGAGGGCGGCGGCGGCGGCTGGCTGAAGACGTTGCAAGTGGAGCCGGATCTGTGCATGGATGCATTGCGCCAGGTGGAGCCCAAGGAGACCCCCAAAAAAAACTCCACGTGGCTTCTTGCAAACGAACCCCTGTTAAATATAGTAAGATTGAAGATATGATAGATAGATGAGACTTTGAAGATGTTAAAGATAACCATGATGGCATATGACACATTGTGTGTATAACACAAGGCGTGTTATACTACATTGAAGATATGATAGATGATAGATAGATGACAGTCATGACATTTCACATGTGACATGTCTATAATAATAATAATAATATACTCAAAATCACACAATAGCCATAATAATAATAATAGTAATATACTCAAAATCATTATACTTTTTTCACCAATAAAACCGATCGATATAACTTTCCCCTCCATTAAGAATTCTTGCTCGGATTCTGCATCAGACCCCTCTCACCGTCATGAACTCGCGCAGGTATGTCTTTCTGTTTTCTGTACAATTCAAAACGCTAGATCTCGAGTCGCCACAGAAACGGCTTTCACAGTCGAAAACATAATCGAAATCCATTGCGCTATAGTTAGTTTTTTTCCCCCCCTGCTTTTGGGAACCCTACTTTACGTTTTCTGCTTTTTGGCACTCTGAGCAATGGATCTGCCTACCTTTCTTTATGTTCCCAAACCCCAGATCTCACAAAAAGATGGCCTTCACAGTACATCAGTTTTAGCTTTTTGTGCAACTGATTTTCCTTTTCGTCTTCCTCTTGCTTATGAATCATCATTGCCATGAAGACCACGTGCTAATTCATACGCTTTGATTGATTCCTTCCCCTTGAAGAAGCATCAACATGGTATATATCACCAATGGTGCCAACCATATGACCCACGATGCCCTTGTTTATGAATTGCTCAAGGTCTTCGTACCCTTGCAGAGATTATCGCGGGGCTAGATCTTCCCTCTTTGATGGACTTGAAGAAGGCATCAACAGAGCATCTTCATCGTACTCTACCCTTGAAATTTCTGAGCATGACAATGATAGAGACATGGATGGACTTCAGGACAAAGTGACCATTTTGAAGAGAGTATGTTAGTCATATTTTTGCTATTTTATCAACATTTGGAATGTATTTTTTGAACCTGGTATGTAACTAGCACGGGTAATGTTTGTTTTTGGAGTTTCTAATTAGCTTGCATGTGCCATTTTTTGACAGTTAACAACAGACATACATGAAGAAGTTGACTCACAGAACCGAATGCTTGACTTCATGGTTTACCATTTTACCGTCTCATGTCTCTGGTTTTACAACCATCAAAACACAAGCCATGCTTGACACCCATACACGTGGGACACACAGGCAGGCTCAGGCACACACGTGCACACATGCGCATGCATGCGTGCATGCACGTACACACACATGCAGATTGCTTGACTTCACTTTACTTTTTTTTATCATTAGTTTTCAGAGGCACCAAAACACGTCCACGCTCATGCATGTGCACACACGCACCAATAAAGGAAGAAAAGAATGGTAAGTCCTTTTTTTCATTTTGTATTACTGGTTTTCACAAGCATCAAAACACATGTGAAGGTACACGCCCACACATACACATATATGCACAGGCCTGCTAGAAAATAATATGTGCCTTATGTCCTAGCTCAGTTTATTCCTTATTTTGTGCAGAACAATCTAATTTCAAGGCTGCTTTGTTTTATACCAGGGAAACCAGATGGATACGTCGAGGGGCATGCTTTCCGCAACTGCCGATAGATTCAAAAAAGTAAATTGTTATCTTTGATTTGGATCATTTTCAAAGGAGGAAGAGCGTTCTGTGTTTTCTTGTTGGTATTGTGAATGCTTGTTAATACATGGTAGAAAGAAATGCAAGAGAAGGATTTGAGGCTAGTGCTAAATTGCTAATTGAGATTACTAATTCCATGACCTGATGTAAAACGATTTTAAGCCAAGGACTCGTCAATCTAATATCTATGTAAGCTCATCAATGGGAGGCTTTCGTATGGGTGGAAACTTGAAGAATCAGGACTCACATCAGGCTTCATATGTTGACGGCCTACCTACACTAGCGGATCTACGACCTATGTCAGCATCCTTCTTTTGAGTTTTTAGTGTCCAGCTTCATGAGTGCACTGGAAACCCCAGATCGAGCAAAGCAAGTAGCCTGTGAAAAAGGCATGGATGGTCCATTGGCTTGCCAAGGGTTTTCAACCCCTGTCCCAAACCTACAAAGAAGTAATAATGTCTGTATGGAATGTCTCTCAGGGGATTGAATTGTCAGAAATCCAGCACTGCACACATTTGTGGTTGCTCACACACACAAGAAGGCTTGACTATCTCCCTCTCTCTCTCACTCACAAGCAAAGCAAGCAATAGAGATGTGTTGTCTTCTGTTGCATTGTGCACTGATAAAAGGAGCTGTAAATGTTTTGCTGCTTCTAAGCCTGATTTTTGCTAATTCTGTTGCATCCATCTCCTAGGCTAAGTTATGGAAAAGATTTTGCACCATTGATGGTGTGTGTGGTGCCTCTCTCGTATGGGTGGGCCTCTCTCGTATGGGTGGGTAAAACCCGGATATGCAGATGAGTTGGTTGGCTTGTGAGCTGTGAATCTTAACCAAGTGCATTTTTTTGCATGTGCTGCCCATTTCTTCTGAATTAGTGTGGCCCTTCTTGGGCCCTGTTTTTTAAATTTTGTCTGCTTAAATCCTGCATTAAGCAACTGCCAGTTGTGTCCTCTTTTGCTGGTCTATTCTTACCTTTTGTGCTGTTGTTCCTTCTATTCCGTGCGTTTTGATAGGCTAGCTGGTCACCTCATGGTGGTACATCCCCATCTTTTGCAGTGCTTCCATTGGTTGTTTCTTTGCACATTATCATGGCTTCTTTCCTCCATGATACAAGGTCTTACAAATGGAGCTTTTATAATCTTTTGGCCCAGCGTGTCACATGACTGATGCAGAGGAAGACAAACATAAGCACATGGGAGATTAACGCTAAGCAAAATGAGAAAGACACAATAGAGAAGGAGAGATAGACCCAATTTGTTGTATATTGCAAAACATGAATATTTACCATGATGACCTTGGATCTTAGATCTTGCTTTTGCATACCTATCTATTAATGCGTACAAAAGGTTACCGGATGTCCTGCACTTTCTAACGTACACGAGGGCTACCTGGTCTTGTTGGTCTAGAGCCTGTGTGATGATCCAGATGCTGTGGTTGGTGCTGCCCAAGAATGACCCTTGACTTGCTTTTACATAGGGAAGTGATAGCAAGGCGGGTTTAGGTAGGCCACAGCTTTTATGACCCCCAAAAGTCATCAATAAGGCCCTTTATTGTGTTCATATGGTGCCCAACTCGTGTCCCAACTATCACCGTACCAATCCCAAGTCTAAAACACATGCAACCATACTATCAAGTCCTTTTCTGTGTAAAATCTACCCACCCCAGGTTAACTATCTCCCCAGGAACATGATATCCTAAGTCAAAAGTAGGTACATGAGAAACCCTACATGCAACCGATCCTAATGTCCCATACTGTTAGGATATA
Source organism: Cibotium barometz (assembly GCF_041138505.1). Taxonomy (NCBI): domain Eukaryota; kingdom Viridiplantae; phylum Streptophyta; class Polypodiopsida; order Cyatheales; family Cibotiaceae; genus Cibotium; species Cibotium barometz. The sequence continues at coordinate 48,167,516 of NC_141075.1, forward strand.
CTCCATGTAGAATGTCCTTTAGATTTAGTGTGAGAGGTGAAATGACCAATCTCCCCTCATGACTCGATCTTGATGCAACCCACTTTCTTCCCAGATAACATCCAAGTGAGCTTTGCATTAATCTCGCTCCTCAACATTCTGACTTCATGGCCTAGAAAGCATAAGAATAGTATCTTACTGCTTCCTACAAAGAAACAGTAAATCCCACACCTTGGTCCTCTCATATGGGAAAAAGGGATATCTATTCTATAGTAACCTTTGTACTTGCTCATGCAATTTCAAACTTGCTAATGGCTTCTTACTTAATGGCCTAGAAAGCTTAAGAATAGTATCTTACTGCTTCCTACAAAGAAACAGTAAATCCCACACCTTGGTTCTCTCATATGGGAAAAAGGGATATCTATTCTATAGTAACCTTCGTACTTGCTCATGCAATTTCAAACTTGCTAATGGCTTCTTCTCCACCTTTTCCTACCCCATGCTTTTTGAGTGCTCTACCCTATCCAAGCGGTCAACACACGGGTGCCATTAAAAAAAATTGCAGGTTCTATGTTACTCATGCAACAATGCAGGGAAAGTTCGTTCGGATACATGGATAGCCTTTAAAGAAGAGCCATCCGTTGTGGATTGAACACAATCTGCTGCACTGGTTGAGAAAATGGCATTTGCCTCATAGTTGCATTCCATACTTTTACACAACCTTGAGATCCTTACGGTACTTTGCTTGTACCATATTGGAGTACTGTTGAATTTTGAAGTTCTTGCTTGCCCTACACCTTATTAGTGAAAGAGTGCAGAGAGTGGAAGGAGAGTGGCACTAGAATGTGCTGAACAGAGAGTGCAAGAGAGAGAGAGCTATGGAGAAAACTATGCTGAATATACTGAAGCAAAACAGTCCCAAGCAAGAGACACTACAATTCTCATAAGTGAGGAAGCAAAATATGTACAAGACTGAATGAGAAAAGAGAGGCCAGCACCCACTATTTATAGTAGGGGAAGGCTGGCTGACTGGAGCTGCATAACAGGCGGACTAGAGCTTCTGGACATGGCTGATTGGAAAATGCCAAAAAGGCTGGGAAAAATCCCAAAAAAATACTAGAAAAAGGGGTGGCCAGCCCACAAGCAAGGGCCATGCAAAAGGGACCAAATGGGCACCATAAAAGAGCAGAATCTGGGGATGAATGTGCTAACACCCCCTCTCAGCACCAGATGCTGAACAAACTCCGAGAATTGAAAGATGAGGAGCCAAGGAAGCCTGAGAAACCGACTTGGTGAACAAATTTGCAGCATTCTCCGTGGAAGGACAATACTCCAAACGCAAATCTCCAGCAAGAACCCGTTCATGAACATAGTGATACTGAATCTCAATGTGTTTCGTACGAGCATGAAACACAGGGTTCTTGGCAATGGCGATGCAACTCTGATTGTCACACCAAAGAAGAGTAGATCCGATAGGAGGACAGCCGAGCTCCTCCAATAATCTCTGCAACCATATCGCCTCACATGCAGCATAACAAACTACACGGTACTCCGCCTCAGTAGAGGAAAGCGCCACAGTAGGTTGCTTTTTATTGCTCCAAGAAATGGCTCCAGACCCAAGTGAAAAAACACAACCAGTGGTCGAATGCTGTGTATCTGGATCTCCAGCCCAATCTGAGTCAGACCATCCAACAAGAGTGCGTCCTTGGCCATAAAAGATGCCAAAATCCAAAGTGCCACGCAAGTACCGAAGAACTCTGAGAGCACACTGCCAATGCTACTGACGGGGTTTGGATGAGAAGGAACTCAATAAACTGACTGCGAAGCATATGTCCAATCGGGAGTAGGTCAACCATACCAAACAACCGACGAGAACCCGATACTGTCCCTGATCGGTCCTTGGAGAAGCATCAAGTGAAGAAAGCTTCTCACCAATATCCATAGGAGAAGATTTGCACCCAGTCATCTGAAATCTGTCGAGAATCTCTCGAGTGTTCTTCTGCTGAGAGAAGAAAATGCCCTTCCGAGGTCTGCCAAATCTCAAAGCCAAGAAAATAATGCAAGAGGCCAAGATCCGTCATCTCAAACTTTGTCTCCAAAGCATCCATAACAGAACGGATCCGCACAGAATAAGAATTTGTAAAGATGAGGTCATCAACGTAGACCACAATGATAACAATCAACCAAGGAGGATATAAAGGTTCGAATCTGCGTGAGAACGGCGCAGGCCAAGCTTCTGAAAGAACTCATCAATCCGCTGGCTGGTACTAAGCCCGCGGAGCCTGCTTTAGACCATATAAAGCCTTCTTCAGCCGGTACACATGATCCTGTTTGCCCTGAACAACAAATCCTGGCAGCTGATTAATATAAACGACCTGTGTAAGCTCTCCATTCAAGAAAGCCGACTTGACGTCTATCTGGAAAACGGGCCATCTATGATGTCCTGCAAGTGCAAGAACGGTACGAATAGTAGTCATCTGGGCCGTTGGAGCGAAGGTCTCATCGAAGTCGACACCAGGGCGCTGAGCATAACCCTTGGCAACCAACCTCACCTTGTGCTTGTCCAAGCTGCCATCAGCTCGGAACTTCGATTTGAAGATCCAACGCACACTAATCACCTGACGCTGCAGTGGTCGAGGCACCAAAATCCAAGTGTCATCCAGCTCTGCCTGCATAGCACGACGCCAAGGCTCATGTGAAAGAGCCTCGTATACAGAAGTGGGATTAGAAGGACCATTAATGATAGTAGACATAAGAGCATAATTAACAAACATGTTGTTCTCATGAATTTGTTTCCCTGTAACTCTGGAAGAATGCCGAAGGGAACCGGGCGATGGAGCAGAAGGAAGCTCACGTAACCCAGAATCACGAACTGTCTGATAATACCAATCAGGCACAGATCTGCTCGAACTCGCCGGAGAGGAGGAGCAGGGTCATCATCATTTGATTGAGTATACTCAGCTGGAGGTGTAACTGAAGCAGCGGGAGCAGGAGCAGGAGGAGGAGGAGAAGGAGGCGGAGACGGAGGTGAAGGAAGAAGAAGCTCACCACCCCCCTCTGAAGATGTAGGAGTCTCGTCGAACACATCATCACGGCTCACAACAACTTTACCGGCCTGAGGATCATAAAGACGATATGCCTTGGACATAGTGCTGTATCTGAGAAAAGTCATGCGCTGAGACTTCGAGTCCAACTTGGAGCGATGCTCCTTAGGCACATGAACATATGCCGTACACCCAAATATCCGGAAATGAACAACAGAGGGCTTCTCACCATGGAAAGCCTCATATGGAGTTTTATCGGGAAGAGCAGCGGTAGGAGACCTGTTCTGAATATAGATAGCAGTGGAAGCCGCCTCAGCCCAGAAACGTCGAGGTAATGAAGAATGCTCAAGCATAGCATGGGCCATCTCCATAATGGTCCTATTCTTCCTCTCGGCAACTCCATTCTGTGATGGAGTATATGACGTAGTAAGCTGTCTCCGAATGCCATGTGTCTTGCAATATTGCTGAAACTCCTGGGATGTGAACTCACCCCCTCCATCGGTCCCGAGAGCCTTGACCGAGTGACCGGTCTCTTTTTCCACCTCAGCTTTCCAATCACAGAAGTGCTGAAAAGTCTCATCCTTGGTCTTCAGAAAGAAAACCCAAGTATATCTGGAAAAATCATCCACCATCACGAACATGTACAATGCCTTACTCAAAGACGTGGTACTCATAGGACCACATAAGTCTGCATGAATGAGAGCAAGTGATGCCGAAGATCTGTGTGTCGCCTCCTTCGGAAAGGCAGCTCGGTGTTGCTTCCCCTCTAAACAAGAGGAACAAAAGGTAGACGGAATGGTTAGTAATCCCTCAACCAACCCATCCTTCGAAGCTCGCTGTAGAAGCTGATAGCTCAAATGGCCAAACCGAGCATGCCAAAGAGTAGAAGAAGCACCAAAAGAAAGCAGAGCGGTCAACTTGTAGAGACCACTATCTTGGACTCCCTGAGCCAAGATGCTACCAGTCGCCTTATCACGAATGGTAATCTCATAATAACGAGAGAAGATCATCTCCGCACCCTGAGCTGTAAGAGCACTCACTGTCAAAATGTTAAAAGTTAAATCTGGAATATACAGAATGTTAGAGAAGTACCTCTTGTCCTCGTCAGAACAGAAGATGGGGATAGTGCCATGACCATGCACTGGCACAGAAGAAGAATTACCCAGAGTGATCTCGCCTTATGTGGCAGTGAAGTCCTCGAACCAATCTCGATGGGGTGTCATATGAGCAGTAGCACCGCTATCAACAATCCAAGACCGTGACTGAGAAGTCACAAGAGCAAGTATACGCCGAGTAAGAAAAGAATGCCATCATCCCTCTTGGGTTGAGACACCGCCGTTGAAGAGTTCTTTGCTGCTTCATCACGCTTCTTCTTGTGACATTGGGGTGACTTGTGACCCTTCTTGCCACAATAATGACATTCAATGTCCTTATTCTTTGAAGATTTGTTGTCTTTATCCTTGTCGGAATCCTTGGAGTTCTTGTCAGAACCCTCTTTTCCTTTCTTTTGTTGATCCTTCCCTTTATCTCGTGCTGCCAAAGCTCCATCAAGGTCACCAGAGGTGCCAGTCTGCTCCTCAAAGCGAGACTCAATCTGCATAACGGAGGAAAGAACTTCCTCCCAAGTAACTGGAACAGGACGAGGAGAAGAAACAAGAGACTGAAAGTATGCATCAAATCTCTCTGGAAGTTTGGAGAGCAGCCGAATAGCCATGTTCTCTGTGGAGATGTCCTTGCCATAACCAGCAAGCTCGTTCCGGAGATCTTTCATCTTCGAGATAAAAGCAGATAAAGATGGAAAGGCAGAAACTGATAAGTTCATAAGTTGCTTTTCCAATGCCAAAATCCGACATGGAGACTTAATCTCACAGAGATCTGCAAAAGCCTTCCAAACTTCATGTGCAACATCTGCTGTACGCACATGAGAGAGCACAGAATCTTGACAGTTAAACATCAGAAAGGAGAAAACGCGTCGATCATTCGACTGCTAAATATCAATCTGTGCCCAAGTCACACCACCAGAAGCAAGGGTGGGAGGGGTGGCACTGGCCAGTGTAACAAGCCAATCCCAAAGATCCACGCCACGCAAGGCCGATTTCACCTTCACCTTCCATAGGGTGTAGTTGGAACCATCCAACTTGGCAGGTCAACAAACATATGAAGAGAAGTCGGTGCAGCCATCACAAAAGCTTGGGCTCAATCTCAAAAAAATGCACAAACTCTGAAGAAGAAGTGTCCTCCACAGGTACGAAGAGTGCCACCAAAGCTTGATCCCCTTTGCAAAGGGGAAAGGCCACTGGAGAGGAAAACGCAGCACACAGAATGCTGCTGTTCTGAAAAAACAGGCCGCCTATGTCCAATCTCCATTTGGAAAAGAAAACGCTGATCACAGAGTACCTGATGGCTGTGTTGGTGAAGCCAAACTGTAGGCGAAAAGACCAGCAGGTGCTGTCCAGGAAACGCAGCAGCAAAGGGCTGCAGATCTGAGAGAGAACGCAGAGGAGAGGGTGCTGAAAACAGGGCTGAATCTGGGGCAACAAAGAGGTTGCTAAACGGGGAGCGATGATACCATGAAAGAGTGCATAGAGCGGAAGCAGAGTGGCACTAGAATGTGCTGAACAGAGAGTGCAAGAGAGAGAGAGAGAGAGAGAGAGATGGAGAAAACTATGCTGAATATACTGAAGCAAAACACTCCCAAGCAAGAGACACTACGAGTCTCATAAGTGAGGGAGCAAAATATGTACAAGACTGAATGAGAAAAGAGAGGCCAGCACCCACTATTTATAGTAGGGGAAGGCTGGCCGACTGGAGCTACTGGACATGGCCGACTGGAAAATGCCAGAAAGGCTGGGAAAAATCCCAGAAAAATACTAGAAAAAGGGGTGGCCAGCCCACAAGCAAGGGCCATGCAAAAGGGACCAAATGGGCACCATAAAAGAGCAGAATCTGGGGATGAATGTGCTGACAATTAGGTTGCATCATCCCTGCATCCCATAAGCTTTCCCATGCACCTTGCACACATTGTGTGTACACAACTGTTTCCAATTTACCATATTATATATTTTTACTATTCAAACTAGAAAAAGATTGGTGTATTTAACATACCTTATCAGTACTTCTTGTACTCGTATCAAACACGTATTGTATGTATTGTACCAAACGTTTCTAACCACCTTGATTTGCCTTGCATAGCTGAAAGAAATTTATCTTCAACAATTGAAATGTGAAAGGAAACTCTTTTGTCGTCATTGCATTAGGGTACTGCTAATAGAGCAGTCCGAGAGAGAGAGAGAGAGAGAGAGAGAGAGAGCTAATTATGTTCTTTAAATCAGGTGTTTGAGGCAAAATCCGGAAAAAGCTTGCTGACGTTGGTGGTAGCATTTGTTACAGTGTTTCTTCTTGTCTACTTTTTGAGCAAGTGAAGGTCAATTTTTAAAAGCATACAGACATCTTGATCTCCTGCTCACTTGTATTCTAAGATCTATTTCAAAGTCCGAGCCCTTGTACCATAGGAATGAAGTATTGCATGGGCAATTATGTTGACAATGAGTAAACTCTTGGTTTAAATATTTCTTCCTGCTGTCCTGACTGAGCATGTTAATCTCTTATGCTGTCTGGTAATCTGGACCTCAAACTGATTCTAATGGGATAATAAGTGTGTGTATGATCTAGGGATGAAGTAAAACATGAAGAATTGTGTCGACAAATCAGTCAACTTTGTTTCTTCCTGCTATCCTGGCTGAGCTGTTAATTTGTTTGTGCTGTTTGGTAAACTGCACCTCAAACTGATTCTTACGGGATAATAAGGGTGTGTATGAACCCTGCGAAAACACCACCACAAACCACCTTTCAACATGCACTTACAAGTTTATTTATTTATCATACATGCAAGTTTTTTTATTTACGAGTTTATTTATTTATCATACATGCAGGCAAGTTTGTAAATTCAAGTCTTGGCTTTTGAATTTACATACATGGTACACACCAGTGTGTGTGTGTGTGTGTGTGTGAATTCCTTTTTGGACTCGTGACAAACAATGCCGATCGTGGTCATCATTTCCTTGAGATGTCTTTTTGGTCTAACATATTATCAAAATTCTTTTTCATTTGTGAGTTTTTCCAAGATGCCAAGGTCCGATCCTGGCACCTGCTAGATAGCAAGCCCATTTACAATCACTATCAGATTTGAATCATCTGTCATTTCTATTTGTTAACAGATTTAGTCATATGTTATGCCGAATAATATGCTTAAATTAAGACTAGTATGATTTTCTTGCACCAGTTTTACCCCTATGTTACATGTGGAGGAGAGTTGCCTTAGCCTATTAAGATCGCTATGCTTATCCTTGGGCTCTCAATAGTATGTTGTGGCCAAAGAGGATTACAAGCAGCATCATAGCATGTCTAATGCCAGAAGGTCAATACTTGGACACTTTAAATAGTCTCTTTTTTGGGGGAGGGTTTGCTTGGCCTGAGGGGTTTGCTTGGCTAGAGAGACCTCTGTATTGAATCTGTCTTACAGCAAAAACCATCGATGGCTTGTTGACCATCGTTTGCAGCACAAGCCATCTATGGAGTAGAGGCATGGATCCACTCCTCCCTAGCCCCTATGTTAGTCCACACGTCACTTGTTAAAACCCTAAGATCTCTCTAGATAATTGTTATGCATAAAACATGCATAAATCAGGCATAAACTCAACCACCCAACCACCCCCGAGCCCAAGGGATGCACACATGAATAATGAATGAAATACATCATACCTCTACCTTGATGTCCCATACCATCAAGAGGTATAACACAATCCAATAGCATATAGCTATAGTGTGAAATGGTAGGTGAATAGATATGGACTTCTACACAAGAGACCATAGCATAGCCTTGGCCTCATGGAGCCCAAACCTCCAAGCCCCCCAAGCTCCCTTGAGTGTGCCCCATGCCCCTATTATATAGGAGGGCCCTCAAGTGACTCTTGACTTTCCATTCCTCATGTGTGACCCTTGGATGCCTGACCCTAACCTTAAACCTTAAGGTTAGTCCTAACCCATGCTCCACTAGAGCTTGTTCCCATGCTCCCATGCTCACAAGCCTAATGTGGGTTAGCCTCCTAGTATATGCACACATAATGTGTATATAATATAGCACACATAATGTACATATAACATACTTCCCCTCTCTCAAAACATTGCACTCTTGCAATGAAAAGAAGGAGAACTGCGCTGAACAATCTCAACCAACTCCCAAGTCGAATCCTCAATTTCCCTATCTTTCCACCTAATTTTAACCTCAGGGATTAGTCAACTAGAAAGTTTCCTTTCCCTGAATTCAAGTACCTTATCAGGTTCATGTGGAACATAGGATAATTCATCGACTTCAACGAGTTCTTGAGGAGTGACTGTGTCATCCTCACCTCCCAGTTTCCCTTTCAATCTATCGATATGAAAGACTGGATGAACCCTAACAATTGGAGATAGTTTTAGTTCATACGCAACCGTGCCAATCCGATATATAACTCGAAATGGACCACAATATCTAGGAGATAAATTCGAGCATTTTCCCATTGACAAAGTCTGAGAATCTTTAAGAACATTAAAATAAACCAACGCTCCTGGTTCAAAAGACCGAGATGAGCGTTCTCTATCAGCATAAAACCGTGCCCTATCATGAGCACTCCTGATAGAATCCCGAGCTTCGGTCAGAATTTCCTACATATCACGCAAGAAATCCCTCGATGCATCAAGCTCGATGTCCTTAAGACCGACATCAATAGGTGCCCTGGGTTAATACCCATACATAAGTATGCACGGACTAAAACCAATAGCCGTATATTTAAAACTGTTATAGGCAAATTCCATCATTGGAAGATATTTCCCAATATGATGATTTTCTAGAGACATGCACGAAGCATATCCTCTACAATAATCTGATTCATACACTCTGTTTGCCCATCAGACTACTGCGGATGATCAGAACAATTCACATTCAAAGTAACTTCCTCGTTGTAAACCATTCGGAATAAAGTAAGAAAACATGGCATTATAACAGCAGAAACCAGGGATTCATCGGTGCCCCGACATACCCACATCTGCATATGGAATAATCGACGTCTCGAGTTACCCATATCAACATAGAGTCATCAACGTCTCGATGAGTCACATATGTCCATCCGTAAACCTATCAGGTTGATTGTGTAAATCACCTAAAGTACGGAACTAAAGAAAGAAATGCCAACAAAGGAAGAATCCAAATTTCATTATCCGAACACAACAAGATAAACTTGTTTGAACTCTAGAAAGAGATTTCCACAAGTGAAAATGCCGATGAGATTGCCCTCATCATAACATGTAGGCTATAGATAAAAGAAGTTTATCTAGAGAATGTCCACACTATAACTTCTAGTGAATTTAGAAAATAAGATTGTCTTTGAATGTTGAGGTCAACATGCTAAGTGATGTAAGCAAAGCAACAATCTTGAGCCCAAATTATCCCATAAGATAATATATGTGAGGGATCCCTAGCGTCCCATACCACCATGATACCACCCATACATACCTTAACAATTTGAAACTCCCTAGTATGCCGTCTAGGAAAATATGAATAAAATCCTGTATAAAAGGAATAAGATGGCCTTATCCAGACTTTCACATACTAAACCTGTCTCTATATACTTGAGACTACATCAAGGAATAAATCCTTCTAAGTACATCATTAGAAAAGAAATTGAATTATTGGCGCCTTTCTAATGATAACTACCCAAAACACAATAAAGTTAGGGTAGAAAAATAACTCACCTAGATATATAAGCAACTAGGTATCCGAGTTGGAATATACACAAGAGTACAAGAAATATACTCCAAAATTATGTGCAAAAAACGAAGGCAAATGCTACCTTCAAAGCACATGTAATTATTCAAAAGATCAAAAGATCCTTATAAAACCATGGATAAAAGCATAGAAGCTACTCCAATCCATAAAAACCATAGTTGATCATAAGAATCAATGCATATCATCTAATGGACATAAATCATGCCAAAAGAAGCATTAAAATTGGTGGTGGCCAACTCATCAATCCGGAGTATATGAACATTGCGTTGTTCAAATAAAACTCCAAAGTAAGAAAGTGAAACACATGTGTGTAACACTCAATAAAAAACCCCTAGACACAAGTGATCTAGGCAGCACCTGATGAGTCCATATAAAACTTGGAAAACATCCAATAAAATCCACCAAAACAAACCGATCAACTAACCCATGATAGAGGCTTAAGAAATTAAGCACCAACCACACTTAAAAAAGTGCAAAATAAATTATCATGGAAAAGTGTCAAAGGTGAAACACACTTTGAAAGTAAATTATAGCCATCAAAAGAAATTAAGGAACATGTTCAAAAAGAATGACTAAACAATGGTAAAAAATCATGAATACATCGTTTAGAATTAATCCAAACATAAATATCCATTAATACGAGGTATAATCGTATTAATAATATGCGAATAATCCGCATCTATCTAATGTCAGCACGAGAAAACGTACTTCAACATTAAATAACCCTCGAAAATATTAAATTCTCGAGAAAAAGAATTATCATAAATTTTTCTAATTTTCCCAAATTTATAGGGCCTCAAAATATAATAATTTTGAATTCCACCAAACCTATCCCATGGCATTCCAAACCTATATTTTTCCAGAAAATTTTTAGCAATTTAATTTGCCAAAATACCATTGATATTTTAAAAATACCAATTTTTAGGATTTCTAAATATAATATCTAGAATATTCCTAATTTTCCCTGAGAATCCCATCGTTCACGAAATTTCCAATTTCGCCCGACAATTCTCAAATCCAATGAAAATTTTCAATTTTAATGGATTTTCCTAATTTTCTGGGTCAAAAAATATAATTTTAAAGGAATTTGAATGGTCACGGGCGTCCTAATGGACACACCACATGCCAAACACCAACCCCACATTTTTCCAAAATTTAAAATAACCTTTGTCTAATTTTCCACTAATTTTCAGGAATTTTTTGAAATTTTTAATCAACCCCGAACGCATTTAGAATACGAACGGTCAAAAAATTTCGGAATTCCAACGGTTTTCTCGGAATACGGAAAGCCAAAAGTTTTGGGAAAATGAAAAGACAAAAAAAAATCGGAATGTGAAAGGTCAAAAGTTTCCGGAATACGGAAGGTCAAAAGTTTTTCCGGAATTCGGAAAGCCAAAAGGTTTTGGAAAAACGGAAAGCCAAAGGTTTTCCGGAAGTTGAAAAGCCAATATTTTTCAATAAGAAATTTTCAGGATTTTTTCTGAGATTTTTTACTCAAATCCAGTAATTTTCAAAAACTTCCAGGCTTTTTCCCAAGCTTTTTCCTTGAAATAAATTCAAAAGCCTTTTTTTTGAAATAAAAAAAACTCATTTTTTTAAAAAAAATGAAAAAAATGAATATATATTTTATTAAGGCTTTTAGCCTTTTGATTTTTTTAGGGGGGGGGGGCGATTTTTCGCCGGCGGCTGCTGCGCAGCCCCCCCCCCTCCCGTCGCCTGCGCATGGACCAGAGAGAGAGAGATAAGATTCTCTCTTCTCCCTTCTCTCCTCCCTTTCCTCTCAACTTTCATTTTCATTCTCTTTCTCCAATCTCCTCTCTCTGCTAAACAGAGATTAATTTAATCCATTGATTAATTTTTTAATTAAACATATCTTAATCATAATTATCATTAATTATGATTAATGTTTAAAAAAAATCATTTTAAAGAGATTTTCTCACGGAAAAAATGAGAAAAAATCAGATTTGAGAAACGGAGAGGACCCCACGCACACGGGAGAGCATCTCATGCATCAACACGCTGTCCCCTACTGAATTTCAGTAGAAATTGACAGAATTTGATCGCATTCCCGCGGAAAAAACCCGCAAAAAATGTATAAAAATACATTTTTAATCAAAAAAATGCTCAAAAAATTCCTAAAAAATTAGGAAAAAATTTCTAAAAATTGTAGAAATTCAGGGAATCCATCCTCTCAAAAATATCCACCATAAACTTTATGGTATTTTTGAAAAAAAATCCATTAATGCTCGATTTTAACCATAAAAAATAGGGAAAAATAGCATTAACTCACGGTATTCCCCCGCAACGTCGATTCGTCCATTGAATTGAAGTACCACACGTTCCAATCACCATAACGATGATCCATGTGCATTTCATCAACACAAATCAACAAAAAATAACATTTTATTAGTAAATATTAAAATTTACTAAAAAAAAATCAACAATTAAATAGAGATTGCTCTGATACCACTGTTAAAACCCTAAGATCTCTCTAGATAATTGTTATGCATAAAACATGCATAAATCAGGCATAAACTCAACCACCCAACCACCCCCGAGCCCAAGGGATGCACACATGAATAATGAATGAAATACATCATACCTCTACCTTGATGTCCCATACCATCAAGAGGTATAACACAATCCAATAGCATATAGCTATAGTGTGAAATGGTAGGTGAATAGATATGGACTTCTACACAAGAGACCATAGCATAGCCTTGGCCTCATGGAGCCCAAACCTCCAAGCCCCCCAAGCTCCCTTGAGTGTGCCCCATGCCCCTATTATATAGGAGGGCCCTCAAGTGACTCTTGACTTTCCATTCCTCATGTGTGACCCTTGGATGCCTGACCCTAACCTTAAACCTTAAGGTTAGTCCTAACCCATGCTCCACTAGAGCTTGTTCCCATGCTCCCATGCTCACAAGCCTAATGTGGGTTAGCCTCCTAGTATATGCACACATAATGTGTATATAATATAGCACACATAATGTACATATAACATCACTCCACCCTGCAGCCCCTTTTGCACCCATCTTTGCTCACGAAATTCTTGCCATCTTCCATCTGCTAAGAGGTGCTAACATAGCGCGATCTAAATACGCTGCACCAAGAGGATGATAGTGCAAAGACAAGCTTGTTCAAGTGTCATGTGCATCACAGATGCCATGGACATTCTCAGGGCTAGATCCAGAAGAGGCAAACAGATAAAGACCATGAACAGTTCCGTGAGCCAGATAGGTTCTCAGGTAACGGTCCCAAGGGAGGTTGATCCTCCAAGGGTGATGTGAGAGTGCCAGACTTAGTTCCAGGAAAGAAGACCAAGATGGTGTTCAGAGTCAGGGCAGGAATGGATTGTGGACTAGACGAAGACCAGATGCATAGATCTTCATCAGAGAGTGGTTTGGAGAACAGGCCGGGTTTTCAGAGAAAAAGGTTTGCTAGGGATGGATGATGACAGAGGGACTTCGGGACAGGATTGGGATGATGACAATCATCCAAGAGCAGGTTGGATTCCCGTCATCAAGTTTAGCAGAGGGGGATGTCATGTGCATCAAAGATGCCATGGACATTCTCAGGGCTAGATCCAGAAGAGGCAAACAGATAAAGACCATGAACCAGTAGAAGATAGGTAGAACCAGAATGTAGGAGCTTCAGGTGTAGCATTTGAGGTGGATTGGAGCAGGACTTGGAGCAAAACATGGATCAGATGGCTGTCGGCTTTGCAGGACAGAGGATGTTGGCTGCCAGAAGAGCTGTCGGCTGACGTCAACAGAGTGTGGGCAGCAGGCGCATTATAAACAAGTAGTAGATCCAGTCGGGCAGCATTTACAATAAGTCGGGCAACGTTGAATAGCTGGTATGGACATGGAATTGGCCGACCAGCAGTCGGCTAGCATAAAGAGTGTCCAAAGACCCATATAAATAGGGCCATGTGCTCTATGTTGTAGTCATTCAATCCCACTAGGGGTTTGGATCATTAGAGGTCCCATAGGGACAGATTTTGGTGTTAACCACCTTTTTATGAAGGCAGCCCATGGCTGCAGACATGTACCCTTTTTGTACCATAGATTATACTGAATTTCCAGCACCTCTCTCTCTCTCTCTCTCTCTACTCTCTCTCTACCTGCGTTTTTGCATCAGATGGTGCGTTTTTGCATCAAAAGGTTTTCCAAGAGTGTTTAGGGCTGAAAGAAGACTACCCAGAGCTTCCGCGTGTTACATCAAGGACGTCTCCTTTTTTTTTCCTTTGTTTTTCGATGCATGCTAAATTGGGCAACATTCAATATAAGATTAAGCATGTGTGCGCTGCACAAGTGAGATAATTTTTATAATAATGCTTGTTTTAATTTGATTTTGTAAATGACAAAATGGATGCCACATGGATAAACAAGCTTCATTGCTTTCCAAAAATAGTTCTTCTGTTTACCAAGTAAAAGATATGAATGGCATACACGTCTTTTGGGTGCACCAAATCAAAGATTTTATCTCTGCAAAGCCCACCATCTTTAGTTCCACATGTTTTTGTATTATTTTTACTCTACTAAGACATCAATCAACCACACATGACAATATGTTCTTGAATTTTTCACTGAGTGTTACACTTGTTTCCTTTTCCCTCCCCTAATAATAGTCCATTTACACGTCCCATGCAAACCAGCCAAAAGTCATTATATGATGTTTGATGTTTGATGTTTGTTTCATATAAATCCAACAAAACCACTTTGCACACCTAAATTCTAGCTTGTGCTTACACCTATGTAACAGCAATATAACGCTGATGTTAAAATAAAATGTTTTTGAGCAAACAGTAAAAAGAAGTGTCTAGCATTCTTGTCTTTTTATATAATTGTGTACAAATTAGGAATCATGACAAAAGGAAGGTGCTTATTAGCTAAGCATTCCCGTCATCAATGAATCAACTAAACTTGGACATGGTTGGAAACTCATTGGAAGCAACCTCATCTATATTATGCACAATGAAATGACCAAGAATATTTGCCATTTTTACACTACCTGGCAGTCAAATTATTGCAGTACAAGTAGAACCTTCTGTACATTGCCCATGCACATGTTGACTCTCAGAGTTTATGCTTTGTCAACCAACTGAAACAATGCTCACTTTTGCCAAAACCATCAAAATTTTTATTGGTAAAATTGTAGTTGAATGGTAAAACAAATACCGCCCCTGTTGCAGTAATCATGTAGGTTTTCTCATAATTTGGGACAATCTTCAATAATTGTTTAAGTGATGGAGATTGATGTATCTGATTCATTTGTAGCAACAATCATGATATATATCTATATTTCCACTATCTCGTAGCTGCTTATGAGGACTAAATTAATTAAGCCAAAAAGTAGCACCAGGGTTTTAAGTGGTAGAATATTTCATATTCCATGTTTGTAGGTGCATGGTTAATGTGCCAATTTGGCTAGCTGTTAAGAGTAGCAGAAGCTAGGATGGCCACCTGTTCCTCTCGTCTCCTAAACTACATGCATGAGGAACTACAAACTGATTTGTTTGAATTGGAAAATTATCTATACAGAAAGTGAGGTTCAAGAGAGGCTTCCCGTGTCACAGGTGAAGAGAGCAATGGGAGAGAGATTGGGACCCACTTTAGTGAGTTAATTAGGCCCAAAAAGAAACTACCAGTAAGTACATAACAAAGCGGCCAAATTTTTTGCATAGCATGTTTCTACATGCAGCAATGCAGTGGTTGCGTGTGTAAAAATTCTCTTATTATATAAGAGACAAAAGGGTTAATGAATGAAAAACGATTTTCTTGCTTTGTAATGAGCAAAGGATTTGTTGTGCAATGAGTTTCCAATGTCCCTTTTCATGGCCTCGTTGTTGTTGGTGCTTTGATGTGCAAACAAGTGGTTTTTAGAGATGTTGGCAACCAAACCTTCCTATAGTAGTGGGCAAATAAAAGTTCTGCATCCAGTGTAGATAGCCAACTCAATCTTTTCATTCAAAATTGAGACTTTTGTATGCATGAGACAAATCTTACCTTAGTGTTCTTGGTGGCTTAATGCAAACTAGGTCATCCAGCTTGTTACCATCCAGTTTATACAAAGTAGTGCCTTTCAAAGTTTTGTGATGATCACGAGCCTCTTGCCGCAAATCTTTAATATCTAGTATCTCCCACCTGCTGTAGTTCGAGCTTTTCCGTACATGGCTCATATCATGTGAGCCTGAGAGAGGCCCTCCTTCAGGTTTTGCACTTGCCCAGACCTTGCAAGCACTGAAAGGTCCAGCATTTTCAGGATGCTCAGAAGGTGCTCTGCGCAACCTGCGGGCGGCCTCGTGTGCATCGTGTATGATTTGTCCGTCTGGTACAGCATCCCAGTTCTGCTTTCTTTCTTCTCGTGTTGGTGAATGGATTCGAATGACCTGAAAGTCCATCAAAGATGGGCTCAGTTCCAAATTTGACCCCCTTCAGAAGAGAGTAAAAAATTAACACTGCCACTAGAACATTCATCGACTGAAGCTCCAATGGTAACTCCGCAAGTGCATTCAAATAGAAACCCCTGTAAAATTAGACTCACTCCAAGGCACTCAAGTAGCTGATAGTACGCCCGGCCTTGTAATGGGTTATGACCCTTGCGAGGAGTTGAAAAATACCGGGTCCTGCGAAATGTAACAAACAGATTGAGCAGCAGGGGTTGTTATCCACTTCATTCCAAATGCAGGTAATGATTTGCAAAGTAATGTGAGCTTATAGATGCATAGTATTTCCATACGCTCTTTTAAAATAATACACAAACAGAACATCGAGTCAAACCCAGGACTCCAAACACACACCAAAGGTTAGATATACGAGGGCTGGGAGCACACAGGAGAGGATCCTGCAGACCACAGTCAAAACAATCATTATGGACATCAAATCATAATAAGGAAACCGATGTGCATCAAGGCAAGCTCCCTCTTTGTAGTTCCCCACATACTGATGATTGACAGATAAGAATCTTTGCATGCTATTGCAAGAAAAATCAATGCCATGGACAATGGTGGTATTAAGATCACCATACCTATTTTCAAGTGTTGGAGATGCTAGTTACTCCCCCCCC
The DNA here is from genome assembly GCF_041138505.1 of Cibotium barometz. NCBI lineage: Eukaryota > Viridiplantae > Streptophyta > Polypodiopsida > Cyatheales > Cibotiaceae > Cibotium > Cibotium barometz. The sequence goes on from NC_141075.1 coordinate 48,184,433, forward strand.
CCCCCCCGCGCCGGGGGGCTGCCCACGCGGCGCCCCGGAGAACAAGATGCTCCTATTTGTATATGGCAAACAAGATTACAACCCTCATATAGAGGTAACGATTGTAAGGAGGGAGGCAGGAGCTTCCACCGCAGCTGGCCACTTTAGGAAGACACTACATGGAGGGGGGACCACACTAGGGCTGGCAGTCCCAAAAGATGCAAAGTTTCAGGGCTTTAATATCCATCTAAAAACTATCGAGAATGATTAGATCACAACTTTGAAGACCTAGAGCAAGCAACAAAATCAATGAAAATAGCAAATATATTTGACAAAAAAAAGTTTTGGATTCATACAAAAAAATCAACCTGAGTTTGACGACTGTTCTCCAAGCACCCGACTAGAGGCCTAATAAATGTTTGGGATGGACGTACATCATTACAGCTTGCAAGTGGATTACATCTGAGTTGTGCAAGACTTTCACAAAGACTTTGACACTGATTTGACCTTAGACCTAGATGGTGGTTTCCACGGCCGGGGGTGTGTTGCGCTTCCAAGGTATCCATAGTGGCAGGCTCAAGGAGTCTACCAAAGCACAATAAGACCATCCACTATGCTCAAGACTCAAGTGCTTACAGGTTCTTTCCCGGAGAACAAAAGACAATCTTAAGGAGGGTGCCCCATTTATAGTTCTTTTATTTATAACTTAGCCGCCCCATCCCACTTTTCATGTAGTGTATAATGAGCCTTGGGGTTATAATTACCACCTGCAAAACCCATATGAAACATCTTTTAGGCCTCAAACAGGTTAATGGACACGTGCCCACTGGTTCTAGACATCCTTGCCCCCGGGGACATTCACATGTACTAAAAGAAGGCAACCTCCATGCCAGAAAACAAGTTCACAAGTGTATGTCATGCCCAAGCAAACATGATTAATGCAGACACATTGTTGACTGGACAATCTCCCATCTTCCAAGCTTGTACTCCATTAATTCTCATGCACGGGCATATGCCCCAATGTGCCTCTCCACAGGTATCTACCCAAACATGGGCAAGTCCAACCAATCCACAGGTGTGGCAGATCCTACATCCACAGAACCTGGACGTACATCCATACCCTGCACAATGTTACACACTCCTTATGCAACCAAAACATGCTGCATCAGGTATGCCCAAAGTGGGTAGTTGCTGTCTCCATCCAATTTGTCATCAGCAGACAACATGCGAAATACATCATTGCTGTTATCAGCCATGGCCACTGATTGAAACTGATGCAAAAGCTACCTATAATGAAGCAAAGACTGAACAGAAAACAACTCGTGCAAACATTGGATAACCAATAAATCTGTCTAAGTGGTGACATCTCTTGAACGACAGTGGCCTTGCATGGCAAGGCAGGCCCTCACCACCCACCCCCTCTCTTCCTCCTAGCATTTCTAGTTGTAATCTGCTTCCCAGAAGAAGTTTTTCTTTTTGGTAATTGAAGAAACTTTTCTTGGACCAAAAAAAAGAACTCTAGCTTGCAACTTTCTAGCATGAAATTCCCACTTTCATTATGCTTCAGAACCTCTCTGAAGTATACCACACAATTTTTTTAAATTTTGGTAGTATCTGAGGGTCAAGAGAATGCCACCTTGAACGTTGCACAAGCAGTAAGCATTCCCTCTCTCATGTTGGAGGCTTGCTCCGCCTGCCATTTGTGGCAATCCTTCTTACCATGCCCTATGATATGACAGAAAAAGCATTTGTTTTCTAACTGGTATTTCCTTTGCTCCTCTGGAGGAAGATAGCCTCCATTGATGCCTGCTTTAGCCTTTTCCTCAAGGGTTTTCTTAGGTTTAGATTCTTTATCCTTCAAACCCCCTAAACTAGAGCTATTACTACCGTCCTTAGCATCTTTAGACAATGCATGAACTTTCCCTGGCTGCGCAGCAGATTGTTGCTGCAGGGGTTTGGTACTGGACTGTGATGACTACTCGGGCTTGCTTCCGTTCATCTTCATTTCTTCATTTTGAGCGAGAGTCAAAGCCCGGTCATATGTATCGGGTTCAAAGTTGCGAACTGTGAACCGGATGTTGGATGAACTTTCCTTGGCTACGCAGCAGATTGCTTCTGAGGGGGTTTGGTACTGGACTGTGATGACTACTCGGGCTTGCTTCCGTTCATCTTCATTTCTTCATTTTGAGCAAGAGTCAAAGCCCGGTCATATGTATTGGGTTCAAAGTTGTGAACTGTGAACCGGATGTTGGAATCTAATCTACGAATGAGTTGATCCATCTTGGCCTGCTCAGATAGCCCTAACTGTTGTGCTAAAGTGATAACCTTGCCGGAAAACTGAAGCACTGTTGACCCGTTCTGTTTGAGTCCATAGAACTCATCTGCCAAGCCGGTCATATACTGGGGCGGGAGGAATCTGATATTAAGATCATGAACAAATGTATCCCAGCTAAAAGCTGTGACACTTGTGGACTGGTTTGTATGAAGACTAGACAAATGCTGCCACCAAGTGACTGTCTCACCTCTAAGGTGGAGAGCCGCTACGTGGACTCTATCCTGAGGATATGTGATCCTAGCTAATGGAAAATAAGCAGTAAATTGATGAATAAACTAACTGACTGCTAGATGATCACACTTGCCATCATACTTACTAAAATTCGATTGACTTCGAATGACAGTAGTCGATGTCGCGGCTGCTGGCTGGTAGCACCTGAGGCTAGGGAAACTAAAGAGAGGTGCTGGTATGTAAGATGCATGGCCTCCTTTTCCCTTTGGTGCTCGAGTAACATACGATCGAGCTCTTGTTGGTGCTCCCGAGCGGTGAGTTCAGCATGACGCTGGTCTTCTTCGATCTTGCGTTGGACCTCCTCATAGTCCCGTCTATCTGCTTTTTCTTGCTGCTTTCTTGCTTCAGCTTCAGCTTTTTCTTCTCTCCATCTAGCCTCGTCTTCTCTTCTTTGTTGTTCCATTTGAAAGAAGAGGGAGATGTAGTCGGGGGTTGCTGGAGGCGGAGGAGGACGTGCTGCTGTTGCCTCCAAGAGTTGGAGGTACTCCATGAGAAGCTGGTTCTACGCTCTGAGTAGAGCTATGGTGTCTGCTGTAGTCGGAAGAGCAAGGGGGAGACGTCTTCAAGCTGATGGGTACTCTCCTCTGTAGACATGATGCTAAAGTCGATGGTCATGCCGGAACGCAATCTGACCATCCAAGAATGCCCTCACCCTAGGATACGATGTGTGTGGACAAGTTGAATCTGATACCAATGTAACATGCAGTGGAAGTATTCGTAATTTGAGGATCCTGTCACACAAATGCTCACACCGTCTTCTGTATCCTGAGTTTCGTGAGTTTAGCAATCCACTTTAAGACTTCAAACTTTAAGAGATTTGAGAGAGAGAGATGGAAACTGTACACCGTATGGGGTCCCCAATTACCCATTGAAGGGCCCCCTATCTTGTTACCGGAATAGTATTTGCTTTATTTCTTTGAAGAGATTGACGGTGGATTGACGATAAGCCAAACGCAAAATCTAGGAAGACCAAGAGTCGGGCTGAACTGTACACGGCTGTAGAAGCACCAATGATGTCCAATATCGAGCCTATGCACTCTTCCTAATGGATGTAGGAAGGCTGCAAATCTGAGGCTGAGAGAAGGGGCTGATTGGGATTGTTCTAGACTATGTATGAATGCTGAAAATGATTATGAATGCTGAGTTTTACCTTCACCAAGTGGCTGTAGCAAAACGATGCATATGAGGATGCTGAAAACACAAGGGATACTAAATGGCTCAATGCTGTAGATGCTGCATTTTACTGCATAGAGGCTGAATTGCTCAAGCGTTGATGCTCCTAGATGCTGGATGAGGAAAACGCTGAAGGATGAGGTGCTGAATTCTACAATCGCTTATGCTCCTTGTGCTGAAGGCTCCAAGCGATGAGTGCTTCAAGGCTGAATATGATATGAATGAATAAATGGATGATATGCTCACTATTTATATGGACAAGGGGTGCTGCTCGGCTAGCTACAGGGCTGGCCGACTGCAATTGTCCAAGCAAAATATATAAATGATGTAAAAAATGCCCATTAAATGCTGTAAAATATGGGGAATTCTGATGACTACTAGATGATATCTGAAGGCTTTTGCAATGGTCTAGATGGCCTACATGCATATGGAATGAATGCTATGCATAAATGCACACATGTCTTGATGCAAACTCTAAGGCTTCTATTGACTCTACATGCATGAATGCATCTCTTTAAGTGGGTTAAGGGACTTGGACTGACTAACTAACTGTCGAAGGCTGAGAATGACCTACGTAGCTTGTGCCTGACTTATCTTGGACTGAGGACTACAATGGGGTCACGTCGTACGACAAATATCATCCTAAAAGGTATTAATATTGCACAATGTTGCACTGATGATGATGAGCCATCTTGTCACCATGCACTATAGTGCAGAGTACATGTAACATTCCCTCCTGCTTAGCTTGACGGTAGGTTCATGGCTTCCAAGTAGTCCGCCAATAACTGGGGGTACTCTTGAAAAAACTCCGGGTCTAGCAAAACGGCTTCGTGGATACCTCGATCTCGGAACTTCGTATAGAATTGACATATCTGTCGACCGGAACCATGCTTCCAACGATGAAGAAGGATCTGCCCAAGCTCGATGACTTCTGCTTTGTCTACCACGTCTGGCTGCTGTTCATCTAAAACATCAAAAACTTCTAGTTCAACATATGGCTTTAGCCAAGAAACATGGAAAACATTATGCATCGTCCAACTATTAGGCAACTTTAAATTCATGGAGATATCACTTATCTTTTTAACTATCGAGAAAGGTCCAAAACTACGAAATGAAAGCTTGGGACAGCGTTTGCCCACTTGTTTCAATCTTTGTTTCATGATGCGCAGATAGACCCAATCTCCTTCCTTGAAGTGGACATCTCGTCTAGACTTATTTGCCTGTTTGCTATAAGCTTCATGTGCTTTGGTCAAGCGGTCCTTGACTGACTCAATGATTTCGGAAAATTCTTCCGTCGCTTTATTAGCCTCAAGAGATGAAGACACCAATCTCGTCAAAAGGGAAGAGAAACGGCGACCAAAGACTGCTTCATACGGAGTCCGTCCGACACTGGATAAATGAGTATCATTCAAGATGGCTTGGACCAATGGAAGATAATGTTCCCATTTTCACTACTGATCATGACAATATGACTTGAGAACATCAAAGGCCAACTGGTTATAGATTTTTGTCTAGCCGTCTGTTTGTGGATGGAATGCATTAGACGACTCTAACTTAGTTCCAAAATTTTTGAATAATGCTCTCCAGAAATGCGAGTTAAACTTGGAATCTCTGTTTGATGTAATGGTGCTAGGCAAACCACAAATTGGGTACCAATGTTTGAGAAAAAGACGAGCTACATCCTGAGCTGTGGCCGTATGCTTGCATGGGATGAGCATGTAGAACTTACTGAAGCGATCCACAATGGTAAAACACTGAGTGTTACGGGATCCGGTAGATGCTGGTAGAGGCCCTACAAAGTCCATAGATATTCGATGAAAGGTCCGTCACAGGGATAGGCAAAGGTTGAAGTAACCCAGCCTTCTTTGTATGTGAAACCTTAACTTTTTGATCTTACAGGCTTGAACATGTGAATAGACATCACGCCTCATTTTTGGCCAATAAAAGAACCATTCTAATTTCTCAAGGGTACTGTTGATACCTCTATGTCCTCCAACTAAGGAGTCATGGGCATCATGGAAAAGAGCTGATCGCTTTTCCCGAATGACACAGAGATGGTTCTTGAAGACCAACTAACCGTTTTGCACTGAATAATGGCCAAGCTCAGAAGTGGGGACCAAATTGTACCGTGTACCAAACTCAGGGGAGTCGACATACTGGTCTTTCATGCTATCTAAGTCTTTTCCTGTGATTTCGAGAATGGTAAGACTCCTGCATTGCCTGGATGCTGGCCTTTTGACTAAGAGCATCTGTAACTCGGTTATACTTACCAGGGATGTACTTGATCATTCCTCCAAATTCTTGGAAGAGTTGACTCCACTTGGCTTGCCGATCACTCCACTAGGCACTTGGCATGGTTTGAAGCCACTTAAGTGCTTGGTGGTCTGTTTTTACTGTGAAGACCTATCCATAAAGAAAAGGCTTCCAATGTTTGAGCGCTGTGATCACAACCAAAAGCTCTTTGTCATAAACCGAATAATTCTTTTCGGCAACATCCAACTTTCTACTGTAGTAGGCCACGGGTCGATTGTCCTACTGGAGAATTGCACCTATGGCTACGTTGCTGGCATCGGTAATGACCTCAAAAGATTCATCCCACGATGCTAACTTCAAAACAGGTGCTTCTGAGGTAGCTTTCTAGAGTGCATGGAATGCATCAAGCGCCTTGCCTAAGACTTTTTGTCTACGAGTCTTCCCCCCTTGAGCAAGTCGGTGGAAGGTCGGTAAGGTTGGAAAACTAGTGAACATGGGTGCTATAGGCTTGACAAAGACATACGAAAGAACGAATCTCTTGGGCAGTCTGAGGGATGTTCCAATCTAAGACTTCCTGAACCTTTGAGGGGTCCAGTCGAATCCCATCGGAACCGATATTGCAATGTCAGAATGGGTCAGCCAGTGGGACTTTGGACCAGTGGTTGGCTAAGCCTGAGAACTGCACTGAAAGATGAATGACAGTGTCCAGGACATGGGCACTGAAAGATGAATGACAGTGTCTAGGACATGGGCACTGAAAGATGAATGACAGTGTCCAGGACATGGGCACTGAAAGATGAATGACAGTGTCTAGGACATGGGCACTGAAAGATGAATGACAGTGTCCAGGACATGGCCACTGAATGAGGGTATAGGCCAGTTTACACTAGTAAGTGGCCGCCACCGAAATGTGAATGTATCTTGAATTCTAAGCAAATTTTGAAGTGACCATAGTGGTCAAAGATGGTCAGGAGACCAGAAGGAATGCAAATGACATCATCCCTAAAATCTAGGGAACTGCTATTTTTGGCAGTGTCGGAATTGAAAAGTGTTCGCGTCAGTTTGTGCGGAATGTCAAGGGGACCAAAAGCTGACAAAGGACTGTTGTGAGAATGTGAACCAGTCAGGAGATTTTTAGCCTGGAAGATTGCATGTGGAAAAGGCTTAAAAATGTGCCAAGTGTCAAATTTTGGTGCATTTTCCTCATTGAGAGGAGGGAAGCGTGGGAATTTGGGAAGAGGAGGCTCATTTGCAGCCATCGTGTGGTTTTGTTGCAGGAAAAACAGCTATGGTGGTGCACTCCCTTGCCCTACAACTCATGAATTGAGGGTTGAGCTTGCTCCCCACAGCCTCTCTCTCTCTTTCTCTCTCTTGCAGACTATGGAAATGCTCTCATCAGATAAAATCAGGTACAGTTGTGTGAATTTCATGCTTATATGCAAAGGCTAGTTGCCTCCTTGAACAGGAACCGGTGTAGTTAGTTCCTACACCAGGTCTGTGCAGAAATTTACAGCAAGCTGAATTGTGATGTTTTGGACTCCATTGGGTAGCCTGATGCCTATGGAAGTGAGCCTGTCAGTTGGGACTCATTCTGAGATGTTATGGAACAGTTATGCTGGCAAATTTCTCCCAGAATTTGTAAAACTCAGCTGATGCAAGTAGAGTGCTTTGTTGCACTTGTGCTTTGTAATTTCCAACCTTTTAACAATAAAGAAATACCGCAAGGGGCGCCGGACTTCGGGGCCAATGTGTTGTTGAGCGAGGGAGCGAGGATTCTGTGATTGTGTGTCTGAGTAAGTCCAGGTTATTTGTGAATGAATTACCGCTTTATGTGTCCATAGACCGGTTTCATGGTTCCGTTGCCGGGATAGGGTCCTCTTTTCTGCAAGAGCCCGGACACGGATTGGATTGGGTGAACAGGAGACACACATAGTGAGGTACAACTGATTACAGGTGAGAAAGAGTACGGTCTCTTTCTTTGGATACAGGTTCCCTTCAAATTTCAGTTGACAGTATGACAGACAAAGGGAAAGGCAAGCTCCCTGCCGAAGAGAGTTCCTCTTCTACTCGCAGACAGCGTATAGAGGTGACAAGTGCCCAAGTGTCAGCCTCTGCTCGGACAGAGCCAGTAGTACAGCCAGCCTTGTTAGAGGAAGAACACGAACAGGAGGATTTGTTTCAGGCACAGCTTCTTAGCATGCTTGGAACTTTTCAGCAGCTAGTTAAGAATCCCAGAATGAAGAAATTTTTGCAGTCACGTACAGGGGATTCCCAGGTTGAAGCATCCCAGCATGCAGTAGAGAGGGCACAGGAACAAGTGCCAAGGATGCCACAGCATGTAGAGCAGACACCAGCAGTGGCAGCTAATCCAGTGCAGCATGTTACACAGGCACAGGATCAGGCAGTTAATGGTCAGGGCAGTAATGCACAAATGGTTCTGCCGACCATTCCTCCTTTGGTTGCTGCCCAACCCGGTTATTTTGGTGGTGGGTCTATTTTCCAGGCCATGGCTAGACCGCCCACAGCTTTGCCAGGTTTCATGCCAAGAGGGTCACCAGGACTGATGCCTACAGAATTTGTGAACCCTCTTTATGCCAACATAGGTGTGCAGCCTGGACTTCAAACACATTTCAGTCCAGTTTTGATGCCTGCAGCACCTGTTAATGTGGCTGAATTTTCTCAGCCTAGTGGACAAAGAGCAGTAAGGACTGATGCAAAAAAGGTGCAAAAGGATTACAAAGAAGGAGGTCAAGCAGTAAAGTTTGAGACTTTTCAGTGGGATGCAGGACAAATTGCAGTTTGATGCAGCATACACTGGGGGTAACTTTACAGAGTCTTCTAAGGTGCGGAAGGCCGCTACTTTCTTGAAAGGTAATGCATTACAGTGTGGTGGACCTCGCTGTTGATGCAAGGACAGGCACCTGCTACATGGGTCCAATTCAAGCAGCAGTTCTCTTTTGCATGGCTGACAAACACTTTTGAAGTGGATGTGATGACAGCATGGCACAAACTGAATGAAGCTGAAACTGATTTGTCTGCACTAGACGAAGGTACAAAAGGTTTCATGTTAGACACTACAGTGACATGATCTGCTTTTTGAACCTGAATTTTGAATGACCTGTACACTTGTATCATATGTTTGGCAATGTACAGTTTTGACGTTTGTTGTCAATGACTTAATCAATGAATGAACTTTCAGTGCTTTGAAGTTGTATCTATTACGCTTCAAATGAATGATTTACATGTTGTGACACTAATAGTACAAGATATATGCTATCGCCCTGTGTTGCATCCGGAAACATGTATTTGAAAGGCTTGAACCTGCGATGGCACAAATGGTAGTGGGGAATCCCTATCATCGCCCCGTGTCATCCGTTGGCAGGAGATACATGCGATGACACTAATCACCTGCGGAGTCTTGTGATCGTCCTGTGTCATCCGTTTGCATGTGGACTTGCAATCGAGGTGGCTTGCTTCTTTCAAGAGGGGGGTATGTCACCTGGAGGTGAAACTTTTTGCAGTTGTTTTCTTTATTTACATTTCTTTATAAATATATATTTTTCTTTTCTTTCTCTTTGGTTGCTGTTGTTTTCCCCCGGGATCTCTTGGAAGGGCTTGGGCCATTGCAATGTCAGAATGGGTCAGCCAGTGGGACTTTGGACCAGTGGGTTGGCTAAGCCTGAGAACTGCACTGAAAGATGAATGACAGTGTCCAGGAGATGGGCACTGAAAGATGAATGACAGTGTCCAGGACATGGCCACTGAAAGATGAATGACAGTGTCCAGGACATGGCCACTGAATGAGGGTATAGGCCAGTTTACACTAGTAAGTGGCCGCCACCGAAATGTGAATGTATCTGGAATTCTAAGCAAATTTTGAAGTGACCATAGTGGTCAAAGATGGTCAGGAGACCAGAAGGAATGCAGATGACATCATCCCTAAAATCTGGGAAACTGCTATTTTTGGCAGTGTCGGAATTGAAAAGTGTTCGCGTCAGTTTGTGCGGAATGTCAAGGGGACCAAAAGCTGACAAAGGACTGTTGTGAGAAAGTGAACCAGTCAGGAGATTTTTAGCCTGGAAGATTGCATGTGGAAAAGGCTTAAAAATGTGCCAAGTGTCAAATTTTGGTGCATTTTCCTCATTGAGAAGAGGGAAGCGTGGGAATTTGGGAAGAGGAGGCTCATTTGCAGCCATCGTGTGGTTTTGTTGCAGGAAAAACAGCTATGGTGGTGCACTCCCTTGCCCTACAACTCATGAATTGAGGGTTGAGCTTGCTCCCCACAGCCTCTCTCTCTCTTTCTCTCTCTTGCAGACTATGGAAATGCTCTCATCAGATAAAATCAGGTACAATTGTGTGAATTTCATGCTTATATGCAAAGGCTAGTTGCCTCCTTGAACAGGAACCGGTGTAGTTAGTTCCTACACCAGGTCTGTGCAGAAAATTACAGCAAGCTGAATTGTGATGTTTTGGACTCCATTGGGTAGCCTGATGCCTATGGAAGTGAGCCTGTCAGTTGGGACTCATTCTGAGATGTTATGGAACAGTTATGCTGGCAAATTTCTCCCAGAATTTGTAAAACTCAGCTGATGCAAGTAGAGTGCTTTGTTGCACTTGTGCTTTGTAATTTCCAACCTTTTAACAATAAAGAAATACCGCAAGGGGCGCCGGACTTCGGGGCCAATGTGTTGTTGAGCGAGGGAGTGAGGATTCTGTGATTGTGTGTCTGAGTAAGTCCAGGTTATTTGTGAATGAATTACCGCTTTATGTGTCCACAGACCGGTTTCATGGTTCCGTTGCCGGGATAGGGTCCTCTTTTCTGCAAGAGCCCGGACACGGATTGGATTGGGTGAACAGGAGACACACATAGTGAGGTACAACTGATTACAGGTGAGAAAGAGTACGGTCTCTTTCTTTGGATACAGGTTCCCTTAAACTTTCAGTTGACAGTATGACAGACAAAGGGAAAGGCAAGCTCCCTGCCGAAGAGAGTTCCTCTTCTACTCGCAGACAGCGTATAGAGGTGACAGGTGCCCAGGTGTCAGCCTCTGCTCGGACAGAGCCAGTAGTACAGCCAGCCTTGTTAGAGGAAGAACACGAACAGGAGGATTTGTTTCAGGCACAGCTTCTTAGCATGCTTGGAACTTTTCAGCAGCTAGTTAAGAATCCCAGAATGAAGAAATTTTTGCAGTCACGTACAGGGGATTCCCAGGTTGAAGCATCCCAGCATGCAGTAGAGAGGGCACAGGAACAAGTGCCAAGGATGCCACAGCATGTAGAGCAGACACCAGCAGTGGCAGCTAATCCAGTGCAGCATGTTACACAGGCACAGGATCAGGCAGTTAATGGTCAGGGCAGTAATGCACAAATGGTTCTGCCGACCATTCCTCCTTTGGTTGCTGCCCAACCCGGTTATTTTGGTGGTGGGTCTATTTTCCAGGCCATGGCTAGACCGCCCACAGCTTTGCCAGGTTTGATGCCAAGAGGGTCACCAGGACTGATGCCTACAGAATTTGTGAACCCTCTTTATGCCAACATAGGTGTGCAGCCTGGACTTCAAACACATTTCAGTCCAGTTTTGATGCCTGCAGCACCTGTTAATGTGGCTGAATTTTCTCAGCCTAGTGGACAAAGAGCAGTAAGGACGGATGCAAAAAAGGTGCAAAAGGATTACAAAGAAGGAGGTCAAGCAGTAAAGTTTGAGACTTTCAGTGGGATGCAGGACAAATTGCAGTTTGATGCAGCATACACTGGGGGTAACTTTACAGAGTCTTCTAAGGTGCGGAAGGCCGCTACTTTCTTGAAAGGTAATGCATTACAGTGGTGGACCTCGCTGTTGATGCAAGGACAGGCACCTGCTACATGGGTCCAATTCAAGCAGCAATTCACTTTTGCATGGCTGACAAACACTTTTGAAGTGGATGTGATGACAGCATGGCACAAACTGAATGAAGCTGAAACTGATTTGTCTGCACTAGACGAAGGTACAAAAGGTTTCATGTTAGACACTACAGTGACATGATCTGCTTTTCGAACCTGAATTTTGAATGACCTGTACACTTGTATCATATGTTTGGCAATGTACAGTTTTGACGTTTGTTGTCAATGACTTAATCAATGAATGAACTTTCAGTGCTTTGAAGTTGTATCTATTACGCTTCAAATGAATGATTTACATGTTGTGACACTAATAGTACAAGATATATGCTATCGCCCTGTGTTGCATCCGGAAACATGTATTTGAAAGGCTTGAACCTGCGATGGCACAAATGGTAGTGGGGAATCCCTATCATCGCCCCGTGTCATCCGTTGGCAGGAGATACATGCGATGACACTAATCACCTGCGGAGTCTTGTGATCGTCCTGTGTCATCCGTTTGCATGTGGACTTGCAATCGAGGTGGCTTGCTTCTTTCAAGAGGGGGGTATGTCACCTGGAGGTGAAACTTTTTGCAGTTGTTTTCTTTATTTACATTTCTTTATAAATATATATTTTTCTTTTCTTTCTCTTTGGTTGCTGTTGTTTTCCCCCGGGATCTCTTGGAAGGGCTTGGGCCATTGCAATGTCAGAATGGGTCAGCCAGTGGGACTTTGGACCAGTGGGTTGGCTAAGCCTGAGAACTGCACTGAAAGATGAATGACAGTGTCCAGGACATGGGCACTGAAAGATGAATGACAGTGTCCAGGACATGGCCACTGAATGAGGGTATAGGCCAGTTTACACTAGTAAGTGGCCGCCACCGAAATGTGAATGTATCTTGAATTCTAAGCAAATTTTGAAGTGACCATAGTGGTCAAAGATGGTCAGGAGACCAGAAGGAATGCAGATGACATCATGCCTAAAATCTGGGGAACTGCTATTTTTGGCAGTGTCGGAATTGAAAAGTGTTCGCGTCAGTTTGTGCGAAATGTGCTGACAAAGGACTGTTGTGAGAATGTGAACCAGTCAGGAGATTTTTAGCCTGGAAGATTGCATGTGGAAAAGGCTTAAAAATGTGCCAAGTGTCAAATTTTGGTGCATTTTCCTCATTGAGAAGAGGGAAGCGTGGGAATTTGGGAAGAGGAGGCTCATTTGCAGCCATCGTGTGGTTTTGTTGCAGGAAAAACAGCTATGGTGGTGCACTCCCTTGCCCTACAACTCATGAATTGAGGGTTGAGCTTGCTCCCCACAGCCTCTCTCTCTCTTTCTCTCTCTTGCAGACTATGGAAATGCTCTCATCAGATAAAATCAGGTACAGTTGTGTGAATTTCATGCTTATATGCAAAGGCTAGTTGCCTCCTTGAACAGGAACCGGTGTAGTTAGTTCCTACACCAGGTCTGTGCAGAAAATTACAGCAAGCTGAATTGTGATGTTTTGGACTCCATTGGGTAGCCTGATGCCTATGGAAGTGAGCCTGTCAGTTGGGACTCATTCTGAGATGTTATGGAACAGTTATGCTGGCAAATTTCTCCCAGAATTTGTAAAACTCAGCTGATGCAAGTAGAGTGCTTTGTTGCACTTGTGCTTTGTAATTTCCAACCTTTTAACAATAAAGAAATACCGCAAGGGGCGCCGGACTTCGGGGCCAATGTGTTGTTGAGCGAGGGAGCGAGGATTCTGTGATTGTGTGTCTGAGTAAGTCCAGGTTATTTGTGAATGAATTACCGCTTTATGTGTCCACAGACCGGTTTCATGGTTCCGTTGCCGGGATAGGGTCCTCTTTTCTGCAAGAGCCCGGACACGGATTGGATTGGGTGAACAGGAGACACACATAGTGAGGTACAACTGATTACAGGTGAGAAAGAGTACAGTCTCTTTCTTTGGATACAGGTTCCCTTAAACTTTCAGTTGACAGTATGACAGACAAAGGGAAAGGCAAGCTCCCTGCCGAAGAGAGTTCCTCTTCTACTCGCAGACAGCGTATAGAGGTGACAGGTGCCCAGGTGTCAGCCTCTGCTCGGACAGAGCCAGTAGTACAGCCAGCCTTGTTAGAGGAAGAACACGAACAGGAGGATTTGTTTCAGGCACAGCTTCTTAGCATGCTTGGAACTTTTCAGCAGCTAGTTAAGAATCCCAGAATGAAGAAATTTTTGCAGTCACGTACAGGGGATTCCCAGGTTGAAGCATCCCAGCATGCAGTAGAGAGGGCACAGGAACAAGTGCCAAGGATGCCACAGCATGTAGAGCAGACACCAGCAGTGGCAGCTAATCCAGTGCAGCATGTTACACAGGCACAGGATCAGGCAGTTAATGGTCAGGGCAGTAATGCACAAATGGTTCTGCCGACCATTCCTCCTTTGGTTGCTGCCCAACCCGGTTATTTTGGTGGTGGGTCTATTTTCCAGGCCATGGCTAGACCGCCCACAGCTTTGCCAGGTTTGATGCCAAGAGGGTCACCAGGACTGATGCCTACAGAATTTGTGAACCCTCTTTATGCCAACATAGGTGTGCAGCCTGGACTTCAAACACATTTCAGTCCAGTTTTGATGCCTGCAGCACCTGTTAATGTGGCTGAATTTTCTCAGCCTAGTGGACAAAGAGCAGTAAGGACGGATGCAAAAAAGGTGCAAAAGGATTACAAAGAAGGAGGTCAAGCAGTAAAGTTTGAGACTTTCAGTGGGATGCAGGACAAATTGCAGTTTGATGCAGCATACACTGGGGGTAACTTTACAGAGTCTTCTAAGGTGCGGAAGGCCGCTACTTTCTTGAAAGGTAATGCATTACAGTGGTGGACCTCGCTGTTGATGCAAGGACAGGCACCTGCTACATGGGTCCAATTCAAGCAGCAATTCACTTTTGCATGGCTGACAAACACTTTTGAAGTGGATGTGATGACAGCATGGCACAAACTGAATGAAGCTGAAACTGATTTGTCTGCACTAGACGAAGGTACAAAAGGTTTCATGTTAGACACTACAGTGACATGATCTGCTTTTCGAACCTGAATTTTGAATGACCTGTACACTTGTATCATATGTTTGGCAATGTACAGTTTTGACGTTTGTTGTCAATGACTTAATCAATGAATGAACTTTCAGTGCTTTGAAGTTGTATCTATTACGCTTCAAATGAATGATTTACATGTTGTGACACTAATAGTACAAGATATATGCTATCGCCCTGTGTTGCATCCGGAAACATGTATTTGAAAGGCTTGAACCTGCGATGGCACAAATGGTAGTGGGGAATCCCTATCATCGCCCCGTGTCATCCGTTGGCAGGAGATACATGCGATGACACTAATCACCTGCGGAGTCTTGTGATCGTCCTGTGTCATCCGTTTGCATGTGGACTTGCAATCGAGGTGGCTTGCTTCTTTCAAGAGGGGGGTATGTCACCTGGAGGTGAAACTTTTTGCAGTTGTTTTCTTTATTTACATTTCTTTATAAATATATATTTTTCTTTTCTTTCTCTTTGGTTGCTGTTGTTTTCCCCCGGGATCTCTTGGAAGGGCTTGGGCCATTGCAATGTCAGAATGGGTCAGCCAGTGGGACTTTGGACCAGTGGGTTGGCTAAGCCTGAGAACTGCACTGAAAGATGAATGACAGTGTCCAGGACATGGGCACTGAAAGATGAATGACAGTGTCCAGGACATGGCCACTGAATGAGGGTATAGGCCAGTTTACACTAGTAAGTGGCCGCCACCGAAATGTGAATGTATCTTGAATTCTAAGCAAATTTTGAAGTGACCATAGTGGTCAAAGATGGTCAGGAGACCAGAAGGAATGCAGATGACATCATGCCTAAAATCTGGGGAACTGCTATTTTTGGCAGTGTCGGAATTGAAAAGTGTTCGCGTCAGTTTGTGCGAAATGTGCTGACAAAGGACTGTTGTGAGAATGTGAACCAGTCAGGAGATTTTTAGCCTGGAAGATTGCATGTGGAAAAGGCTTAAAAATGTGCCAAGTGTCAAATTTTGGTGCATTTTCCTCATTGAGAAGAGGGAAGCGTGGGAATTTGGGAAGAGGAGGCTCATTTGCAGCCATCGTGTGGTTTTGTTGCAGGAAAAACAGCTATGGTGGTGCACTCCCTTGCCCTACAACTCATGAATTGAGGGTTGAGCTTGCTCCCCACAGCCTCTCTCTCTCTTTCTCTCTCTTGCAGACTATGGAAATGCTCTCATCAGATAAAATCAGGTACAGTTGTGTGAATTTCATGCTTATATGCAAAGGCTAGTTGCCTCCTTGAACAGGAACCGGTGTAGTTAGTTCCTACACCAGGTCTGTGCAGAAAATTACAGCAAGCTGAATTGTGATGTTTTGGACTCCATTGGGTAGCCTGATGCCTATGGAAGTGAGCCTGTCAGTTGGGACTCATTCTGAGATGTTATGGAACAGTTATGCTGGCAAATTTCTCCCAGAATTTGTAAAACTCAGCTGATGCAAGTAGAGTGCTTTGTTGCACTTGTGCTTTGTAATTTCCAACCTTTTAACAATAAAGAAATACCGCAAGGGGCGCCGGACTTCGGGGCCAATGTGTTGTTGAGCGAGGGAGCGAGGATTCTGTGATTGTGTGTCTGAGTAAGTCCAGGTTATTTGTGAATGAATTACCGCTTTATGTGTCCACAGACCGGTTTCATGGTTCCGTTGCCGGGATAGGGTCCTCTTTTCTGCAAGAGCCCGGACACGGATTGGATTGGGTGAACAGGAGACACACATAGTGAGGTACAACTGATTACAGGTGAGAAAGAGTACAGTCTCTTTCTTTGGATACAGGTTCCCTTAAACTTTCAGTTGACAGTATGACAGACAAAGGGAAAGGCAAGCTCCCTGCCGAAGAGAGTTCCTCTTCTACTCGCAGACAGCGTATAGAGGTGACAGGTGCCCAGGTGTCAGCCTCTGCTCGGACAGAGCCAGTAGTACAGCCAGCCTTGTTAGAGGAAGAACACGAACAGGAGGATTTGTTTCAGGCACAGCTTCTTAGCATGCTTGGAACTTTTCAGCAGCTAGTTAAGAATCCCAGAATGAAGAA
This sequence comes from Cibotium barometz, assembly GCF_041138505.1. NCBI lineage: Eukaryota > Viridiplantae > Streptophyta > Polypodiopsida > Cyatheales > Cibotiaceae > Cibotium > Cibotium barometz. The sequence continues at coordinate 48,201,355 of NC_141075.1, forward strand.
ATTTTTGCAGTCACGTACAGGGGATTCCCAGGTTGAAGCATCCCAGCATGCAGTAGAGAGGGCACAGGAACAAGTGCCAAGGATGCCACAGCATGTAGAGCAGACACCAGCAGTGGCAGCTAATCCAGTGCAGCATGTTACACAGGCACAGGATCAGGCAGTTAATGGTCAGGGCAGTAATGCACAAATGGTTCTGCCGACCATTCCTCCTTTGGTTGCTGCCCAACCCGGTTATTTTGGTGGTGGGTCTATTTTCCAGGCCATGGCTAGACCGCCCACAGCTTTGCCAGGTTTGATGCCAAGAGGGTCACCAGGACTGATGCCTACAGAATTTGTGAACCCTCTTTATGCCAACATAGGTGTGCAGCCTGGACTTCAAACACATTTCAGTCCAGTTTTGATGCCTGCAGCACCTGTTAATGTGGCTGAATTTTCTCAGCCTAGTGGACAAAGAGCAGTAAGGACGGATGCAAAAAAGGTGCAAAAGGATTACAAAGAAGGAGGTCAAGCAGTAAAGTTTGAGACTTTCAGTGGGATGCAGGACAAATTGCAGTTTGATGCAGCATACACTGGGGGTAACTTTACAGAGTCTTCTAAGGTGCGGAAGGCCGCTACTTTCTTGAAAGGTAATGCATTACAGTGGTGGACCTCGCTGTTGATGCAAGGACAGGCACCTGCTACATGGGTCCAATTCAAGCAGCAGTTCACTTTTGCATGGCTGACAAACACTTTTGAAGTGGATGTGATGACAGCATGGCACAAACTGAATGAAGCTGAAACTGATTTGTCTGCACTAGACGAAGGTACAAAAGGTTTCATGTTAGACACTACAGTGACATGATCTGCTTTTCGAACCTGAATTTTGAATGACCTGTACACTTGTATCATATGTTTGGCAATGTACAGTTTTGACGTTTGTTGTCAATGACTTAATCAATGAATGAACTTTCAGTGCTTTGAAGTTGTATCTATTACGCTTCAAATGAATGATTTACATGTTGTGACACTAATAGTACAAGATATATGCTATCGCCCTGTGTTGCATCCGGAAACATGTATTTGAAAGGCTTGAACCTGCGATGGCACAAATGGTAGTGGGGAATCCCTATCATCGCCCCGTGTCATCCGTTGGCAGGAGATACATGCGATGACACTAATCACCTGCGGAGTCTTGTGATCGTCCTGTGTCATCCGTTTGCATGTGGACTTGCAATCGAGGTGGCTTGCTTCTTTCAAGAGGGGGGTATGTCACCTGGAGGTGAAACTTTTTGCAGTTGTTTTCTTTATTTACATTTCTTTATAAATATATATTTTTCTTTTCTTTCTCTTTGGTTGCTGTTGTTTTCCCCCGGGATCTCTTGGAAGGGCTTGGGCCATTGCAATGTCAGAATGGGTCAGCCAGTGGGACTTTGGACCAGTGGGTTGGCTAAGCCTGAGAACTGCACTGAAAGATGAATGACAGTGTCCAGGAGATGGGCACTGAAAGATGAATGACAGTGTCCAGGACATGGCCACTGAATGAGGGTATAGGCCAGTTTACACTAGTAAGTGGCCGCCACCGAAATGTGAATGTATCTTGAATTCTAAGCAAATTTTGAAGTGACCATAGTGGTCAAAGATGGTCAGGAGACCAGAAGGAATGCAGATGACATCATGCCTAAAATCTGGGGAACTGCTATTTTTGGCAGTGTCGGAATTGAAAAGTGTTCGCGTCAGTTTGTGCGAAATGTGCTGACAAAGGACTGTTGTGAGAATGTGAACCAGTCAGGAGATTTTTAGCCTGGAAGATTGCATGTGGAAAAGGCTTAAAAATGTGCCAAGTGTCAAATTTTGGTGCATTTTCCTCATTGAGAAGAGGGAAGCGTGGGAATTTGGGAAGAGGAGGCTCATTTGCAGCCATCGTGTGGTTTTGTTGCAGGAAAAACAGCTATGGTGGTGCACTCCCTTGCCCTACAACTCATGAATTGAGGGTTGAGCTTGCTCCCCACAGCCTCTCTCTCTCTTTCTCTCTCTTGCAGACTATGGAAATGCTCTCATCAGATAAAATCAGGTACAGTTGTGTGAATTTCATGCTTATATGCAAAGGCTAGTTGCCTCCTTGAACAGGAACCGGTGTAGTTAGTTCCTACACCAGGTCTGTGCAGAAAATTACAGCAAGCTGAATTGTGATGTTTTGGACTCCATTGGGTAGCCTGATGCCTATGGAAGTGAGCCTGTCAGTTGGGACTCATTCTGAGATGTTATGGAACAGTTATGCTGGCAAATTTCTCCCAGAATTTGTAAAACTCAGCTGATGCAAGTAGAGTGCTTTGTTGCACTTGTGCTTTGTAATTTCCAACCTTTTAACAATAAAGAAATACCGCAAGGGGCGCCGGACTTCGGGGCCAATGTGTTGTTGAGCGAGGGAGCGAGGATTCTGTGATTGTGTGTCTGAGTAAGTCCAGGTTATTTGTGAATGAATTACCGCTTTATGTGTCCACAGACCGGTTTCATGGTTCCGTTGCCGGGATAGGGTCCTCTTTTCTGCAAGAGCCCGGACACGGATTGGATTGGGTGAACAGGAGACACACATAGTGAGGTACAACTGATTACAGGTGAGAAAGAGTACAGTCTCTTTCTTTGGATACAGGTTCCCTTAAACTTTCAGTTGACAGTATGACAGACAAAGGGAAAGGCAAGCTCCCTGCCGAAGAGAGTTCCTCTTCTACTCGCAGACAGCGTATAGAGGTGACAGGTGCCCAGGTGTCAGCCTCTGCTCGGACAGAGCCAGTAGTACAGCCAGCCTTGTTAGAGGAAGAACACGAACAGGAGGATTTGTTTCAGGCACAGCTTCTTAGCATGCTTGGAACTTTTCAGCAGCTAGTTAAGAATCCCAGAATGAAGAAATTTTTGCAGTCACGTACAGGGGATTCCCAGGTTGAAGCATCCCAGCATGCAGTAGAGAGGGCACAGGAACAAGTGCCAAGGATGCCACAGCATGTAGAGCAGACACCAGCAGTGGCAGCTAATCCAGTGCAGCATGTTACACAGGCACAGGATCAGGCAGTTAATGGTCAGGGCAGTAATGCACAAATGGTTCTGCCGACCATTCCTCCTTTGGTTGCTGCCCAACCCGGTTATTTTGGTGGTGGGTCTATTTTCCAGGCCATGGCTAGACCGCCCACAGCTTTGCCAGGTTTCATGCCAAGAGGGTCACCAGGACTGATGCCTACAGAATTTGTGAACCCTCTTTATGCCAACATAGGTGTGCAGCCTGGACTTCAAACACATTTCAGTCCAGTTTTGATGCCTGCAGCACCTGTTAATGTGGCTGAATTTTCTCAGCCTAGTGGACAAAGAGCAGTAAGGACTGATGCAAAAAAGGTGCAAAAGGATTACAAAGAAGGAGGTCAAGCAGTAAAGTTTGAGACTTTCAGTGGGATGCAGGACAAATTGCAGTTTGATGCAGCATACACTGGGGGTAACTTTACAGAGTCTTCTAAGGTGCGGAAGGCCGCTACTTTCTTGAAAGGTAATGCATTACAGTGGTGGACCTCGCTGTTGATGCAAGGACAGGCACCTGCTACATGGGTCCAATTCAAGCAGCAGTTCTCTTTTGCATGGCTGACAAACACTTTTGAAGTGGATGTGATGACAGCATGGCACAAACTGAATGAAGCTGAAACTGATTTGTCTGCACTAGACGAAGGTACAAAAGGTTTCATGTTAGACACTACAGTGACATGATCTGCTTTTTGAACCTGAATTTTGAATGACCTGTACACTTGTATCATATGTTTGGCAATGTACAGTTTTGACGTTTGTTGTCAATGACTTAATCAATGAATGAACTTTCAGTGCTTTGAAGTTGTATCTATTACGCTTCAAATGAATGATTTACATGTTGTGACACTAATAGTACAAGATATATGCTATCGCCCTGTGTTGCATCCGGAAACATGTATTTGAAAGGCTTGAACCTGCGATGGCACAAATGGTAGTGGGGAATCCCTATCATCGCCCCGTGTCATCCGTTGGCAGGAGATACATGCGATGACACTAATCACCTGCGGAGTCTTGTGATCGTCCTGTGTCATCCGTTTGCATGTGGACTTGCAATCGAGGTCGCTTGCTTCTTTCAAGAGGGGGGTATGTCACCTGGAGGTGAAACTTTTTGCAGTTGTTTTCTTTATTTACATTTCTTTATAAATATATATTTTTCTTTTCTTTCTCTTTGGTTGCTGTTGTTTTCCCCCGGGATCTCTTGGAAGGGCTTGGGCCATTGCAATGTCAGAATGGGTCAGCCAGTGGGACTTTGGACCAGTGGGTTGGCTAAGCCTGAGAACTGCACTGAAAGATGAATGACAGTGTCCAGGAGATGGGCACTGAAAGATGAATGACAGTGTCCAGGACATGGCCACTGAAAGATGAATGACAGTGTCCAGGACATGGCCACTGAATGAGGGTATAGGCCAGTTTACACTAGTAAGTGGCCGCCACCGAAATGTGAATGTATCTTGAATTCTAAGCAAATTTTGAAGTGACCATAGTGGTCAAAGATGGTCAGGAGACCAGAAGGAATGCAGATGACATCATCCCTAAAATCTGGGGAACTGCTATTTTTGGCAGTGTCGGAATTGAAAAGTGTTCGCGTCAGTTTGTGCGAAATGTGCTGACAAAGGACTGTTGTGAGAATGTGAACCAGTCAGGAGATTTTTAGCCTGGAAGATTGCATGTGGAAAAGGCTTAAAAATGTGCCAAGTGTCAAATTTTGGTGCATTTTCCTCATTGAGAAGAGGGAAGCGTGGGAATTTGGGAAGAGGACGCTCATTTGCAGCCATCGTGTGGTTTTGTTGCAGGAAAAACAGCTATGGTGGTGCACTCCCTTGCCCTACAACTCATGAATTGAGTTTCTCCCAGAATTTGTAAAACTCAGCTGATGCAAGTAGAGTGCTTTGTTGCACTTGTGCTTTGTAATTTCCAACCTTTTAACAATAAAGAAATACCGCAAGGGGCGCCGGACTTCGGGGCCAATGTGTTGTTGAGCGAGGGAGCGAGGATTCTGTGATTGTGTGTCTGAGTAAGTCCAGGTTATTTGTGAATGAATTACCGCTTTATGTGTCCACAGACCGGTTTCATGGTTCCGTTGCCGGGATAGGGTCCTCTTTTCTGCAAGAGCCCGGACACGGATTGGATTGGGTGAACAGGAGACACACATAGTGAGGTACAACTGATTACAGGTGAGAAAGAGTACAGTCTCTTTCTTTGGATACAGGTTCCCTTAAACTTTCAGTTGACAGTATGACAGACAAAGGGAAAGGCAAGCTCCCTGCCGAAGAGAGTTCCTCTTCTACTCGCAGACAGCGTATAGAGGTGACAGGTGCCCAGGTGTCAGCCTCTGCTCGGACAGAGCCAGTAGTACAGCCAGCCTTGTTAGAGGAAGAACACGAACAGGAGGATTTGTTTCAGGCACAGCTTCTTAGCATGCTTGGAACTTTTCAGCAGCTAGTTAAGAATCCCAGAATGAAGAAATTTTTGCAGTCACGTACAGGGGATTCCCAGGTTGAAGCATCCCAGCATGCAGTAGAGAGGGCACAGGAACAAGTGCCAAGGATGCCACAGCATGTAGAGCAGACACCAGCAGTGGCAGCTAATCCAGTGCAGCATGTTACACAGGCACAGGATCAGGCAGTTAATGGTCAGGGCAGTAATGCACAAATGGTTCTGCCGACCATTCCTCCTTTGGTTGCTGCCCAACCCGGTTATTTTGGTGGTGGGTCTATTTTCCAGGCCATGGCTAGACCGCCCACAGCTTTGCCAGGTTTCATGCCAAGAGGGTCACTAGGACTGATGCCTACAGAATTTGTGAACCCTCTTTATGCCAACATAGGTGTGCAGCCTGGACTTCAAACACATTTCAGTCCAGTTTTGATGCCTGCAGCACCTGTTAATGTGGCTGAATTTTCTCAGCCTAGTGGACAAAGAGCAGTAAGGACTGATGCAAAAAAGGTGCAAAAGGATTACAAAGAAGGAGGTCAAGCAGTAAAGTTTGAGACTTTCAGTGGGATGCAGGACAAATTGCAGTTTGATGCAGCATACACTGGGGGTAACTTTACAGAGTCTTCTAAGGTGCGGAAGGCCGCTACTTTCTTGAAAGGTAATGCATTACAGTGGTGGACCTCGCTGTTGATGCAAGGACAGGCACCTGCTACATGGGTCCAATTCAAGCAGCAATTCTCTTTTGCATGGCTGACAAACACTTTTGAAGTGGATGTGATGACAGCATGGCACAAACTGAATGAAGCTGAAACTGATTTGTCTGCACTAGACGAAGGTACAAAAGGTTTCATGTTAGACACTACAGTGACATGATCTGCTTTTTGAACCTGAATTTTGAATGACCTGTACACTTGTATCATATGTTTGGCAATGTACAGTTTTGACGTTTGTTGTCAATGACTTAATCAATGAATGAACTTTCAGTGCTTTGAAGTTGTATCTATTACGCTTCAAATGAATGATTTACATGTTGTGACACTAATAGTACAAGATATATGCTATCGCCCTGTGTTGCATCCGGAAACATGTATTTGAAAGGCTTGAACCTGCGATGGCACAAATGGTAGTGGGGAATCCCTATCATCGCCCCGTGTCATCCGTTGGCAGGAGATACATGCGATGACACTAATCACCTGCGGAGTCTTGTGATCGTCCTGTGTCATCCGTTTGCATGTGGACTTGCAATCGAGGTCGCTTGCTTCTTTCAAGAGGGGGGTATGTCACCTGGAGGTGAAACTTTTTGCAGTTGTTTTCTTTATTTACATTTCTTTATAAATATATATTTTTCTTTTCTTTCTCTTTGGTTGCTGTTGTTTTCCCCCGGGATCTCTTGGAAGGGCTTGGGCCATTGCAATGTCAGAATGGGTCAGCCAGTGGGACTTTGGACCAGTGGGTTGGCTAAGCCTGAGAACTGCACTGAAAGATGAATGACAGTGTCCAGGACATGGGCACTGAAAGATGAATGACAGTGTCCAGGACATGGCCACTGAATGAGGGTATAGGCCAGTTTACACTAGTAAGTGGCCGCCACCGAAATGTGAATGTCTCTAGAATTCTAAGCAAATTTTGAAGTGACCATAGTGGTCAAAGATGGTTAGGAGACCAGAAGGAATGCAGATGACATCATCCCTAAAATCTGGGGAACTGCTATTTTTGGCAGTGTCGGAATTGAAAAGTGTTCGCGTCAGTTTGTGCGGAATGTCAAGGGGACCAAAAGCTGACAAAGGACTGTTGTGAGAATGTGAGCCAGTCAGGAGATTTTTAGCCTGGAAGATTGCATGTGGAAAAGGCTTAAAAATGTGCCAAGTGTCAAATTTTGGTGCATTTTCCTCATTGAGAAGAGGGAAGCGTGGGAATTTGGGAAGAGGAGGCTCATTTGCAGCCATCGTGTGGTTTTGTTGCAGGAAAAACAGCTATGGTGGTGCACTCCCTTGCCCTACAACTCATGAATTGAGGGTTGAGCTTGCTCCCCACAGCCTCTCTCTCTCTTTCTCTCTCTTGCAGACTATGGAAATGCTCTCATCAGATAAAATCAGGTACAGTTGTGTGAATTTCATGCTTATATGCAAAGGCTAGTTGCCTCCTTGAACAGGAACCGGTGTAGTTAGTTCCTACACCAGGTCTGTGCAGAAAATTACAGCAAGCTGAATTGTGATGTTTTGGACTCCATTGGGTAGCCTGATGCCTATGGAAGTGAGCCTGTCAGTTGGGACTCATTCTGAGATGTTATGGAACAGTTATGCTGGCAAATTTCTCCCAGAATTTGTAAAACTCAGCTGATGCAAGTAGAGTGCTTTGTTGCACTTGTGCTTTGTAATTTCCAACCTTTTAACAATAAAGAAATACCGCAAGGGGCGCCGGACTTCGGGGCCAATGTGTTGTTGAGCGAGGGAGCGAGGATTCTGTGATTGTGTGTCTGAGTAAGTCCAGGTTATTTGTGAATGAATTACCGCTTTATGTGTCCACAGACCGGTTTCATGGTTCCGTTGCCGGGATAGGGTCCTCTTTTCTGCAAGAGCCCGGACACGGATTGGATTGGGTGAACAGGAGACACACATAGTGAGGTACAACTGATTACAGGTGAGAAAGAGTACGGTCTCTTTCTTTGGATACAGGTTCCCTTAAACTTTCAGTTGACAGTATGACAGACAAAGGGAAAGGCAAGCTCCCTGCCGAAGAGAGTTCCTCTTCTACTCGCAGACAGCGTATAGAGGTGACAGGTGCCCAGGTGTCAGCCTCTGCTCGGACAGAGCCAGTAGTACAGCCAGCCTTGTTAGAGGAAGAACACGAACAGGAGGATTTGTTTCAGGCACAGCTTCTTAGCATGCTTGGAACTTTTCAGCAGCTAGTTAAGAATCCCAGAATGAAGAAATTTTTGCAGTCACGTACAGGGGATTCCCAGGTTGAAGCATCCCAGCATGCAGTAGAGAGGGCACAGGAACAAGTGCCAAGGATGCCACAGCATGTAGAGCAGACACCAGCAGTGGCAGCTAATCCAGTGCAGCATGTTACACAGGCACAGGATCAGGCAGTTAATGGTCAGGGCAGTAATGCACAAATGGTTCTGCCGACCATTCCTCCTTTGGTTGCTGCCCAACCCGGTTATTTTGGTGGTGGGTCTATTTTCCAGGCCATGGCTAGACCGCCCACAGCTTTGCCAGGTTTCATGCCAAGAGGGTCACCAGGACTGATGCCTACAGAATTTGTGAACCCTCTTTATGCCAACATAGGTGTGCACCCTGGACTTCAAACACATTTCAGTCCAGTTTTGATGCCTGCAGCACCTGTTAATGTGGCTGAATTTTCTCAGCCTAGTGGACAAAGAGCAGTAAGGACTGATGCAAAAAAGGTGCAAAAGGATTACAAAGAAGGAGGTCAAGCAGTAAAGTTTGAGACTTTCAGTGGGATGCAGGACAAATTGCAGTTTGATGCAGCATACACTGGGGGTAACTTTACAGAGTCTTCTAAGGTGCGGAAGGCCGCTACTTTCTTGAAAGGTAATGCATTACAGTGGTGGACCTCGCTGTTGATGCAAGGACAGGCACCTGCTACATGGGTCCAATTCAAGCAGCAGTTCTCTTTTGCATGGCTGACAAACACTTTTGAAGTGGATGTGATGACAGCATGGCACAAACTGAATGAAGCTGAAACTGATTTGTCTGCACTAGACGAAGGTACAAAAGGTTTCATGTTAGACACTACAGTGACATGATCTGCTTTTTGAACCTGAATTTTGAATGACCTGTACACTTGTATCATATGTTTGGCAATGTACAGTTTTGACGTTTGTTGTCAATGACTTAATCAATGAATGAACTTTCAGTGCTTTGAAGTTGTATCTATTACGCTTCAAATGAATGATTTACATGTTGTGACACTAATAGTACAAGATATATGCTATCGCCCTGTGTTGCATCCGGAAACATGTATTTGAAAGGCTTGAACCTGCGATGGCACAAATGGTAGTGGGGAATCCCTATCATCGCCCCGTGTCATCCGTTGGCAGGAGATACATGCGATGACACTAATCACCTGCGGAGTCTTGTGATCGTCCTGTGTCATCCGTTTGCATGTGGACTTGCAATCGAGGTCGCTTGCTTCTTTCAAGAGGGGGGTATGTCACCTGGAGGTGAAACTTTTTGCAGTTGTTTTCTTTATTTACATTTCTTTATAAATATATATTTTTCTTTTCTTTCTCTTTGGTTGCTGTTGTTTTCCCCCGGGATCTCTTGGAAGGGCTTGGGCCATTGCAATGTCAAAATGGGTCAGCCAGTGGGACTTTGGACCAGTGGGTTGGCTAAGCCTGAGAACTGCACTGAAAGATGAATGACAGTGTCCAGGAGATGGGCACTGAAAGATGAATGACAGTGTCCAGGACATGGGCACTGAAAGATGAATGACAGTGTCCAGGACATGGCCACTGAATGAGGGTATAGGCCAGTTTACACTAGTAAGTGGCCGCCACCGAAATGTGAATGTATCTTGAATTCTAAGCAAATTTTGAAGTGACCATAGTGGTCAAAGATGGTCAGGAGACCAGAAGGAATGCAGATGACATCATCCCTAAAATCTGGGGAACTGCTATTTTTGGCAGTGTCGGAATTGAAAAGTGTTCGCGTCAGTTTGTGCGGAATGTCAAGGGGACCAAAAGCTGACAAAGGACTGTTGTGAGAATGTGAACCAGTCAGGAGATTTTTAGCCTGGAAGATTGCATGTGGAAAAGGCTTAAAAATGTGCCAAGTGTCAAATTTTGGTGCATTTTCCTCATTGAGAAGAGGGAAGCGTGGGAATTTGGGAAGAGGAGGCTCATTTGCAGCCATCGTGTGGTTTTGTTGCAGGAAAAACAGCTATGGTGGTGCACTCCCTTGCCCTACAACTCATGAATTGAGGGTTGAGCTTGCTCCCCACAGCCTCTCTCTCTCTTTCTCTCTCTTGCAGACTATGGAAATGCTCTCATCAGATAAAATCAGGTACAGTTGTGTGAATTTCATGCTTATATGCAAAGGCTAGTTGCCTCCTTGAACAGGAACCGGTGTAGTTAGTTCCTACACCAAAGCAGGGACGGAAGAGGGTAATAACCTCTTCAATACAATGCTGTTTCAGCATTGCGTAGGTGCTGTTTTTGGGCTGTTATGTTGCCCGGTTGATGCCAAAATGTAGTAGGACTTTGCTAAAGTCCTCCAGGACAGTACAAGGGTTATTTTGGGCTGAAAACAGAGCCGAAAACAGGTCTGTGCAGAAAATTACAGCAAGCTGAATTGTGATGTTTTGGACTCCATTGGGTAGCCTGATGCCTATGGAAGTGAGCCTGTCAGTTGGGACTCATTCTGAGATGTTATGGAACAGTTTTAGTGTAGTTATGCTGGCAAATTTCTCCCAGAATTTGTAAAACTCAGCTGATGCAAGTAGAGTGCTTTGTTGCACTTGTGCTTTGTAATTTCCAACCTTTTAACAATAAAGAAATACGGCAAGGGGCGTCGGACTTCGGGGCCAATGTGTTGTTGAGCGAGGGAGCGAGGATTCTGTGATTGTGTGTCTGAGTAAGTCCAGGTTATTTGTGAATGAATTACCGCTTTATGTGTCCATAGACCGGTTTCAGGAGATGTTGTGGCAACTGTGGTGGCAGAAGGTGCTTTGGAGGCTTGCTCCACCTGCCATTTGTGGCAATCCTTCTTACCATGCCCTATAATATGACCGTTGCTCCTCTAGAGGAAGATAGCCTCCATTGATACCTGCTTTAGCCTTTTCCTCACGGGTTTTCTTAGGCTTAGATTCTTTATCCTTAAAACCCCCTGAACTAGAGCTATTACTACCGTCCTTCTTAGCATCTTTAGAAGATGCATGACCTTTCCCTGGCTGCGTAGCATATTGCCGCTGCGGGGGTTTGGTACTGGACTATGATGACTGCTTGGGCTTGCTTCCGTTCATCTTCATTTCTTCATTTTGAGTGAGAGTCAAAGCCCGATCATATGTACTGGGTTCAAAGTTACAAACTGTGAACTCGCCGGATGTTGGGATCTAATCCACGAATGAATTGATTCATCTTGGCGGCCTGCTCAGATACCCCTAACTGTTGTGCTAAAGTGATAACCTTGCCGAAAAACTGAAGCACTGTTGACCCATTCTGTTTGAGTCCATAGAACTCATTTGCCAAGCCAGTCATATACTGGGGTGGGAGGAATCTGATCTTAAGATCATGAACAAATGTATCCCAGCTAAAAGCTGTGACACCTGTGGGTTGGTCTGTATGAAGACTAGACAAATGCTGCCACCAAGTGATTGCCTCACCCATAAGGTGGGAAGCTGCTACGTGGACTCTATCCTGAGGATCCGTGATCCTAGCTAATGGAAAATGAGCAATAAATTGATGAATAAACCGATTAACTGTGCTAAATAATCACACTTACCATCATACTTACTAAAATTCGGTTGACTTCGAACGACGGTAGTCGATGTCGCGGGCTGCTGGCTGGTAGCACTTGAGACTAGGGAAATTGAAGTGAGGTGCTCGTACCTAAGATGTTGAAATATACAAGTGAATAGGGTGTATGCGGGAACAAGCCCTTGGCAAGAGGCTGTAAAAGAGAATTTGTAAATGTGAGAGAACCTGTGAAAAGGTGAGAAGAATCTACTGGGAGAGAATAAAGGGTAGCATGAGAAGATTTAGGAAGTGTGGAGATATTCTGGGAAAAGTGAAGAGGTGGAGAGAATCAAGCAAAAGAGGTGGAGTGAATCAAGGAGAAATTAGTGGGATTTGATGCTTGGATGTAAACACTATATAAATTGAGGCATTGGCCTAATGAGAATTTGCTGGTTTTTGATTATCCATGCCTACATTAAGCTATTAGTTAATTTCTCACTAATCACGTCTTAATTATCGTCTAATCACTTTGTTAATGATGTTGATTCTAGCATTTGATCCACCATAGCTCATCACATTGCTCTAATTTTAACATGGTATCAGAGCCTAGCCTAGAATCCATCAATTTGTGAGCCCATTATCTTGTTAATTATTTTGCTAATTAAGATTAGTAGAAAATTATATTTTTTTCCTTTTTTTGAACTAGTCTCTGCACCCCCAGCCAGTGGAGGAGCTCCCTCTCCTTACACACTTCAAATTAGGCCAAACCCTTCTAGCCATAGATAGTCACTTCAATGAAGCCAATCACAAGCGCAAACCGCCGGCGCATCAAGAAGAAATCACGTTTTTTTCCAGCGCAGGTTTTTCTGAGAAATCTACAGATCTTATCTTCATCCAATCAAATGGGTCTAATTTCTCTTAGCCCCAGGGGTTTTCAAGCATGCTCTACAAGCTGGTGAAGTCAGAATTCAATTTTATCAAGTCTACAGTGAGATCTAAGCTCTTCATCAAATCTGCAGGTGACTTTGGTAAAACAGAGATTAAGCATTCAATATTTGATCAAATCTTGTGTTTATTGGCTTAATCCTCTACTAGACTCATTGCTATTGATGGTCTTGAAAGCATTTGAGCTCATTTGAAGTCTAAGGCACCAGATCTAGACTCCCCGCATACTCTATTTTCTGCACACAAAACAGTGGATTAATTTACTAATCAATGATTAATCAATGCTAATCACTGTATTTTGGTGCAATTGAGGGTTCAAATTAACCATTAGGTATCTGATACACATCCCTATAACTTCAGATTGCAATTCGGAGTTGGTTTGATACTCCAACCATTCCGTACAAATTGGTTACCCTTGATTTAATGTAATTTCTGGTGATTTTATGCTAATAAATTTGTTGTAATCATCTCTTAAACACCAGATTGAGTTGTAAAAGGGTAGACACTGCCCTTGAATCTTGAAATTGGATCAAGAGGTAAGACCCCCTTCACATCATCATGAGTACAACACAAGAAATAGCCAAATTTAATGTAGAGCAGTTTTACACATGGCAGACAAAAACCATGTATTTGCTCATGAGAAAAAATCTGTGGAGGCTAGTTGAGGGAAGAGATGAATGCCCAGAGGTGAGAGGGAAAAATGAGTGGAAGAGCAGGAATGAAAAAGCATTGGGACTTATTGCACTCGGTTTAAATGATGAAATCATTCGTCACATCACAGGGATACAATGGACAAAAGATGCATGGGATGAACTCAATAAATTATTTGGCACACAAGCTAAAAATTCAAAGATAAATCTGTTAATGCAATTCTACAAATTGGATATGAAAGAAAGTGAACCTTTAATCACACACTTGAACAGATATAAAAGCATTAAGCAACAACTGACAGCTATTGGCAAAAAGGTAGAAGATGATGAGGCACTAGCAGTGCTTCTGAAGAGTGTGGACAAAGGTGAATATGAAAATATTGTAGCAACACTAAAGAATGTACCTGAATTGAAGCTACACGAGATAGAAGGAGCTCTACTAGAGCAAGAGAGCAGAGGCAAAGAGAAGAAATGGCTCGACTCAACAGCAAGAGAAGAAAAAGCATTCTTCACCCGAGGAGGATTCTCTCGAGGACGAGGACGAGGAAGAGGCAGAGTAGGAGGAAGGACCTTCACTTGTCACAACTGTGGAAAGCCAGGACACATGGCAAGAGACTGCTACAGCAAACCCAGTGGAGAAGAAACGACATCGGCAAACTTCATGGAGGCTCCAAAGGAAGTGGAGTCGGATCATCTTTTCTGAGAGAGAGAGAGAGAGAGAGACCCCACAACCCAATGTAACCTGCCCCAACAAAGTAAAACCACCTCTGAGCCACTGATGATGTAGGCTACGTGGTAGATGTATGTGTGAGCATTTCAGTCAAGGTCGCGGGCACTTGTAGTAGCCTTGGACACATAGAGAGAGAGAGTGTGAAGGACTATGAGTTCAGGGACTTGAGGCACTGGTCGCGGGCTATAAGTAAGAGAGAAACTTGGTACAGGGTCCAGGTGTGCTAAGTTAACTTGAGGGGAGGTGTGCTAGACACTGGTCGCGGACTATCAAGTAAGAGGGAAACTTGGTATAGGGTCTAGGTGTTCTAGGAGTATTCACTTGAGGGGAGGTGTTGAAATATACAAGTGAATAGGGTGTGTGCGGGAACAAGTCCTTGTGGCAAGAGGCTGTAAAAGAGAATCTGTAAATGTGAGAGAACCTGTGAAAAGGTGAGAAGAATCTACTGGGAGAGAATAAAGGGTAGCATGAGAAGATTTAGGAAGTGTGGAGATATTCTGGGAAAAGTGAAGAGGTGGAGAGAATCAAGCAAAAGAGGTGGAGTGAATCAAGGAGAAATCAGTGGGATTTGATGCTTGGATGTAAACACTATAAATTGAGGCATCGGCCTAATGAGAATTTGCTGGTTTTTTATTATCCATGCCTACATTAAGCTATTAGTTAATTTCTCACTAATCACATCTTAATTATCGTCTAATCACTTTGTTAATGATGTTGATTCTAGCATTTGATCCACCATAGCTCATCACATTGCTCTAATTTTAATATAAGATGCATTGCCTCCTTTTCCCTTTGGTGCTCGAGTAACATACGTTCTCAATCGAGCTCTCGTTGGTGCTCCCAAGCGGCGAGTTCAACATGACGCCGGTCTTCTTCGATCTTGCGTTGAGCTTCCTCATAGTCCCGTCTATCTGCTTTTTCTTGCTGCTTTCTTGCTTCAACTTCTGCTTTTTCTTCTCGCCGTCTAGCCTCGTCTTCTCTTCTTTGTTGTTCCTAAAAGAAGAGGGAGATGTAGTCGGGGGTTGCTGGAGGCGGAGGAGAACGTGCTGTTGTTGCCTCCAAGAGTTGGAAAGCTGGTTCTGAGCTCTAAGTAGAGCTATGGTGTCTGCTGTAGTCGGAAGAGCAAGGTCTCCTACGGGGGAGACGTCTTCAAGCTGATGGATACTCTCCTCTGTAGACATGATGCCAAAGTTGATGGTTGTGCCAGAACGCAATCTCACCATCCAAGGATGCCCTCATGCTAGGATACGGTGTGTGTGGACAAACCGAATCTGATACCAATGTAACATGCAACGGAAGTATTCGTAATTTGAGGATCTTGTCACACAAATGCTCACACCGTCTTCTGTATCCTGAGTTTCGTGAGTTTAGCAATCCACTTTAAGACTTCAAACTTTAAGAGATTTGAGAGAGAGAGATGGAAACTGTACACCATATGGGGTCCCAAATTACCCACTAAAGGGCCCCCTATCCCGTTACCAGAATGGTATTTGCTTTATTTCTTTGAAGAGACTGATGGTGGACTGACGATAAGCCAAACGCAAGATCTAGGAAGACCAAGAGCTAGACTGAACTGTACACGGCTGTAGAAGCACTAATGATGTCCAATATCGAGCCTATGCACTCTTCCCAATGGATGTACGAAGGCTGCAAATCTGAGGCTGAGAGAAGGGGCTGATTGGGATTGTTCTAGACTATGTATGAATGCTGAAAATGATTATGAATGCTGAGTTTTACCTTCACCAAGTGGCTGTAGCAAAACGATGCATATGAGGATGCTGAAAATGCAAGGGGTACTGAAGGCTCAATGCTGTAGATGCTGTGTTTTACTGCATAGAGACTGAATTGCTCAAGCGTTGATGCTCCTGATGACGAAAACGCTGAAGGATGAGGTGCTGAATTCTGCAATTGCTTATGCTCCTTGTGCTGAAGGCTCCAAGCGATGAGTGCTTCAAGGCTGAATACGATATGAATGAATAAATGGATGATATGCTCAGCTATTTATATGGACAAGGGGTGCTGGTCGGCTAGCTACAGGGCTGGCTGACTACACTTGTCCAGGCAAAATATATAAATGATGTAAAAAATGCCCAATAAATGCTATAAAATATGGAAATAATATTGGATAAATTCTGATGACTACTAGATGATATCTGAAGGCTTCTGCAATGGTCTAGATAGCCTACATACATATGGAATGAATGCTATGCATAAATGCACACATGTCCTGATGCAAACTCTAAGACTTCTACTGACTCTACTAAAGAGAATGTGGGGGAGAGGGAGAGCTTCAAACCCTAGCAAGCAAACACACACACAAGACAGAGCAAGACACGAGAGAGATGGAAAGTTGAATTTTCTTCTATCTTCTTCTTCTCTACTCAACCAACATAACATAAAGATAAGAGTACACACTATATGGGTTAGTACTCAAGTACTACAACATACAAGGATCGGTCCATAATGTGAACCCGACTAAATGAGCTGGCGCTATAACTATGCCAGTCTCTAGTAATCCAAAATGGCTGTCACACAGCCTGTCATCCCACAAGCCGCATATCACCCATAATCTCACCAACCATGCCAGTGATGTAGATGCGGAAGCTATCACCCAAGCGAGTCATCAATGTCCACCGTAGCACTAGTTGAGCTCGATATCTCAACACTCCTCCTCAAGCTCAACTCCACACACTGCACTCCAAGTAAGCTCCTAAACCTGTGGAGCTTCTCTGTGCCCAATGCCTTCGTGAAGATGTCAGCTACCTGATCCTCTGTGCTGACTTATACCAGATCAACATCTCCTCTGGAACGTTCTCCCTCACAAAGTTATAATGCACCTCAATGTGCTTCGTTCTAACATGATATACTCGGTTACTAGCCAACTGTATGCTGCTCATGTTGTCACAATATATGACAACTGCCCTATCCACGAGCTCTCCCATGTCACCAAGTAGCTTCTGAAACCAAGCTACCTCACAAGCTGCCATAGCAGCACCCCTGTACTCTGCCTTTGTACTCGACAAGGCAACTATTGGCTGCTTCTTACTGCTCCAACTCACAGCAGCACTCCCAAATGAGAACATAAAACCACTGGTAGATCTCCTGTCTGCAATACTACCAGTCCAATCAGCATCTGTGTACCCATGCAACTGTATCTCTTTACCAGCCTCATAGAAAAGTCCATAATCAACTGTGGACTTTATGTACCTGAGGATCCGTCTAGCTGCATCCAAGTGTGGCTTTCTAGGGGCCTGCATAAACTGACTCACGAGTCCAACAGCATAGCTCAAGTCTGGCCTTGTAATGGTCATGTAGATCAAACTACCCACTATGCGCCTGTATGTAGTGGGGTCCTCCAAAAGCTCACCTGTATCTACGGAAAGCTTTGTGTTCTGCTCCAATGGCACTGAAATAGGCTTATAGCTTGCAGTCCAATCAGCATCTGTGTACCCATGCAACTGTATCTCTTTACCAGCCTCATAGAAAAGTCCATAATCAACTGTGGACTTTATGTACCTGAGGATCCGTCTAGCTGCATCCAAGTGTGGCTTTCTAGGGGCCTGCATAAACTGACTCACGAGTCCAACAGCATAGCTCAAGTCTGGCCTTGTAATGGTCATGTAGATCCAACTACCCACTATGCGCTTGTATGTAGTGGGGTCCTCCAAAAGCTCACCTGTATCTACGGAAAGCTTTGTGTTCTGCTCCAATGGCACTGAAATAGGCTTATAGCTTGTCATACCATACTTGGACAACATGTCCAAGCCATACTGCCTCTGCAATAGCAGAATGCCATGAGGTGATCTCACCACCTCTATGTCCAAGAAATACCGCAGCTCACCCAAATCCTTCATCTCAAACTTCTGCTTCAAAAGCATCCTGACATCATGTATGTCTGCATCACTATCACCAGTGATAATCATCCACATAGATGACTAATAGCATGATCCCTCTATCTGTCTTTTTCACATATAGTGAAAAATCTGCATTGGATATCTGAAATCCAATGGTAACAAGATACTCCCCGATCTTATTTGACCATGCTCTGGGTGCCTGCTTCAAGCCATACAAGTCTTTGCATAACCTGCACACAAAATCTGGATGTGCATCACTCTCATAACCTGGTGGCTGCATCATGTAACACTTCTTGCAAATAACCATGCAAGAAAGCATTCTTTACATCCATTTGATGTAAAGACCAACCCTTCGCTAGAGCCATAGCAATGACAGCTCTCACGGTTGCCATTCTTACAACCGGGCTGAATGTCTCTTCATAGTCTATGCCATAAGTCTGCGCATAGCCCTTGGCAACCAATCTTGCCTTGTACCTGCTCACTGAACCATCAACATTGTGCTTGACTTTATACACCCACTTACATCCAATTGCCTTCTTTTCCTTAGGCAAAGGCACTAACTCCCATGTTGCATTTGCATCCAATGCTTCCATCTCCTCTTCCATGGCATCTTCCCATTTCTTATTTCCAATTGCCTGCTCAAAGCAAGTGGGCTCAACCTCCTGTATTGCTTTTATCATGTAAGCATAATGATGGACTGTATATCCATCATATCTCAACCTGTCAACAGGGTATCTAACCCTCGTAGACCTGCATACACCTGGATCACTGCCAGGTGTCCTCAAAACAGCCCTGGTTCTCCTTACACCAGGAGTAATCACATACGGTTTGCCAAGCTCCTCATCAAGGTTCTACTCAAAGCCACTAGAGTCACCATCCACATATGAGTGACCTGCTGACAGATTAAGCACAAAAGGTTGATCTACCTTTTTCTTTCCTTTCCGTGATACATGTGTACCTGCATCATTCCTCAACCTCCCTGACCATGGACTAACATTGGATCCACTGCTCGAGGACTCCCCAGATCCACTCAGCACCTGTGATTACTGCTCTACATGTGGTGCAACATCAGACTTCTTACATTTGCATCTTCTGTTGCCTTCACTACTGGTGCATACCAGCTACTCATCTCATCGAAGACAACATCTTTGCTTACTCGCATCTCACGAGTGGTAGGGTTATAGCATCTAATAACCTTTTTGCTCCATAGCATAACCAATGAAGATGCATTTCTTTGTCTTTGGATCCAACTTTGTTCTCACTTCATCAGGAATATGTACATATGCAATACACCCAAACACTTTTAAGTGAGACACATCCGGTCTTATGCCTGTAAACTTCTGTTCAAGAGTCATACCATCAACAACTGCAGTGAGTGTCCTGTTCATAATGTACAGAGCAGTTGCTACTGCTTCTGCCCAAAAGTAATGTGACATATTCTTTTCAACCATCAAGGCATGTGCCACTTCTGCAATGTGCCTGTTTTTCCTTTCTGCAACACCATTTTATTGCGGAGTGTACTTGCACGTAAACTGCCTCTTGATTTCCTCCTTTCTCAAGAAATCGTTGAATTCATTGGAGAAATATTCTCCTCCATCATCTGATCTTAGGCATTTTATTTGCATGCCTTTTTCCTTCTCGACCAAGGCTTTAAATCTCTGAGAGTGAGCAAACACCTCACTTTTCTCCTTCATGAAATAAATCCACACTTTCCTACTTTCCTAGTGTGGTCATCAATAAATGTAACATAGTACCTGCAATCTGTAATTGTTGCAATCTTGGTCGGTCCCCATACATCTGAATGTATGACATCCAATGGCCTTGCACTGACATGCTTTTCATGTGGGAAAGCATGTTTGGCCTGCTTACCAAGTTGGCATGCTTCACATACCTTATGTATACCGTCAACCTTAAACTTTGACAAACCTGCAACAATATTTTGGACCTACATAGACTTCAATTGCTATTTGTACATTCACATGACCAATGCGCTTGTGCCATATGTCAATATCTGCAATGACACATGTTCCATGCGCAAACATGGCTGCCTTTATCTCAGGCATGTTCACATCCAAAGTAAACATCCTGTCATTTCTGTTACCCTTTTGCAACCAAGCGACACTTATTTTTGAAGTCTTCCACAAAACATCCTTGAGGATCAAACATCACTTGCAGACCCTGCTCAACCATCTGTCCAACAGAAACCATGTTCTTTGTAATATTCGGAACATGAAGTACATCAACCAAGTACTTCATTTTGCCATCCTGCATAGACAATGGCACTTTATCAACATGCGCAATGGGATGCATAGTATCATCACCTATTTCTACATAATTTGGTTTTTTCATTTTTTGCATATCTCTAAACCACTCAGCATGACTGATCATGTGGTTAGAGGCGCCAGAATCCACATACCATATATCTTGAGATCCTGACACATCCCCTGTTATGGAACTAAGCATGTGCTGCATCACAAACAACTGCTCACTTCTGTCATCACCTCCATGTTTGGTAGATAATGCATAGTTACCTTGCTGCAACTTTCCACTTTTAATGTCATTCTGCTTTTTGTAACAGTCCTTTGCCATGTGTCCTGGTTTGTCACGATAATAGCACTCTATGCTATTTGCATTTTGATTTCTTTGCTAACCACCTCGCCCTCTTTGGCTCCCCCTGTCTCTAGACTGGCCTCTTCCACCTGTGTATGATTGCTGTTATGAATCATTGGACTGTTGTTGTCCAGAATTCTGATTTCCTTGTCGGCCACCACCTTGGCCTCGACCACGGCCTCGACCTCTGCCTCTACCTAAATTAGAGTAGAAGGCTTGTTCCAATATGTTCTTGCTTTGTGAAGAAGAATCCTCACCTAAAGCCTTTTCTTCTATGATCAGCATAGATATTAAGTCCCAAAAGTTGAAAATATTCTCCCTAACTGCAATGGAGATCTTAAATGGCTTGTACTCTCTGTCAAGCCCATTCAAACAGACACTCACCAAATCATCATTCACCATTGATACATTGATAGACCCAAGGGATTCAACAATGCCCTTGATCTTTAAGACACATTCATTGATGGACATGCTTTTCTTTTCCACAGTATGTAACTCTTGCTTTAATTGTAGCTTCCTTGCCTTTGTGTTAGTCTGAAACATTTGAACCAGATTCTGCCATGCAACTGTTGGAGTGTTTACATCCTGTATGTGTCCTATCATAGTGTCTGTGACACTAATTGAAAGCCAGTACATGACTTTTCTTGCACCCTGATTCCAATCCTTGAATGTCTTTATAACTGTAGGAGTGGCATTCTCCTCAGATACTCTGGAGGCTCCTCATTATCTCCTTCTACATAATCCCAAAATCATTTATCCATTAGGAAATTGGTCATTCTGAACTTCCAGGCATATAAGTTTATTCTTATCCAGCTTCTCACTAACAATCTAATTAATTCCGTGAGACATGTTTTCCTGCAACAATCAAATAACCTGCAAATAGACAACTTCTGTATGCAATCTATAATACAGCAGTATCTCCTGTAACTGCTGCAGCAACAGTACTTCAGCACAGCCTGTACAGCCTGTGTGTCACCAAATGTGATCAGAGTACATGTACATACACCCAGTATCAATAATACATGTGCAAATCTTGTCTCCACTTCCAAAATGCACTCCTGCACTGCAATAATCAGATTTCGAGCAAAAACAATTCTCTACCAAAACTTCCAGAAAACTGCAGAAAATATCTTGCAATGTTGAAACGAGGCCTGTAACACGCTCGAAACGTGAATCTGGCTAAAAAAACTATGTCCAATAGGATGATATACCTACCCTGTAGCTCCGCTCCTGCGAAGACAGCTCCTCAATCGAAGATGTGTACTCCCAGAGCTACTGAGGAGGTGTTGTACCTAAACTAAGAAGGGGAAAGAGATGATAATGCCCTTACCCGTGTAGTACCGCTTCCTTCCTTGCTTGTTCTTGCCTCTTGCTTGCCTCCTTAGCTCTCACACGAACCAAGCTCTAATACCATAAAGAGAATGTGGGAGCAAACCCTAGCAAGCAAACACACACACACAAGAGAGAGCAAGACACAAGAGAGAGATGGATAGCTTAATTTTCTTCTATCTTCTTCTTCTCTACTCAACCAGCATAACATAAAGATAAGAGTACACACTATATGGGTTAGTACTCAACTACTACAACATACAAGGGTCGATCCATAATGTGAACCCGACTAAATGAGCTAGCGCTATAACTATGCCAGTCCCTAGTAACCCAAAATGGCTGTCACACAGCCTGTCATTCCATTGGCCGCATATCACCCATAATCTCACAAACCATGCTAGTGGTGTAGATGCGGAAGCTATCACCCAGGCGGGTCATCAATGTTCGCCGTAACACTAATTGAGCTCGATATCTCAACATCTACATGCATGAATGCATCTCTTCAAGTGGGTTAAGGGACTTGGACTAACTGACTACTGACTGACTGTCTAAGGCTGAGAATGACCTACGTAGCTCGTGCCTGACTTATCCTGGACTGAGGATTACAATGGGGTCATGGCGTACGACAAATATCATCCTAAAAGGTGCTAATACTGTACAATGTTGCCCTGATGATGATGAGCTATCTTGTCACCATGCACTACAGTGCAGAGTGCATGTGACAGATGCCTCCATCATACTGGATAGCTAAACTTCTCACAATATTGACCTCATGTGTAGATAGACAGATAACAGTCAATAAGAGATTACTATTAGTTTCAATCATTGAACCTAGCACTAGCAAGTGGAGGCACATAAGCATACCATGCTTTGATGCAAAGCATATCATGAGGTGCAACGATTCTGTCCATACAAAGAGGGCTTTGTTGCACAATCATTAAGTAGAAGATCAGTGATAGTAGGTGGCCGTTTACTTGCAAGAGCCCCAATGCACAACAAAAGGTATCCGGTAAACTAAAAGGAGAAAGAGACCCAGTTAGACATTCCTACTCCCCAGCACACACCATGATACAAGGGTTAAAATAAGCAACTAGAGCCACTAGTCATACCCAAAAGCAAAAAGGAGGCCCATCCATCATAGTAGCAGGGGACCGTACTGTTGTCGCCTGCTCGTACTGCTGTCGCCGACCTGCGTACTGTTGTCGTCTGCCTGCCCGGGCCCCGTACTGTTGTCACCTGTCTGCCCGTAGTACGTACTGCTGTGTACCAGGCAGTACGTCTAGCCGACCTGCGCAGTGCAGCTTGTTACAGCTACCCGCCAGTCCTGACTCCTGAGTCGCCCCAGCCTCCAGAGTCCAGGCCCCCAGCCCTTGCAAGTTGCCGTGTACAGTGTGCACTGGTCACTGTACACTACAGTCTACAACAATGGTACATACTACACTCAACACCGTGCCTAGTATCAGTCTACAAGCAACAACAGTGCACGCTGCAACCTGCCTGGGCCCTGTGCAACAGAGTGATCAAGACTCAAGTTCAACAGTTTACATCTTTACAAGGCAAGGCAGCAAGCTTCTCTCTTTCTTCTCTCTCTCTCTCTCTCTTTGAAGTTTGAACTTTTGGTCTTTTAAAAATTACCTGTCATTGTTCAAACTTCACAGTCTGGACTGCACAGCCTCTCCCCATTAAACAACAGACAGAAAAAGGACTCATTTCTCTGTAATGGTTAACTTTGAATGTCTATTCAACTTTTTGCCTGAATTTGAAGAAATCATGGCTTACTCGGGTTCAAAGCGATCGGCTTCGAATGCTACTTGGTGGGACGAAGTTGAAAGGCTAGAAAGGTATTCATCAAAGGGAGGTGCAACACGATGGAAATGCAAGCAATGTAACAAAGAGAAGTCAAGAGGAGCAAACCGTGTGAGAGCACATCTATGCCATGTAAACAATGAAAAAGCACAAGTGACCAAATGCCCAGGGACAACACCTGAAATGTGTAGAGAGCTTTTGGCAAAGTACCCAAGTGAAGAGGAGAAAGCATGTGCACGAAAGAAACCGGCAATTGATGCATCTTACTTCAGTAGACATGGGGAAGATGTACACTTGGGAGATGGACAGCAGTATGGAGGACTTGGGAGCTTTGCATTTTCCCAAGATTCGCAGCCTATGGGTGCAAGCTCTGGCAAGCAGCAAACCTTGGGAGCAGCTTGGGATCCCCGCAAGAAAGAGAGGGTAGATGCAGCTGTTGCAAGGTTCTTTTATCATGATCATGTAGCATTCAATGTTGCCAGGTCTCCATATTTCATTGAAATGGTCCTAGAGATTGCACGGTATGGCCCAACATACAAGCCTCCTTCGTATGAGACACTACGCACCACCTTGTTGCAAAAGGAGAAAGCTGCAATTGAATGTGCTTTAGAGTCTGTGCATGAAAGTTGGGCAAAAAATGGTGTGTCACTTATTTCAGATGGTTGGAGTGACTCGAAAAAGGTCCATTCATGGCATGGTTGCCTATTCTCGAGGAAGAATGCAATTCATTTCCTCACATGATGCTTCTAGGACTGGAAAACTGCAAATCAGCTTGTGGAAGAGTGGGCCGAAGGTATTGAGAAAGTTGGACCAGAGAATGTTATTCAGTACTTAGCTGATGGTGAGGCAACAAATAGAGCAGTTGGTCTTAAGCTTGAAGATAGGTATCCGCATATCACATTTAGTCCATGCTTTGCTCATTGTTTGAGCAACTTATTGAAGGATGTTGGCAGCTTGCCATGGGTTGATCCACACATTCAAAAAGGCAAGGAGATAATAAGCTTCATTCAAAACCATCAGTTTATTTTGAATGAATTCCGCAAGAGATCGCCCAAAAAGGATCTCTTGAAGTACTCAGAGACACGCTTTGGTTATAACTTTCTCATGATGAAGAGGTTATCCAAAGTGCACTTGCCTTTGAAGCAGTTAGTTGTATGCAATGAGTGGATGGGATGGGCTCTTTCTCGGTCAAGAGCCGGCATAGAGGTTGCAAGAACCATACAAGACTTCACATTTTGGGATAAAGTCAACACTATCAATGCTATGATGAAGCCAATCACGCGCTTGATGCGGATTGCAGATGGACGGGAGCCATGCATTGGCAAGGTTTATGAGGGGGTTGATCGAATGATAGAGAAAATAGGGGAAGTGGGCTTGTCTAATGAGAAATATGCAGAGGTTCGAGAATTATGTGAAGCACGATGGAATGGTTATCATTCTCCTATGCATGCTGCTGCGTATGTCTTGGATCCCGAGTTCCAAGGATGTGGACAAGAGGCCGATGATGAGGTGATGGATGGTTGGGAGACAATGCTTTCTAGGCAAGTTCGTGATGCAGATAAACGAAGGTTGGTGAAAGACCAACTTGGATTTTATCGCAACAAGTTGGAAAGGTTTGGATCGACTAATGCACAGAGAGATAGGTTTAAGATAGGGGCTGCTTTATGGTGGAAGGATTATGGGGCTCGTACACCACAGCTTCAATCATTGGCAGTAAGGATCTTGTCTCAAGGTGCAAGCTCCTCTCCGATTAAGCAACTACGGAGTGTGTTCGGCCATGTTAAGAAGAGGAACAAATTTGGGACAAAACAAGTCAATGACTTGATTTTTGTAAGTGCTAATTTGCGCTTGCTTGGGGATATGGCTTCTCTCAAACCAAAGAAGTTTATATTGCTTGATGAAGAGTCCTCGGATGATGAGGAGACACATGGACTTGCAGATCTTGGTCAGGATGGGGTTGAAGATTTGGATGCTGCAGATGTTGGTCTTGATGATATGGCTTTCTTGGATGACATAGATGATAGTCTCCTTGATGGCATCACTGGTAGTAGCCATGCATGATATCTCCTTACTATTTGCATGTCACCTTGAGGCTTGGACTTTGGATCTAGGTTGTTTCTTTTATCTAGGCCGTGGGCCACATTTTGTGCTTTTTGTCACATCACATAAGTGGAATTTTGTGCCCAAGACATTCCCCTGAAAATTTACTAAAGCAAATATAAGTAGGCAGCTTGTACATAAATACACATTGTTGAGTTATACTGGAAATTTCATTTTATTGGCCAAATGGGAGGTGAAGCCAGAGAGAGAGAGAGAGAGAGAGAGAGATACCATTCAGTATATCCAGGGTCAACAGTGAAGCCATATATGTCCACCTGATCACACATAGACAGTGCCAGTTCTATGGACTTCACCCCTGTACCCTTGGCACCACGTCGGAACACCACTCCTTGAAAGAGGTAAACTGGATTAGGAAGCTCCTGTACAAGGTGGACAGTAAATCAAACATTCTGATAAAATAATTATTGTAACTACAAAAAGGCACCCTTACAAAATGCCTGCTTAACAAACAGGAACCCTTAATAAACCCCTACCTCAACGGCTTCCCTAGTTACTATATAAACAACTAATGATGGGCACTGTAATGCATATAAGAAGTCTTCAAAACATGCCCAAAGTGTAGCTTAAACAAATGAAGTTTCTCTTCTACGTGGTTGCAAACCAACAAAACCATGAAGCTAGCAAGCTATGGATTGAATTGTCCATATAATAGTTCTTGTGAACCTTAGCCATCAACTCACCATACCTTAATCATAGTGTTGAAATCTCTGTGGATCAGGCTTTTTATGATCAGAACTTCATCTACTGCAAAGCCAATGACAGACACGATCAGGCTTCTCCAAACTAAATAACCAGTTCTAATGGAACTGTGAGAGAGAAGATCAAATTCCGTTAAATGAAACCAAAAAAGGGCATTACAAAAGCATAAAATCAACAAAAATTGAAAACAAAGATGCCAACTAGAAAAAGTGCCCAGATTTTCTACATTAAAAAGCCCAATATGTGGCTCATTTCAGCTGCCAATGTACAACAAGTTAAGCGCTAATACCTTAAAAAAGCATAGCACTGATTCAATATCTGGATACACAGACATATGACCAAAATAACCACCTAACTATAGACATCACGATGACTTGCTTGTGGTAGAAGCTTGTTCTTTTCTTGGAAAAAGGGGATGCCCTTCTTTTTGTACTGAGACACGAAGGTGCCCACACTTGGACGTCCACTGCATAGAGCTGGTGAGGCTGCTCACAATATGATTTTCCTACCAATACTATTATCATTTGTACTAAGACTGAGCCTCAATGCTTTGCCCACACCTGCTGTCCGGCCTCCTTGCCCATGGTCACCCTATCCCGGCCTGGTTCTGGCTGCTTCCACATGTAAAATGCATCTGCACCTTCCCCCCAAAGCGGGTCCCTACCTACACTCTACCGGGACCGAATGCATGAAATTCTGTGTGCACGACACCTGCTTCCTGGAAAAACCCATCTGGGCTTCTCAAGCACAAACTCCTGGATGAAACATTCTTTGTCCCCAGCAATGATTCCTAGAAATTTCCCGCACGGAAATTTGGCACAAACTTTAAAAACTTGTCTTCTTATGCAGTTCATGTCACGCCTACTTGTTGCATGGAAAATGAATTTGGGCACATGAACTGTTTTTGAGCCTAGACATTCCCTGGATTTAATGCATGTGAAATGTCTACGGGTTTCAAGGACACCTGAAAATCCCAAGAACAGGTGTCAAGTAACACTTACAGTCCAATCTGGGCACTTAAAAAGTGTTTTTAGAAACTAGTACTCAAATTCTAATGTTGAGCCTTTGCTCCCATAACTGTTGGGTAGGAGGGAAGCTAGCCTGCACACACACACACACACACACACACACACAACCTCAAGCACAGAGAAACGTGAGAGTGCTGGAAAAGATGTACTCAATAATGATATGAAATTGTTGGGTGTTGGACTCACACACTCACACACAAACCTGCACATTAGGGTTAGGTGCAGGGTAGAGAAGCTCACACACAGAAATGAGAGAGAGAGAGAGAGAGAGAGAGCCAAAAGTGTGGTATCCACAAAATGCAAGTCAACCCTTGCATGTGTGCCACATCCATATAATATAGAAGTACAAAATATTATATGTTAGTGTCCTTTCACACTTGATGTCCAAGGGGAAAAACCACATGGGAAAAAGTAATGGATCAGTTCCTAGGAAGGATTAAAAATGGAGTCGGCTAGGTGAGCTGGAGTCGCTAGCAACGAGGTAGGCGGAGCCAGCAGCCGTGGGCCAGCACGAAGGGCCTGGAACGGGCGAAGACGGCCGGTAAGTGACGGCCGGAAGCCGTGGGAAGGAAGCAGCAACACGAACGGGCGACGGTGAGCAGCCGGAACAGAAGACCGATGGACGGAGCCGACGGGGACGGAACAGCCGGGACGGAACTGCTGACCGTCGACGGGTCTGGGCAGCCGGAACGTAGTCGACGCTGGGAACCGAGCACCGGCGGGCGGACGGCAGGTGGGAGTCGCACCTGGGCGGAGCCGCCGCTGGAACGCCTGCCGCAAATGAGGCTGCCGCTCGCGAGGCTGGGCGGAGGTGGTGGGTTCCCCACTAGTGCCGCCCGTTTCTGGCGGCCGGACGGCGGAGCAACGACGGAATGGACGGACGGACGTCGACGGAAAAACACAGCATCGATGAAAATTCACAGGCGACGGAAAAACACAACGTCGACGGAATTTCACAGTTTTTTCTGCAGATTCTGCACAGGCACTACTCCAGGGCCAGCTCCTAGCTCCCAGCTCTAATACCAAATGTTGGGTGTTGGACTCACACACTCACACACACAAACCTGCACATTAGGGTTAGGTGCAGGGTAGAGAAGCTCACACACAGAAATGAGAGAGAGAGAAAGAAAGAAAGAAAGAAAGAAAGATTTTATTAACGTCTTCCAAAAGACTGAACTCGGCCTATGAGACAAATCGGAGTACCTGTATGGGGTATCCTCTGTCATCCCAACAAAATGAAAAAGTACTGAATAAAAAAAGCTGAATCTGGGTGTGCAGGGGATGGAGCTCTACTACTAGAAGAATGCAAAGCTATATGCATGGAGTATACAATCATGATATGCAACCTAGCTAGCTCCATCCTGTACCATACTGGGGGTATAAAATGGTATACATCAGTGAAGGGAGTGTCCACAGCTCCCTGAAGAACATGCCTGGGTGTGCTCTGAAGCGAGCCAGTCGCTCCGCACCCTCTCTGTGAAACTGAGCTCTGATCTCTGTCATCTCTCTCTGGTATAGGCGTGGTGTCCGAAAGCCAGGTGTCCTCTGTCTCCTGCGGGCTCTAAGTGTCTCTGCTCTCTGGAGAGTAATTCCCTGCCGTGTAGGGGCTGGGAGGGGTATGGATCTCTGAAAAAATGTAGTAATCTGTGTCTGTCGCCCCCCCTCTGGAGCTGTCTGAGCCTGTAATAATGTCTCTCTGTGGCGCTGTATGTCTGAGCCTGTAATAATGTCTCTCTGTGGCGCTGTATGTCGAGAGAGAGAGAGAGAGAGAGAGAGCCAAAAGTGTGGTATCCACAAAATGCAAGTCAACCCTTGCATGTGTGCCACATCCATATAATATAGAAGTACAAAATATTATATGTTAGAGTGTCCTTTCACACTTGATGTCCAAGGGGAAAAACCACATGGGAAAAAGTACCCTTGGTTAAGCCCTGTTCACACATAGCACTACCATAAGTGAGCATATGCCTACAGAAATGAAAGTACAAGTGAGTACTAAAAGGCCTAGGGCAAAGTGCCCAACACACATAAGTGTGTTCACACGGGAAAAAACCTATGTCCAGTCACATGGAAAAAGTGCCCGTGAGTAAGCTGGGTTCACACCTGAATTAGCCGGGAGTGGACATGACCAACAAACCCTCCTCAAGTGAATGGTGTGAACGGGTAGCAGCAGGGTGATAAAGCTGTGAATGCTGCCCTGCACTATGCTCCACAGTAAGAGTGAACTGCAGTGCCAATGGAAAAAGCAAGCACTCTATGACGGGGAAAAGGAGAATCCCCAATGTCATAGTGCTAATGCTAGAGCACAGTAGTACATAAATGCATCACCAGAAATGCATGGCAAAGATCATGTGGACATCAACTGCATCAAATCAAGAGGCATCGCATAATACCCCCCTGAAGGCAAGCATCCAAATGCCAAACTGAACTACATGTAATCCACATCAATGCTCTGTAACTGCACCAGTGATAAGTATAAGAAGAGGTAGCACATATACGCATGTGTAAAGGCAACAGGATCCGGAAGTCATGCCTGTGAGACATGCAATGTAAGCTGCAAAAGTGAAACTCATCAATGGAGGATCTAATGAGGAAAAAAATCAGCAATGGTAGGGCTGATAAAAGTAAAAATTCAGCAATGGGAAAAGCTGAAAATGGGGAGAAAAAGTGGGGGCTCGAGGTGGGCATCAGCCAATGCTATGAGAGGATAGGTAAACTCTCAGCGATGCCATGATCAGTGGCATGTATGGCAAGTGTAAAGATGCATAATCCCACAATGAATAATATACATGTGACATGTCAAAACCATGAGAGCAAGCCATCACTGGCCAAGTGTGTAAAAGGCACTCCCAGTAAACATCGCATGTGAGAAAGTGACAATGTCAACACCGTAGAAACAATCCCGTTGCAAGGGAAAACAACATAAAAGGCATGTCCAATAGACATCACATCAGAGAAAGCGTCTAGCATAGACCAGTATAAGGGTCAACAAGCATAAGTGACCATGAGGCATCACCAACTGCATGTGGGCAAGTAAAATCTCCCCCTGAAATGCATCTGCCAGACGATGCATACCATGGAGTACAGACTATAAACATAGTCATCAAAAGCAATGGCATCAGAAGACATCTCTGCAGGTGATGAAGATGTAAGGGTCAAGGCTGACACATGTGTAGCCAAATTGGCCTGATCTGCACCTGTAGAAGAAGATGCCAGCTTCTTCTTTTTTTCACTTTCAATACGCTTTGTGCATTCCTCTATGGTGTGCCCTGTTTTCCTGCAATAGTTGCAGCGCTTTTTTCTTTTCAGGCTTGTCCTCTGTCTTGGGAGGATCCGATGGGCTAGGTTTAGGCCCAGATCTATTCCCACGAAAGGGAGCAGCCATTGCTGACTCAACAGACATCATGTTGCTCCTGTTGGAACGAGATTGCTCTTCACTGAGCAAGAGTGTCACAAGGTTGTCAAAAGTGACCGCATTAGGTGCATTGCCAGCCAACAACCGCAATGTGGTGCCAAATGTCTAATAAGAGTCAAGCAAGTTACGCGAAACTGTCTGAACAAGATAGCTATCTGTCAAGACCTCATCAATGTTAATAAGCTGCTCTCGTAGGTCCTTCACATGCGTAAGGTACTAATCGATAGAGTCACCTTCAAGCATGCGGTCAGTCTCAAGCATTGCGACCTGAATGCAATGCCACCAAGTTATCCCAAGCACCCTTTGCAGTGGTGCAAGAACGAATGTGCGGAATGATATGCCTGCGGCACGAGAGAGCAATCAATGCATGGGCCTAAGCATCCCTAGCATCCCAAGTACGCTGCTGCTCAGTAGGAGGAAGACAAGGAGGTGGACCTGCAGGAGGATGAACGGGAATCACTTCACTTTCTGTTGGAGCAGGTGCAAGAGGACGCTCCTTAGTGCCATCCACATACAGCCATACATTTTTGGCAACCAAAACATGACGCATCATATAAGCCCACAAAGGGTAGTTGTCCCCATTGAGCTTGTCCTCTTGAGATAGCATTCACCAGAGATCATTATTACTGTTGGCCATGATAGCACAACAAATCTGTCACAAGTCACCAAGAGTAGGCTATGCCCAGCAAAACCGTAAGAATGCGGGAGATAAATAGCAAGATAACCAATGGACTAAAAGGGAACTCCTTCACCACGAGAAATACATATGAATGTCTCAAATCTGCAAGTGTACTGCACGATGATGCAAATCTGTCAAAGTGTCCACAATGGCATACATATACTGCAGCAAACCACAAATGCATACATGTGCCGTGAAAAACACAATTAGCTGACACTTGTAAGAGCTACAAGTGTGCAAATCCTGTAAATCTGCTAATGCGATTGTCACCTGTACCAAATGCTGTAATGCCCAAAAATTGGGGGAAATGCCCCAATGCCAACCAAATGTGCTTGTAATACCCAGAAAATTGGGGGAAATGCCCCAATG
This sequence comes from Cibotium barometz, assembly GCF_041138505.1. Lineage (NCBI taxonomy): Eukaryota > Viridiplantae > Streptophyta > Polypodiopsida > Cyatheales > Cibotiaceae > Cibotium > Cibotium barometz. The sequence continues at coordinate 48,233,489 of NC_141075.1, forward strand.
TCAACCAAATGTGTATGTAATACCCAAAATTGCCTGCAAATAGTGCCAATTTTTGCAAAATCCCCAAATTTCTAGTGCAATTATGCACCAAATCTGCTAAAATCAATGCCAATGTTGCAATTGCAGGCTCAATGGTGAAAAGCCCCAAATTTGAATAGGCAATTTGTGCAATTTCAGGTCAAAACTTTGCAAATCTCACAAAGTTAACCTGGAAATCTGTATGAGATTGAAATTTTTTTGAAAATTTTCAAACACCTCGAATTTTCCAGTGTGCAGGTACACTTTGCAAGAGTGGTGCAGATCTGTAGGTACACTTTACAATCGTACGGCGGGTAGGGCGCAGGTACAGGGCATCGTACAACGGGCAGGCGACGGGCAGCGTTGGGCAGATGATGGGCGGCATAGATCTAAGAGCGGCGATGACAGATCTGGCAGTTGTGGAGGTGGCGGCGACGCACGGATCTGGTAGGCGACGACAGTACAGGTGGCTGCGCTACAGTCGACGGCGGCGCACGCACGGGCGACGACAGAGGCGGCGGCGGTGCTGCGAATTGGGCAGCGCAAAGGGTGACAAGCAGCGCTCGATGTAGAGGATGCAGAGGCGTACGACACAGATCTGGTGGCGCACGCAGAGGACGGCGCAGATCTGAGCAGCGGCAGAGCGGCTAAGGGAAAAACCCTAACCCTAACCTAATGCAGCAAAACCCTAGAGCCCTGATGTGTGCAATAGGCTCAAGCTCTGAAGGGCAGCAGGGGGGGCAAACCCTAATGCTAACCCTAACGAAGCTCTGATACCAATGTTGGGAGGAGGATCTACTGTGGCTTTGTGGATTTCCGCAAGGCCTTTGACACAGTGCCCAGTGCTAGACTGATGCGCAGGCTGCAAGACTTGGGGGTTCCATGTGAGCTCATTTGGGGTATTATGGCACTTTATGAGACGGTAGTTGGGCAGGTGCGGACTTCAGAGGGTCTCTCCCAGCCAGTACACTCCACTATAGGGGTGAAACAGGGCTGCCTGCTCTCTCCGACTCTATTTGTACTATACATTGATGAGATCTCTGATTATATTGGGACACGAGGGGACAGAGGAGCCCAGTTGGCTGGCACTTGGATACCTCTGCTCTTATATGCTGATGATTTTGTGCTTATAGCAGACTCACCAGAGGGTATGCAGAGGCACTTGGATACTTTACATGCTTATGCACAGGACAGTGGGCTCTCAGTTAACCTTGGTAAGACCAAGGTTATGGTGTTTAACACTACAGCTCAGTGGATCTGGAGATCAGCGCCTATTTTCACATATGGACAGGAGACAGTGGAGTATGTTGACTCATACACATATCTTGGAGTGGTGTTCACTGGGCCCACATTTTCCATGAGGGGGGCAGCAGAGGCCAGATTGACTAGAGGATATACAGCACTAGGAGGTCTAGAGAGGATGTGCTCACAGGTACAGTTTCACGAGCCACGCACTAAGCTGTGGCTTTTTGACATGCTGGTCACATCGGCTATGCTATATGGAGTACAGATCTGGGGGCCTAGCCTAGATCGTCACAGTCGATCAGGACGCACATACGATGGATGGAGATCGATGGAGAGACCACTTGTGTCCATGATCTCCAGGATGATTCGGGCTAAGGCCTCGGTACCCATGAGATTATCAGAGCCGAGATGGGAGCACCACCGATCGTAGTCGAGGCTCTTGCCAGATCAGTGTCCTTCATTCATAGCACCTGGGAGCTTCCCCGACACCAGTATGCACGACTTGCTTTAGAGTCCTCTCATCAGCTAGCCATGGAGGGAGACACTTCATGTTGGTATGCGCAAATAGCATCCTGGTTTGAGCTCCACGGGTTCAGTTTAGACAGACTTCCACCCTTCCAATACTCTCTGGAGGCACCCTCTCTCACCTTGACACATTCTGAGATTAGTAGAGTCATCAGACAAGACCTCATTCAGTTGGACACTAGGAGGACATGGCTAGAGCCCTCACAGGAGTTGGGGACGAAGATGGCTTTCTATCGAGACAATCTTCTCCGCACCACTGAGGATGGCTTTATACTTAGACCGAGCTACATGGATACCCATCTGTCTCATGGATTGAGGTGCGCCATTGGGCAGATTTGCACCTCTTCACACCAGTTAGAGATAGAGACAGGCAGATTTAGAGGCATACCTCCAGGGGACAGGATTTGTCAGATTTGTTGGATAGAGCCACAGACGGAGGAGCACTACATCTGTTTTGCTGCACAGCATATTATGAGATTCGAGGGCGCTACCATTGCCTTTTCAGAGAGGGATTTGGACCACTGGCTAGAGTCATGGACTATTGTGATCAGCGATGCTTGGGTTTTTATCTCCTGGAGATCCGCAGGTTCAGAGAGTCCATTATCAGGAGCAGACGCCCGACTGGCAGGGAGTCCACACAGAGACAGATTACTAACTTCTTTAGAGGGACTACTCGGGAGGACACACAGCCGACAGCCCAGTAGTGGGCACCCCGTGGGACTCTAGTTGAGAGAGCTATCCAGTTGGGCAGATCCAGACGCCCGAGGGTTCGCGGATCCTCACATCGGAGACGGTGCCTACACCGGAGGATTCAGAGCATCATTGCGAGGCATCGGGCTCGTCCGACCACGCATCTCACTATGGCAGATATCCAGGCCATCCGGCAGAGACCCATGCTAGAGCTCCTAGGATGATTACGACTCTAGCCATATACTGTTGTACTCACTGTCACTTTTGTACTCCCCCATATTCATGTATTCATGTATCCAGGTACTCATGTACCCCATTTTGACTAGTAGCAATAGCTTCCCACTCTCCCTAGTTGCTGCTTCCGGATGCTCCCTACTGATGTATTGTAGGGCTAGATACTTACCTTCAGTTCTTTCTTTTCCAGACAGTGTATCAGATGTCACATGGTTGTAACTTTGGTCTCATAGGTCACTTTGGCCTTTTGAAGACGTTAATATAACATTTCATTTCATTTCTCTCCTTCATCTGTGTATTGCTCTCTAGAGCAGTTGTCTTCATTTCCGCTGTGCATTCTGACAGCAAAGGGGGAAGCTTGACTCAAAGTCCCAGAAGCGTGTATTTGTGGGATATAACTCTCTTTCCAAAGGATACAAGTTGTATGACCCGTAGCGAAACGAGGTTGTTGTCAGCAGAGATGTCTTCTTCGATGAGTATGTTCCAACTTCCACTCTTGAGATGAGCCGCCACTTCTTGGAGACTGAGATGAGTCTGATGATGATTCCCTGTCTATTGTTCCAGCTGGACAGCCTCAGTCAGTTGTAGAGGTTGAGCCCGTGGCTAGAAATGAGCCCCCGCAGCAGTAGGAGGCTCAGCATTCTGTTCGAGTACCCAAGTGATTGTTTCCAGGTTGCATGCCCACAAACATATTTCCTTGCATACCGGACTGCATACCACTATACATATTCCCCTGCATACCATGCTGAAAATTAGCTCCAAAAGGCCATGGCATACCCATGCCTCCCTGAGGATAACCCCCAGTCATAGATTGGAACACCGAGCCACCACCAAAATAACCTGGATGCATAGTCTGCTGAGGAATAGATGGCTGTCCAAAGAAGGAACTCTGAGAGTTAGCACCATAAGCATGCTGCATGTTCGGAAACTGGCCAAAAGATGGATCCTGTGGGATGGCACCACTATGACCCTGAGGAAGGTTCTTAGAACGCACCTTCTTCTTCTTCTTTTCGGGCTCTGTACGGGATCTCATAAATTCAGCAAACTTCTCACTTTGTGTGAGCTGCATAAACACATCCATAACACCAGCCAAACGATCTTTAAACCGAGCATCATCATCCTCTTTACCAAACACATCTTCTGGCTGTGTCACATCCTCATAATGCTCATCATCTGCAGCCTGTTCTCCTGCAAAAATATCCTCAGATCCATTTCTCTCAGGAGAGGTCTCTTGCTCTTCATCTTCATGATAAAAGTACTCATCTTCTATATCAGACATGTTGCTGAGTTTTTCAGCGATGACTTTCCTCGAGGCAACCACGAGCTCACCCCCTTTAGAAAGTTGATGATTGGTCCCGGCAACGGAACCTTGAAACCGGCCTCTGGTAGAAACCAAAGTGCGGTAGACTAGCAGTCACCCTTCCACTTGTAGTCTAGATATAAAAACAAATGTGAATGGAGCTAGAGTGCCCCAAATCTGAAAATAGAACGACACCTGTTGGCCCCAAAGCTTGGCGCCCCTTGCGGTATTTCTTTATTCAATTTCAAAAATATGTAAGGCTGAGTACAACAAAACCAGCCAAGAGAAAACACCTGTATGTCCAATCTGGCAGCCCACAATACCTCTTAGCACAGAGGATTCACACACACAGATCTGTGTCTCAAAGCAACACTCTGTGCTTCCCTCTGATCAGCCAAGACCATTCAGCAGGACAGCCTTGAGCATACATCTGGCATATCTCATGCACATGATTCAACAACTCAGCTCAAACATACATTCACTGTCCCAATCTCTGTTTCCACCCTTTTCAATCTGCCATACCCCTCCTCTCACAAGGGGCCAGATAGCACAACTCTGCAACAAACATAAGCCAATGGAAAGAAAGACATATGAACAAGTTCAGAGCTTACCAAAATCAGCTCGTGGATCTGCACCGGAGGAAGTGATTGTACCAGTCTGTACTTGCAGACACTTGTTTCAACAACTCTGCTTCACAACGGACAATCCACGTGGCATTGTACCTGCATGCGCTACCTGAAACCAGTCTCTGTACCCGACTGTACCTGCTCAGCCAATCAACGCCACCTGTACCAGTTCTGTCCAGCGCCGCCAGCACCTGCTCTGTCCGTACAGTTGTCCGTACACTGTACCTGCACAGCAGAACCTGCAGCAGCAGCTCTGTACCTGTGCGCAGCCTGTACCAATAGATGTACCTGCAACAGCAGCTCTGTGCCTATGCGCACCCTGTACCAGTAGATGTACCTGCAGCAGCAGCTTTGTACCTGTGCGCAGCCTGTACAGGTAGATGTACCAGCAGCCTGTCCGTACAGAGCTGTACAGCTGGACTGTATGGCCTGTTCTGCACAGAAAATTCCAACAAAAACCAGCAGCCAGCAGTCCCACGTTTCTTCTCCTCTCCTCCACGATTGAACTTCCACGACTCCCAAAAGCAAGAGAGAGAGTGATGTGAGAGAGGCATGCAATTCCCAAAAGTGGAGTTGCCCCCCTCTCCAAACTTATCCTAGGGCCCCAACTTTAATAATCATTAAAGTTCCCTAGGGACCACTAAGGCCTAGGAGCAACCATACATAAAACATTAAAATATTAATGTTCTAGTTTCCCCCTTCACACCTAAAGATGTCCACACATCATTATCTCTGTCCGGGCACCCCAAATGTGAATCATTTAATATTTTGGCTCAGCAACCACCATGCCCAGACTTGTGCTGTTCCATTTTCACAGGGCCACGACAGATATGGCGGTGGCCTGCTTCTTCTTCCACGAGCACATTGCCTTTCAAGCAGCTAGGTAAGTGCAATCGATCATTGCCAATTCATCATTCATGTTTTCATCATCCTAGTCCCCTTCTCATTAGTAAATTACTTTCTTAAATAGATCGGAATACTTCAAGGTAATACTTCAAGGTCATGGTTAAGAAGATTGGGGAGTATGGCTCAACCTATACGCCCCCCTCATCCGAGAGCTTGCGCACTACATTGCTCGAGAAGGAGAAGCGCATTGTAGAGCAAGCAGCCGACAACACAAAGCAGCAATGGGAGAGGAACGCAGTCTCCCTCATTGTGGATGGATGGAGTGACACCCGCAAGAGGAGTATTCACGGCGTGGTTGCATATTCCCACGGAGAGATGTACTTCATCTACCACTATGGAGATCGTTGGCCCCGAGCATGTAGTGGGCTTTGTTGCAGATGGGGAGCCTTCCAATAGGGCGGCGGGAGCTATTCTCCAAGGTATGTATGGACATGTCACGGTGTCCTTTTGTATGGCTCATTGCCTAAACAACCTCCTCAAGGACATCGGGGCATTGCCACGGATCAGCCCGCTCATTGAGGAGGCCAACACCATGGTCTCCTTTGTCCTCAACCACCAAAGACTTCAGCATGAGTTCAACAAGAGGTCGTGTCTCTCTCTCCTCAAATATTCCGACACCCGGTTTGCCTACAACTTTCTCATGTTGGGCCAGTTGAAGGATTGTAGCGATGCTTTAAGGGGGCTTTTCCTTAGCGACGAGTTTGTCGCCATGCAAGAGTCCCGTACAAACACTGGCCAAGAGTGAAGGCTACGGGCGGATGACGCCTCTTGGTGGGAGCGTGTGAAGACCACAGATGCTATGGTGAGGCCCATAGTCCACCTATTGAGGATTGTAGACGCTATACAACCATGCATAGGCAAGGTCTACAAGGCCATGGATCGCATGATAGAGAAGTTGAAAGACTTTGTGCCTGACGAAGACAGATACGAGGAGATCCATGCCTTGTGTCTAGGAAGGTGGAATTCCTACTACTCTCCATTGCATGCAGCAGCTTATGTGGTGGACCCAGAATTCCAAGGCAACAAGCAGGAGAGCGACCGGGAGGTGAGCGCTGGATGGAGGATCATCTTGGATCGTCTTGTGCCTCATGTGTCACGTGCATCCCGCACTTGGATGCCACGTAGACATATTTGTACAGAAGGTGTAGGACCTGGGATGGTGAACTGGTCCCATGTGAGCCCAGTCCGGGACAAGTCAGCCAGGGATCCATCTCAGTCGTCCGAGGTCAGGTGTGCATTGTCCTGCACAGGAGTCCAAGGTCAGGTGTGCACTGTCCTGCACATGAAACAGTGCCAGTCCGCGCTGTGAGTCTCCCTCTAGAATGATGTCAAATCTCCCCAATGAAAGCTTTTAGAATACACCATTTGTTGAACTTCAAAGATTAGTTGAGAGAGAAGATTACTAAACCTTGCCATGTATTTAACCTTTTGAAGAAAGCTCATGAGCTGTTTGGTATCTTTGGGAGAAGTCATATTAATAAGAGCTTTTACTTTTTTGAATGTGGTTCTATCTCTTGTTCAGACACAACATGCTCTAAAAGAGTAGCTTTCTTTTCTCCAACATGACACTTTTCAAGATTCAACTAACCTCTTAAATTTCCTTTCTCCAACATGACACTTTTCAAGATTCAGTTGACCTCCTAATTGATCTAACCTTCAGAAACTTGCTTCCACCCTCTCCAAATGTGTAGACCTACTACTGTATGTATAGAAAGCATCCATGAAAACCCTTATAGAAGCTCCAAAAAGGCTCAAACACATGGTTCATAAACCTCTGAAGGGTAGTAGGGGCATTTGTCAGTCTGAAAGGCATTACTTTGTATGCAAAGCATCCCCAAGGGCCTCAAGGTACTTGCAAAATCAGTGCCCAGCCTCTTGGAATTCAGGCGCATGACGCCAAGCCATCTAGGGAATGAAGCACAGCTTTTATGTGTTATTTTCAGCATTTAATGCTGATTTTACAGTCGTGGGCAGAAAGTGAACTGGCCGCTTGGATTAATGCTGGCCGACTGCTCATCCTGGAGTAGTATAAATAGATGAGCCACAATCCCATTGTTTCATCTCATATTTCACCAAGAGCCAAGGCAAACAAGGGCTAGACAAGCCAAGGAGTTGCTAAAGCGAAGGGCTGAAGGACTGCAGGTCAAGGGCAAAGATTTCTCAGCCAAGAAAGGTCAAGGTTTTCAGTATTTTCTTTTCAGATTCACATCATTCTAATAAAGCAAATACACCATCCGTGGTGGGGGCCCTACAGAGGGTATTTGGGACCTAATACTGTGTCCTCTCCATCTCTCCCTCTCTCTCTCTATTTTCTGCACATCTTCATTCAGTTTTCTTCATGAGTTCTACTGTGACGGCTGAGTTTCCAGCCTTATTGTAATCAAAGCTCTCTTATAATCAATTAAAGAAATACTGCAAGGGACGCCACTGCGTTTTGGGGCCAATCGGTGTTGTAACACGCGAAAGCTCTGGGAGTCTTCTTTCAGCCCTAAACACTCTTGGAAAACATCTGATGCAAAACGCAGATATAGAGAGAGAGTAGAGAGAGAGAGAGAGAGAGAGAAAGAAAGAAAGATTTTATTAACGTCTTCCAAAAGACCGAACTCGGCCTATGAGACAAATCGGAGTACCTGTATGGGGTATCCTCTGTCATCCCAACAAAATGAAAAAGTACTGAATAAAAAAGCTGAATCTGGGTGTGCAGGGGTTGGAGCTCTACTACTAGGAGAATGCAAAGCTATATGCATGGAGTATACAATCATGATATGCAACCTAGCTAGCTCCATCCTGTACCATACTGGGGATATAAAATGGTATACATCAGTGAAGGGGGTGTCCACAGCTCCCTGAAGAACATGCCTGGGTGTGCTCTGAAGCGAGCCAGTCGCTCCGCACCCTCTCTGTGAAACTGAGCTCTGATCTCTGTCATCTCTCTCTGGTATAGGCGTGGTGTCCGAAAGCCAGGTGTCCTCTGTCTCCTGCGGGCTCTAAGTGTCTCTGCTCTCTGGAGAGTAATTCCCTGCCGTGTAGGGACTGGGAGGGGTGTGGATCTCTGAAAAAATGTAGTAATCTGTGTCTGTCGCCCCCCCTCTGGAGCTGTCTGAGCCTGTAATAATGTCTCTCTGTGGCGCTGTATGTCTAGAATGTATCTCCCCAGTATGCGCTGGTCTGCTGCCTCAAAGATCTGGCGTAGGGAATGTGGCTCTCTGAATAAAATGGGATATCTCTCTCTGATGGCTGTATATGCTCTGCATCTGCATACATAATGCTCCTCACTCTCCACCTCCTCTCTGCACAATCTGCATACCCTCTCCTCTCGGGGGATCCGTGCTGCTCTGCCAGTCTCAATCTCCAATCGGTGTGATGAAACTCTGAGCTGACCAATAGCCACTCGGGAGCCGTGTGGTAAAAAGCCCTCCATGTATCTAGGCCTCTCTATGAATCCATCATCAGTGATACTCATGAAGTGATCTCTGTAGTATAGCATCTTCAGTAGAAGAGGCTGTGCAGGCGATATCCATGTCTCTCGTGTATAGAGCTGCCATACATCCTGTCTCAATACTCTGTTCCTCTCACTATGAGAGAGACGGATATGTGGTGCATCCCTGTCATACTGGAATGGTGGTAGATGATCCATGTCTAGGCCATGCTGTGAGAACCAATGTGTGACCTGTGCATACCATGATCCTCTGTCTCCTGCCTCAGCCAACTGTCTAGATGCCTGAAAAGCTCTGTATGATAATCTGTCCTGTGGCATCTCTCTGAATCTGTCTAGCAGGCATATAGTCTGAAATATGGCCTCTACCATCATAGGAGGCGCAGCAAACTCTGCTCGGATAATGTCATGAGGTACTGACGGTTTGCTGCGTATCATGCGTGCCATCATGAGGGCCTGTGGTCTCTCTATCTGTGTCCACCAATGGGTAGCAAGGCCTGGCGCCCATACTGCTGCTCCATACATCAATGCCGGTGTGACTAATGTGTCAAATAGCCACCCCTTTGTCCGGGGCTCCTGAAAATGCGCCTAGTGGCACTGTCTCTCTAGCATAGCCAATGCTGCATATCCCCATGTCAATCTAGCTCTGGCTGCTGAACCCATGGTAAAGCGTGTGGCTGCTGCAGAGAAGGTGACCCCTAGGTACACGTATGATGTCACCACCTCCACCGGGCATCCTGCGAGACTGAATGTCAGCTGACTCCTGCCCTGTCTCGATGTATGAAAGACCATAACCTTGGTTTTCCCAAGGTTCACAGTAAGACCCCTCTGTGTGCAGAAATCATCGAGTGCATGTAGATGCTGCTGTAGACCACCTGGGGACTCAGACACTAATACAATATCATCAGCATAGAGCATAATATGTACTGAGGTACCTGCTAAATCAACTCCATCTCCGCCTCCCCGTGTAATGAAGTCAGCCACCTCATCAATGTATAACCCAAATAGCGTGGGGGAAAGTGGGCATCCTTGCTTCACACCAATGGTGCTAGCAATAGTCTCGGACATACCTCCTGGACATCTGACTCGCCCAAAAACCTGCTCATATAATGCATAGATGCCCCATGTCATATCTGCTGGTATGCCAAGAGACTGCAGGCGCTGAAAGAGCCTCTCTCGTGGTACTGTGTCAAATGCCTTGCGGAAATCCACAAAGCAGCAATAGAGCTTTCTCTTCCTCACTCTGGCCTGATCAATCATACATCTCAAAGTGAATACATGGTCAGTGGTAGAGAAAGCTCTCCTGAAGCCTGCCTGCCCTGATGAGCGTAAACCTGCTCGCTCAGCATATAAGCTAAGCTCTTGCTCCAGCACTGCACCATAGAGTTTGGCCAGCACGTGGCCTACCATAACCGTCCTGTAGTTGCTCGGATCGAGCATATCCCCTGTTTTGTGAATCGGCACAATGGTCTGCATCGTCCACTCCGCAGGCAAACCCTCTGCTAGTGCCCTGTTAAACAGGTGTGCAAGAAAAGGAGCTAAAGAATCTACTGCATATATGAGATGCTCACCCTGCAGGCCCATATGGTCGGCGGCCCGTCCATGCTGCCTTCTTGAAAAGGTGGAATACACCAAAAATCTGTCCCCCTATGGGACTCCTAATGACCCATTCCCTAATGGAATGAATCATTACAACAAGATGCACTTGGGCCTATTTATAGGTCCCTTGGACACTTGGTAGATTGGCCGACTGCTCGTCGGCCAATCATAAATTCATTAATGTCCTTTAACGCAGCCCCGACTGGATATACTCCTTGATCGTGATGCGCCTGCTGCTGACACACTTTTGGCACTGCTGACGTCAGCCTTCATGCAGCCGACAGTCTTTTCTGGCAGCCGACAGCATCCTCTTCATGTTTGCTCTCCACGTCTTTTCTCCAGTCTACGTTGCCAAGAGTGCTCTGTGCTCTATCATCCTGGTTCTACCTGGTTCATACTCTTTATCTGGCTGCCTCTTCTGGATTTAGCCCTCAGAATGTCCATATGATGCATCTATGATGCACATGACATCCCCCTCTGCTAAACTTGATGACGGGATTCCAACCTGCTCTTGGATGACTGTCATCATCCCAATCCTTTCCCGAAGTCCCTCTGTCATCATCCATCCCTGGCAACCCTTTTTCTCTAAAAACCCGGCCTGTTCTCCAAACCACTCTGTCTCTGACGAAGATCTATGCATCTGTTTTCCTCTAGTCCACAATCCATTCCTGCCCTGACTCTGAACACCGTCTTGGTCTTCTTTCCTAAGAAATGAGTCTGGCACTCTCACATCACCCTTGGAGGTTAACCTCCCTTGGGACCGTTGCCCGGGAACCTATCTGGCTCACAGGACTGCCATCCCCTCTGGCACTGTGGAACACCACCAACAAACCTCCTGGGAGTTCTTCCCGCTTCTGTGCTCCTTACCTTGGGCTTCGTATCCGTGTACTTTCATGTACCTTGGACCTGTACACCATCATCTGGGACTGAATCAATGTTTAGCTTTGTTGAGCCTGATGCTCTGATACCAATGTAACACGCGGAAGCTCTGGGAGTCTTCTTTCAGCCCTAAACACTCTTGGAAAACATCTGATGCAAAACGCAGATATAGAGAGAGAGTAGAGAGAGAGAGAGAGAGAGAGAGAGAAAGTGCTAGAAATTCAGTATATTGCTATAGTACAAAAAGGTACTTGTCTGCAGCCCTAGGCTGCCTTCTTGAAAAGGTGGAATACACCAAAAATCTGTCCCCCTATGGGACTCCTAATGACCCATTCCCTAATGGAATGAATCATTACAACAAGATGCACTTGGGCCTATTTATAGGTCCCTTGGACACTTGGTAGACTGGCCGACTGCTCGTCGGCCAGTCATAAATTCATTAATGTCCTTTAACGCAGCCCCGACTGGATATACTCCTTGATCATGATGCGCCTGCTGCTGACACACTTCTGGCACTGCTGACGTCAACCTTCATGCAGCCGACAGTCTTTTCTGGCAGCCGACAACATCCTCTTCATGTTTGCTCTCCACGTCTTTTCTCCAATCTACACTGCCAAGAGTGCTCTGTGCTCTATCATCCTGGTTCTACCTGGTTCATACTCTTTATCTGGCTGCCTCTTCTGGATTTAGCCCTTAGAATGTCCATATGATGCATCTATGATGCACATGACATCCCCCTCTGCTAAACTTGATGACGGGATTCCAACCTGCTCTCGGATGACTGTCATCATCCCAATCCTTTCCCGAAGTCCCTCTGTCATCATCCATCCCTGGCAACCCTTTTTCTCTGAAAACCCAGCCTGTTCTCCAAACCACTCTGTCTCTGACGAAGATCTATGCATTTGTTTTCCTCTAGTCCACAATCCATTCCTGCCCTGACTCTGAACACCGTCTTGGTCTTCTTTCCTAAGAAATGAGTCTGGCACTCTCACATCACCCTTGGAGGTTAACCTCCCTTGGGACCGTTGCCCGAGAACCTATCTGGCTCACAGGACTGCCATCCCCTCTGGCACTGTGGAACACCACCAACAAACCTCCTAGGAGTTCTTCCCGCTTCTGTGCTCCTTGCCTTGGGCTTCGTATCCGTGTACTTTCATGTACCTTGGACCTGTACACCATCATCTGGGACTGAATCAGTGTTTAGCTTTGCTGCGCCTGATGCTCTGATACCAATGTAACACGCGGAAGCTCTGGGAGTCTTCTTTCAGCCCTAAACACTCTTGGAAAACATCTGATGCAAAACGCAGATATAGAGAGAGAGTAGAGAGAGAGTAGAGAGAGAGAGAGAGAGAGAGAGAGAAAGTGCTGGAAATTCAATATATTGCTATAGTACAAAAAGGTACTTGTCTGCAGCCCTAGGCTGCCTTCTTGAAAAGGTGGAATACACCAATTATAGGTCCCTTGGACACTTGGTAGACTGGCCGACTGCTCGTCGGCCAGTCATAAATTCATTAATGTCCTTTAACGCAGCCCCGACTGGATATACTCCTTGATTATGATGCGCCTGCTGCTGACACACTTCTGGCACTGCTGACGTCAGCCTTCATGCAGCCGACAGTCTTTTCTGGCAGCCGACAGCATCCTCTTCATGTTTGCGCTGCCTCTTCTGGATTTAGCCCTCAGAATGTCCATATGATGCACATGACAGGTGTCCATGGACTATTTGCATGAGCACTCTAGCTCCCCCTGTTTGTTTTCCTTTTCTTGGTCCTCAAAGGTGTTGAAGTGTTTTGTGTGCAAGTTTGTTTTTGCACCGCCCTTTGGTTTTGTCTGAAGACCGAGGCCAGTTTACAAGGATGGTTTCACATGCCTATGAATATAGCACCCCGAGGCAGTATGCTTTGTACAGACAAAGGGGAAAAAGACATTCAGAGCAAGAGAAAATTATTTATGCGACGCAAAGTGAATCCCCAACTATGTGAGTCGACAGCTATTTATAGGTTGACTGACGCTATAAAAGTGGGATGAGCCTATTGAGTCGGTTGTTCTACTGTATTGTATCCGATCAGTGTTGTTGGATGACAGAAGGCCTATGCCTAGGACACAATCCACGGAAGCCTTAGCCTTTGGCTTTGGGGGTGGTCTATGGATTTAAAAATACGAATGGGAGGGGAGCTAGCCTGCACCCCTTTGATTTGGTACTAATCTTGTTGTCTTGTGTTTAGGAGATCTTGGGGGATCTTACACCTCAAGCATGGGTACATAAATAGAAAACCTAGAGGTGGCTAGTTTGATGAGAAATGCACCAGCCTAGCCCTCTAGACTTCCTATCTGCGTACCCATCAGCTTGGGCATTTCTAATCAAATCGGCCACCTCATAGAATAGCCCAGCCCTCTAGACTTAGGGGAATCTCGTAACTACAGGTGGTGTAAAAATTAGTTACATAATTTTGAAGAAAAGATCAAGCAATACCAGCTCCCTGGACAACTTCCTTCATATTTCTAGCTACTCCTCTGGCCACAATGCGGAAGTCCCTTTTCAAACCGACATGCTTGGCATATTTCTGCACTGCAAATACGAAGTCAATGTCTGAAACATGAGATACCCATCATTGTTAGTGCATTGAGGATTTTAGCATTATATGCTTAGTCAAAAGCAAGGGATTGTTTAGAATTGAATTACTGCATTCACAGGAGCTTCATTGTCACGTATAACAGCATCATGGCCATCAATTTCTTTGCCAAAATCTGTCTTCAACAGGTCTCCTGAGTTGCCAACCACCGCACAAGTGCCAAACTGGCGTGGCCTAAAAGGTGGCTTGGCAGGAAGAACCAGCTGCAACTCCTCTTCGCATTTCGACATGTTATAGCATTTGTCTGATCCCCTGAGAATGTCACCACATGAGGACGGCTACCCCTGATTGCATAGAAGGACTCACAAGATGGAAATGACGCCAACTTCAATATGAAAAGGCAAAGAAGGCGTACAGCTGTGCTATTCTTTGGGCAGCATATCGAAGCCACCCATCTGGACGAGCATCCAAATACTCTCTCGTCAAAATTGTCGTGACATTACGATACTGCTGACACAGTACATTCATGTTAAACAATCCACTCCAGTGGTTGGAAAAGAAGGTGCTTGGATTTCATAAGACGTTAGAAAAACCCCCACCTGCTCCCAAACCAGAAGTGTTTCGCAAACATCAAAGCGGTACTCTAGCGGCTCATACGTCTTGAACTGCTGGTTGAACTGCATGAAAGGCATAACACTAGTACAACATGTCAAAAGGTGACCCCAAAAACCAGAAGAAAAGGAACAGGTGACTATGACGTTTCTCACCCATGAGCTGTTTGTTCCTTCTGGATACTTGAGGACTACTTCACACTCGTTGATTGAATATGCAACCAGTCCCAAGCCATTTGTTTCCTGGGATCCAAGTAATCCATGCAAAATTTGTTCATGAACCAATGACATCTTAAATAGATATTAACTACACATCAAATGCCAAATAGATATTGACCTACATACCAGATGCACGATAGATATTAACCTACACATCAAGGACACCAGTCTAAACAAGAAACAAAAAACATCCTTTGCTCCACAGAAAGCGGGTGCATGCCACAACAGGCTGGCATGTCATTCTATCATTGTTGACATTCCACAACAGACTGACATGTCCTTTGATGCTCTCCCAGCATCAGGGTCTATGGTTTGCAGAACGCTGGCTCCCGGCTGTTGCTATCTGCAAACCAACATCCCCTTCACCGCTCTCTTGGTACATGAAGGGTATAGCATCTCCTCTACAGAAAACCTTTACTTTTTATTCTAGAGACTTCATTGGGACAGCAACTGCCAACTTTTTTACAAGCTAAGCCTTAGGCTTTGATTAGGTATAATCCTCCTGCCTCCTGAAAGAATGGGTATTACGCTAAGATACCCACTCAGAAATGCTGCAAGAACTGTACAACATTGTATATGGACAACAAGCATAAAGGAGAAAAGAAGATCACTGCTGGATATCACCAGAAAAGGTAGTACATCATGTGGAGCAGCATGAGGGAGGTCCCGTAGATGCTGCCTATCACTGCAGAAGCTGAAAAGAGACCTAATCTGAGGGAAAAGGGAGCCAGCCCTTTTATATAACCTCAGGATGCTAGTCGGCCAGCTGTAGCAGGCCGACAGCATGGCTGTAGCAAAAAAGTGCTATAAAATGCCTAAAAAATACCAAAAAATGGTAGAAAAAATGCTGAATAATCTCTGCTAAGATATGCCAATACAAGGCTTCATAAGATACAAGCATGAATATGCATGGGAAAGTCCATCTGGGGATGAAATAATTTCCAACACCTCCTCTTCAGCACCAGATGGGTACCAGGTCCGATACGTTGCAACAAATCCTCCAAAGAGCCTGAAGGAACCACCTCATAAAAGGCACAAAGCTCGCGAAGATATGGTACATTTGAATACCGAGAAGGTCTCCGGAAGAAGCCATGAGAAGATCGAGAAGATATTGAAATCTGGAGAGAGAAGCCCTCAAGAGATGGAACCATAGATGGCTCCGAAAAATGTGGTGTGTATTGGAATCGTATAAATGTGAACAAGATTCTGAGCACTCAACACTTGAGCATTACAACCACAAAGCTCAAAATGACAGTACACCACATAAAGGGGCCGATGATAGGCTGACCCCCCCCCCTTTAGGTTATATTACCAAAAGAGTCTGCAAAGTACAAGATTACGGGTGCTCGGGGATTCACCACCAGCCTGCACCTGATTCTTCCAAATACATTATGAATGAATACATTTCAAACAAGAGAATCTGTAGGTACATCCGCCCTACACAAGCCTCTTCACAGGTACATCCGCCCTGCACAAGAGTATCACAATCCTCACAGGTACTCCGCCCTGCACAAGATGTAAATGGATCTTTAGGCCCTGTTTCCACGCGAGAAACTGATCCAGAAACCTGTGTTCTCCGCGAGCAAGTGTCCCCAATGCTTGCCCTAAGCACCTGTTATACCAAGAATCCTTGAGACACATCCATGCTCACATATTCCATTGCTGTCCGGCCTGTTTTGTGCAATAACCAGTCCAAAACAGCAACTTTCTGTCGCGAGAAATCCACCTGTAAAGGGTCCTACAGCCCTGTCGAGGTCCCTAGAGCTGTCCTGTACTGTCCAAGTTGACTTTGGACACCTGTAACCAGCCCAAAACTCGCAATAACCAGAAATTGCAGGTCTGAAATTTACCAACCAGCCCTTTAGAAGAGTGTGGGGATCGTTGTCCAAGCTTGTGTGAGTCCGGGAAGCAAGCAACCAGCCCTGTAGCAACTCCCAAAGCTCCAACCACCTCTCCAATATGTTGAATAATGAGTAAAACAGCCCAAAAGGGCCTCTTGAGGGAGGCGCCTTTTTCAGGTGCCACCTCAGGGGCCTGGTGGGTACACATGCTGGCTGACATGTGTCCCCATAAGGTGTCCCCATAAGGTGTCCAGGTAGGTGTCCAGCCCATAGTGCTCCATTTGTCCTGTTTCTATAAGTTTAGGTCCAACCAAATGGGAAATGGCCATAAGCTGTCCGGACTTCATTAATTTTGGTCCAACCAAATGCGAACGCATTATAAGTTGTCCGGCCACTTAT
Source organism: Cibotium barometz (assembly GCF_041138505.1). NCBI lineage: Eukaryota > Viridiplantae > Streptophyta > Polypodiopsida > Cyatheales > Cibotiaceae > Cibotium > Cibotium barometz. The sequence goes on from NC_141075.1 coordinate 48,250,590, forward strand.
TAATGAGTGTGGACCTGCAAACCAATAAACCTTAGTAGTAAATGAAGTAAGCTGTAAATTGAGTGTGGACGCACTTACCACCTGCAAAACCCATAAGCCCACAGTTTTAGGCCCAAACAAGAGTGCACACACGTGTCCACAAGGTGCCCGGGCGTCCCCGGTCCCTCGGACTTCACAAGCCAAAATAACAAGCATTGTCCACGCAGCAAGACAATGTCACACAAAGTAAAATAAAGTTATGGCATGCATCATTTATGCATTGTGCACATGTAAACTTGGAGAACCACCTATCATCATTCTTGTACTTGAAAATATTCCGCCTGCCATCATAACACACCATGTGTGCATACATGCATCCGCATGTTTCTAGGCCTGACACGCATCCGCATGTCCCTAGAATATAGGGGTTTGTGACATTCCCCCCGGCTTCTAATCAGTTGACCGCAACTGAAAAGCCTCCAGATAGGCCTTCAAAAGATCTGGGTAATCCTCGAAGTAGGCCTCATCCATCCATTTCGCATCCAAAGCTGAATAATTCTTGAACTTCACAAGGTACCTACGAACAAGTTTGCCTCCCGCAAGCTTTCATTCCTTGTGAAAAACAATCTGTTCAGGTTGAAGAATCTCTTCCAGCTCATCCACCTCGGGTGGGTCTTGCAAAACCGGCTCAAACGGTGTCGGTCCCACATAAGGCCTCAATAGGCTCACATGAAAAGCACTATGCATGTTCCAATGATCTGGGAGTACAAGCCGAAATGCAACATCATTGATCTTCTCCAAGATCTGAAAAGGTCCATAGTACCTGTTGGAAAGCTTAGGGTACTTTCCCTCTTTCCCTGGCCTCTTCCGAAGGCGTGCCTTTTCAAATTTCAGCAAGACCCAATCACCTTGTTTGAATTGTACATCCCTTCTATGCTTATCAGCTGCCTTTTTATTCTTGGTTTGAGACCTCTCTATGGCTGTCCGTACCTGTGCAAATGCAGTACCCAAGTCTCTAACAAACTCATCTGCTGCAAAAATCTCATCCTTTGTACGAAGGATGGGTGGTAGTACCACCTTGCCATAGATAATCTCAAAGGACGCCTTGCCCGTAGAAGTATGTACTGTATTGTTGTAGGCAAACTCCACAAGTGGTAAATACTTCTCCCAATCCGATTTGCGGTCGGATACATAAGATTTCAGCAAGTCGAGGACGGCTGAATTTGCTATTTCACTTTGCCCATCTGTCTGTGGATGGTAAGGTGATGAGAAGTTCAGCTTTGTACCCATATTGTCAAACAATGCGCGCCAAAATAAGCTTGTGATTCTAGGATCTCTATCCCCCACAATAGATTTAGGCAGGCCATGGTGTTTGAATATCTGTGCCAAAAACATCCTAGCCATATGATCTGGCTTTATTGTCTTGCGCACGGGAATGAAATGTGCCTGCTTGCTAAACCTATCAATGATGGTCCAAATAGCATCATTTCCCTGTGGCATCCTTGGCAAATCCATAATGAAATCCATAGCAATGCTTTCCCATGGTTCATTTGGTATAGGCAAAGGCTGAAGCAATCCAGGTGCTTTATGTCGGTCAAACTTGACCTTTTGACATACCATACATTCACGTACATATGCTTCAATATCCTTGCGAATATCTGGCCAAAAGAAATACCTCTCCAAAGCTTGTGCTGTGGCCAAAATGCCTCTATGACCTGCATATGGAGGAGCATGGCACTCATCCATAACCTTATGGCGAAGGTTCTTTACCACACATACGATTTTGCATCCATAACCTTATGGCAAAGGTTCTTTACCACACACATACGATTTTGCATCATGAGATATCCATCTCTTATGACATAAGATGGGACAGCAATACCCTCTTGCAAATCAGCCCATACATGTGCAAAATCCTCATCCAGATGATAAGTATTACACATATCCGATAAGTCCGCATGGTATGCAACTGTAATAGCATGAACCTGTGGTCGTCTAGATAAGGCATCTGCCACCACATTCTTTTTCCCTGGAGTGTGTAAAATCTGAAAATGAAACATTGAGAGGAAATTTGCCCATCTCATATGCTTCTCTGAGAGCTTACTTTGAGTCAAAAAGTATCTCAAACTTTGATGATCAGTTTTGACCATAAAATCAGCCCCTAAAAGATAGTGTTTCCAAATAGTAAGGGCATGAATTACAGCCAACAACTCCTTCTCATAAACCTGTAAGTGAAGCTCTGCATGTTGCAAGCGTATGCTCTCATAGGCAATGGCATGTCCTTCTTGGTTCAAAACAGCCCCTATGCAGTCCCCACATGCATCACATTCCACCACAAAAGGTTTGTGCAAATCCGGAATAATGAGTACCGGTCCCGAGATGATTGCACTCTTCAACTTTTGAAAGACATCTCTCTCTTCTTGTGTCCATCTAAAGATTGCTTTCTTCTTCGTTAACTCATGTAACAGAGCGGCAATGAAAGCAAAATGCTTGACGAACCTCCTATAGTAAGCACATAAACCAAGGAAGCTCCTCACTTCATGGACTGATTTCAGCTCTGGCCATTCTTGCATGGCTTGTATCTTTGCGGGATCCATGCGCACACCATCCTTTGATACAATGTGACCAAGATAGTGAATCTCTGGGAGGAAGAATTCACTCTTTTTTGCATTTATGTAGAGCTGATTTTCCTTAAGCTCTTTAAACACAAAAGCCAGGTGCTCACGATGTTGGGCTTCATTCTTTGAGAATACAATAATGTCATCAAAGAATATACCCGTTAACTTTCTATGCTTTCTGAACACCCTGTCCATCATCCTGTTGAAGGTAGCGGGTGCATTTGTAAGGCCAAAAGGCACCACCAAAAACTCATAAAGATCGAAGGCTGTCCTAAATGCAGTCTTGTGTACATCTTGAGGTGCCACTCTCACTTGATGATACCCACTCTTGAGGTCTATTCGGCTGAAACATGCCGAACCTTCAAGCTTGTCCAAGATGTCATCAATGCGCGGAATCGGAAACCGATTCTTGATGGTTATCTTATTGAGGGCACGGTAATCAACACACATCTTGTAAGCATAGTAGCAATGAAACGCGTTTCGCATCCCCACTGAAGTACGAAACGTTTCGTTAAATTTGAAACGAGTTTTTTATGCTTATTTTTTTTTAATGTCAAAATTGGGGATTTTTGCCGTTTGAAAACGTACGGCTCAAAATTTGGGCCTTTTTCAGCCTTGCAAACGCGTTTCACAAAGAGAGAGCTTACGTGCGAGTTTCACAGAGAGAGAGAGCGTGCGTCCGTGTTTGCTACAGCCTTGCAACTAGCAGGTTTTACCTCTCTCTCTCTCTCTCTCTCTCTCTCTCTCTCTCTCTCTCTCTCTCTCTCTCCTCTAGCTTTCTCTCTCTCTCTCACACACACACACACACACAAACACTCGCACACACACACACATCTCAAATTTCAATTTTCAATTGAGATGTGTGTGTATGTGTGTGTGCGTGTTTGTGTGTGTGTGTGTGTGTGTGTGTGTGTGTGTGAGAGAGAGAGAGAGAGAGAGAGAGAGAGAGAGAGAGAAATTGCATTGTGTAATTGAGAGAGAGTCTGTGCATGCAGCATAATGTGATTAACTTTCAACACGAAGCTTTTTTTACTTTCAACTTTCAACAGGGAGTTTTTTTTTGTTTCTTTTGCCATAGATGGGTCGCAATCGTGATGCTGTGTGGACACACGTCACCTCTCTTGGAAGATATGGTGGGTCTGGAGCTGAAAAATGGAGATGCAATTTCTGCCTGTTAGTGACTGGCGGGAGTGTAACCCGCATCAAAGCCCACTTGTCTGGCTTGAAGGGTGAGGGGATTTCTGCTTGTCCCAAGGTGCCAAAGGTTGTGCAGGACAGTCTACAAGATTGGAAGAAAATCCAAGAAGGGGTTATTGACTCCAACACAGGTACAGGAATCGAGGAAGAGGAGAATTCAGAGGCAGTGACAAAGAGGGGAAAACCACAGGTGGCCGAGAGCCAAGACTCATATGCAGGTGGTGTTTATGTAAGATCGAGCTCTATGCCAGTAGCGGCTCGTTCTAAATTGCCGATTGTAGGGTCTCTCAAGAGAGGCAGCATAAAAGCAGGTATTCAAAAACAGGCTGTGAAAGAGGCAACTCGGGAGCTAACTAAGCTTTTCATACAGTGTGCCTTGTCTTTCAACATACTACGCACAAATCGTTGGAAATGTGCCATGCGTGCAATTAGCCGAATTGGATATGAGTGGGAGGGGCCCAGCTATGAGACTATGCGCACTAGAGAGCTCCGTAGAGAGCGTGCACAGGTGCATCATGAAATTCAGCCATTAAGGAAGACATGGGAAAAGTACGGCTGTTCATTGCTTTGTGATGGGTGGTCGGATGTACGCAAGAGGAGTGCGTACAACATCTTGGTGTCCTCCTGCAAGGGCACAATGTTTTTGCGTGCCATTGATGCATCCCAACCAGGGACAGTGGTGACAGGAGAGTTCATTTGGCGCCATTTGCGTGAGGCTGTGTTGGAAGTTGGGCCAGAAAACATTGTGCAGGTTGTGACTGACAATGGTTCAAACTGTGTCAGTATGGGCCGCATGCTTCAGGATGAGTTCCCACGTATTGTTTGGACACCATGTGCCAGTCATAGTCTAGATCTTATGATGGAGGATATGGGCAAGCTAGGTTGGTTGCAGGATATATTGAATACAGCTCGCTTCATTGTCAAATTTGTCACAAAGAGGCCCAAGATACTTTCTATCTACAGGGCACAGGGTGAGTTGGAGTTGTGTAAACCCTCGACCACCAGGTTTGCATATATGTTCATAGTGCTTGACAGAGTAGTAAGAGTCCGAAAGGGACTCTTACGACTAGTGGTGTCCAAGGAGTGGTATGATTGGGAGGCTGAAAATAAGTGTCCAAAGTCAGATAAGTTTGCAAGCACTATTATGGGTGGTGGGTGGTGGGCAACAGCAGAGGGATTGGTGAGAGTTTTACAACCTTTCTACAGCGTATTGCGTATCACCGACATGGAGGGCAGCACCATGGGCCTCTTGTATGAGTACATGGACAAACTCGGGGAGTGCCTTATAAAGGCAACTGGTATTTCTGCTATTGAGTAAGTATTATATTTTGTCTTGACTCTTAACTCTTCAATTTCAGCTCTAAACTTGGTGCATCTAGATTCTAAATTGTAATGTTTAAAAAACTAGGAAGGACAGCCTTCGTGCTATTTGGCAAGATCGTTGGGATTGGTTTCATAGACCAATCCATGCGGTGGCCCACATTCTTCATCCTTTGTGGAGACACGAAGACCAGGCATGTTGTGAGGAGTTGGAGGATGGTTGGACCGAGTATGTGACAACATGGGTGGGTGGAGATGTGGGGGAGTTGGCTGCCTTGGAGGAGCAGCGGCTTGCCTTCCGCAACAAGACAGGAAAGCATTTTGGGTCACCAACTGCGGAATTGCATTCAGGGATGTTGCAGCCCGTATCTTGGTGGGAGAAATATGGTATAAGTGACCCGCAACTGGTGAGTATTCATTACAATTTTGTGCTCATGTCACATGTGTCATGAATAATGAATCATGACTCATGTGTGATTTTTCATATTTGAATTTTGCAGAGGAGGCTTGCTATGAGAGTGCTCTCACAGGACTGCAGCTCAGGTCCTTGTGAGAGAAATTGGAGTACATGGGCCCTTTTCCACACAAAGAAAAGGAACAAGTTTACCACTGCACAATTAGAGCGGTTGGTTTATTGTCATTGCAACCTCCGTCTACTTGAGCAAAGAGGCAATTCCATAGAGCCAATACAAGTAAATGTCGACAAAATCGACATCGAGAAAGTGAAAGACATCCCAGAGATCCCACCTGATGAGCAAGACATTTACACCATGTTATATGAGGAGGCGATGCAGGGAACCAGGCAAACCCGTAGCCGCTCTCGAGCCAGGGTTGGAGTTGTTGTAGGTACACATGGTGCTAGCACGAGTGCTGCACCTTGCAAAGATGGTGCTAGCACGAGTGCTGGACCTGAGGCAGCGGTGGCAGAGGGTGCAGATGACTCTTCCGATTGGGTCACAGCTTCTGAGGCATCTGATGTTCAGGATGAGGACGAGGATATTGAGTTGGATGATGCAGAGGAGGATGACTAGGCTTCTAGAGTCTAGTATCTACTTAGTCATTCTCGTTTTTTTACAGCTTCATTTATGATTTATGGTCATGACTCATGTCTCATGTTGACATTAGACATTGTTGACAGTTGTAGCTATTATCTTTTATGTCGGTTTTTTTATGTACCACATGTGTCACATGTGCCAGACTCTCAGCTGCTTTGGCCATGGCCCATGGCTCATGTCACATTTATGATTTTATGGATTGCCACTCTTTGGTCTTTACTATTTAGACAATCTTATTGTCATTTGGTTACTTGTAAGTTGTTAAATTCGGTATCCAGGGACCAAGGTTGGCATGTCATGAATCATGATGTCAAATATTGATATGATATCGTGATTCGTAAATCAAATTTCAAATTGCAATGTCTTGCTTTTATTTACACATTTTTAAGTCTATAAGATCAAGGTGACATGTTGTTTGTTTGCAGTCTTATAAACTGATATGAAACTTGTTGAGGGTCCCTATTGTTGGGTCCCCCCCCCCCCCCCGGTACCCCTCCCGTTTCATACTTTTGGGTCGGGCAATGAAACGTTTCGAAACGCGTTTCAAAAACCTTTTTTATGAAACTCCTGGCTACTATGCCTGTAAGTACCATCCTTCTTTTGAACAAGAAGTACCGGCGAGCAATATGGCGAGGAACTAGGCCGAATCAAACCCTTTTCCAAAAGTTCATTCACCTGTGCCATAATCTCTTCTTGTTGACTAGCACTCACCCTGTATGGTGGCCTATTAGGTGGAGAGCTACCGAGAATTAGATCTATGCAATGATCTTCCGGCCTCTCGGGTGGCAACCTTGCTGGCAAAGCATTCGCAAAACAATCTTTGAACTCATTCAAAAAGTTAAGCTTGTCTTGATCTGTCACATGCACTCTGCACTCAGTGCATGGTGACAAGATGGCTCATCATCAGAAGTGCAGCAGTTTTACAGTTTTAGAACCCAATAGGATGATAATTGTCGTATGCCGTGACCCCATTGTACATCCTCAGTCCAGGATAAGTCAGGCACGAGCTACGTAGGTCATTCCTCAGCCTTAGCGGGTCAGTCAGTCAGTCAAGTCCCTTAACCCACTTGGAGAGAATCATTCATGCATGTAGAGTCAGTAGAAGCCTTAGGGTTTGCATCAGAAAGCACTCTGCATCCTGCATAATATGCATTCATATGCCTGTGCATCATTTAGAACATCCCCAAAGCCTTAGGGAATTTACTGGGATTTATCTGGTATTTTTTCCATATTTATTAGTATTTATTTAGCATTATTTGCATTATTGGGCATTTATAAATATAAACTTTATTAAATGACCAACCTCCAGTTAGTATAAATAGGCTTGCCTAGAGCCTATTTTCTCATTCAGTCTTCATTGTGCTAAGAGCTCTCCTCTTTCTTGCTTTCAGCCCAAGACTAATCCAGCCCTAGTGCCCATAAGCTTTCTTCTCCAGCCCCTTGAGATCCATAGCTTCAGCCCAGCCCTAGGTGCCTGCCTTCAGCCTCATTCAGCCCTGAATTCAGCACTCAGTTCAGGCCCTGATTCAGTCCTTGGTTCATCCTCAGTTCAACGCCAGAATCAGCCTGCATAGACCTGCATTTTTGCACAGCCGTACAGCAGCAGTGCTGCGTTTCTGTTCCAGCCGTACAGCAGCCCTGCAGTCCCCTATTGCTCATGCGTTTCAGTCCTCAGCCCTCTCCACACCTCAGCGTTTCTGTCCACAGCAGATTCCAGCCCTGAAGGTTCAGTCTACAGCAGTTTCCAGCCCTGAATCTGTTGTTTGCATCAGTGTCCAGCATTCTGTGCATCATCCACACATTCAACAGTCATCTGGTGAAGGTAACACAGCATTCATATGTGTTTTCAGCATTCTAACAGTGTGTAGAACAGTCCACCTTCTTCTTCTTTGAGCCTCAGGTGTGCAGCCCTTCCTCATGCCCTTGGGAGGAGTGCATAGGCTCAAGATCAAGTCATTGAGGTGTTTCTACAGCAGTGTACACATCAGCCGCTCTCCGATCCTCCGAGATCTTGCGTTTGGCTTATCTACAGTCCAAAGTCATTCTCTCTAAAGTAATAAAGCAAATACTATCTCGTTATCGGGATAGGGGGCCCTTCAGTGGGTAATTCGGGACCCAATCTGGTGTACAGTTCTCATATCTCTCTCTCTCATCTCTTTAAAGTTTGAAGTAATTAAAGTGGATTGCTATACAAAAGACGGTGTGAGCATTTGTGTGACAGGATCAACCAATACAAAGACTTCCGCTGCACATCACATTGGTATCAGATTCAGATAGTCCACACACACCGTATCCTAGCGTGGGGGCATCCTTGGATGGTTAGATTGCGTTCCGGCACGACCACCGACTTCAACATCATGTCTACAGGAGAGAGTACTCATCAGCCGGAAGACGTCTCCCCCGAAGGAGACCTTGTTCTTCCGCCTACAGCAGACACCATAGCTCTTCTTAGAGCTCAGAACCAGCTACTCATGGAGCGTCTCCAACTCTTGGAGGCAGCAGCAGCACGTCCTTCTACACCTCCAGCAGCACCCGACTACATCTCCCTCTTCTTTCAGATGGAACAACAAAGGAGAGAGGATGAGGCCCGAAGGAGAAGAGAAAAAGAAGAAAGACGGGACTATGAGGAAGCCCAACGCAGGATCGACGAAGACCGGCGTCAGGCTGAACTCGCCGCTCGAGAACACCAACGTGAGCTTGATCGAGAACGTATGTTACTCGAACACCAACGGGAAAAGGAGGCCATACACTTGAGGTATCAGCAGCTCTCCTCAGTCTCCCCAGTCATAGGTGTCACCAGCCAGCATCCCGCAGCAGCATCAACCACCATCATTCGCAGTCAACCGAATTTCAGCAAGTATGATGGTAAGTGTGATCATTCTTCAGTTAATCAATTTATTCATCAGTTTAATGCTCATTTTCCATTAGCTAAGATCACAGACCCACAAGACAAAGTCCACTTAGCGGCTCCCATCTCACTTGTGAGGCAGTCACTTGGTGGCAGCATTGGTCTAGTATTCATACTGACCAGGCCACAGGTGTCACAGCCTTTGACTGGGACATCTTTGTCCATGACCTGAAGACCAGATTTCTCCCGCCCCAGTACATGACCGGTCTGAAAGACGAGTTCTATGGACTCAGACAGAACGGATCCCCAGTGCTTCAGTTTTCCGGTAAGGTTATTACTTTAGCACAGCAGTTAGGGTTATCTGAGCAGGCCAAGATGGAGCAATTCATTCGTGGATTGGACTCCAACATTCGGTTCACAGTTCGTAACTTTGAACCAAGTACATATGACCGGGCTCTGACTCTCGCTCAGAATGAAGAAATGAAGCTCAACGGGGGCAAGCCCAAGCAGACATCTCAGTCCAGTACCAAACCCCAGCAGCAGCAATCAGCTGCACAGACAGGAAAAGGTAACGCATCTTCTAAAGATGCTAAGAAGGACAGCAGTAATAGCTCCAGTTCAGGGGGTAAGAAGGATAAAGAACCTAAGAAAACCCCTGATGAAAAGGCTAAAGCAGGCATTACTGGAGGTTATCTTCCTCCAGAGGAGCAAAGGAAGTACCAGTCAGAAAATAGATGTTTTTTCTGTCATATTATAGGGCATGGTAAGAAGGATTGCCACAAATGGCAAGCGGCACAAGCTGCCAAAGCTTCTTCTGCCACAGTTGCCACAGCCTCCCCAGCTCCTCCAGCCCTGCCTACTACCTCAAATGCAGTTCAACTTTTACCTTCCATGCATCCTATGCCATCCGTGGTATTTGATGCTAAGCAGGAGGGTGAGAGCGATGCTGCTCAGAAGAGCCTTATCCGAGCTTATGGCTCTGCCCAGGGCCGACAGTTTGTAGTCCTGTTTGTTGGGGTAAAGGCGTTCTGCCCACCCTTATAGTGTGTACAAGCCCATAAGTTATAGTACATAGTACACTTAGTACTTTTAATGTACTAAGTACACTATGTGTACTAGTGCAATATACATGTGTGATAGGGGAGTCACACACTCATGCCTCATGAGTTGACTTATCCCCACAACTCTCTCTCTCTCTCTCTCCCTTGTTTTCTCTGTGTGTCTCCCATAACCTAACCCTAATTCCTGTTTCTCCCATCAACTGGTATCAGAGCCCTTAGTGATCCCTCCCTTCCTCTTCTCCTTGATGGTAGCAAGGAGTCAGGCGCAGCAAGGCAGCGCAACAGGCAGCAAGTGAACACACAGGCGTGTCAGGCGCCACCCGAGTAGTCGACAAGCTTGTAGCGCTGGGCGTAGATGCGCTAGGCGAAAGCAGCACGGCGAAGCAAAGCGAAAGCAGCAAGCGAAGAAGCGTCGACTGAAAGCTTGTAGCGTTGGGCGTAGATGCGCTAGGCGAAAGCAGCACGGCGAAGCAAAGCGAAAGCAGCAAGCGAAGAAGCGTCGACTGAAAGCGTGTAGCGCTGGGCATGAGACGGCTACTACGCAGGCGAAGGCGGTGGCAACCATTAGGCGTGAGTGAGCGTTGAGCGAAAGCAGCGAGCGAAGAAGATAGGCGAGCGAAGAAGCATCGGCTGGTCGACAAGGCTGCGTACCAGCGCACACAAACAGGCAAAGTCTCACACGCCTTTGGCAGCTTTGATCCAGCGCTCCTCCCGAGCTCTAGAGCACTCTCTTCGCAGTGTGCTGCGCTCGGCTACCAAATCGCTCCATAGGGGCTTCCTCTTCTCGCGGATCATCCACATTTGGTCCCCTTGGCACACTGTGTGGCGCAGCCGCCCTCGTCGCTACTTGGCAATCCCAGAGCCTTGGTTTAGGGTTTCTTCTTCACTAATACAGCAGCAACATCAGCAAGAATTGCCCCCCTCTCCTGCAACAGCATCTGCAATCAAAAATCAGCACTCAAATCAGAATTGCCCCTCAAATTCAGCCCAAATTAGAGGTATTTTGCTTCAATTTCGGGAATTTTTATGTCCATTATTTGCAATTGAGCAGGTACAGGTGCCAACTTGCTCAAATTTTGAGCAAAATTGGCAAAATTGGGTGACATTGGTCACAATCAGGATCAATTTGCAGGACATTGGTCACAATCAAGATCAATTTGCAGGAAATTGGATGTCGAAATTTGGGGCTTTTGATGTAATTGTGCAATTAAGCACTCATACATGCTGTATGATGTGAAAAAATCGCACATTTGGGCAAAATTGCAACAAATTGCAGCAAATTGCAGTGCAAATCAAGGGGCTTTTGTGCCGATTTGCTTGATTTGCACGCAGGCAATCGCATTTGATGCTGTGGATAATGTGCTGATGCCTTACAAGCACTCAATGTGCCTGTAAATCAAGGGGCTTTCATGTATTTGATGTATATGTGGCCAGGGGGAAGCATCGTGAACACTCTGGATGCCTTCATGTGCATCAATGTACCATGTATGATCAAAAATTGATCTTAAATCAAGGGGCTTTTCAAGTTTGAATGCTTGTTGAGCTTGGCAAAGCAGCAGGCAAGACATTTATGCCTTGAATCCTCAAAAATCAGCTTGCAGTCAAGGGGCTTTTGCCCAATTTCTGTTCGGGACTGTTGTATGCAGTGTACAGGACTGTACAAGTCTGATTTTCACTCATTTGGACAGCCAGGAGAGCATTTATTGCTACTGTACCTGCTGGTACAGATTTGGCACAGCTTTGTGCAAGTTTTGGCATGGCTGTACACTGTTTTGAGTGACCAAAAGGTTCAATTTCAGCTGCTGTACTTGCCGGTACAGGTTTGGTACATCATTGGTGAGCACTTGGTACTGCTGTACAGTACTTTGGAAGGGCAAAAGAGCACATTTAAGGTGCTGTCCAAAATCTGCAGCAACCAGATTTTGGTGTTTTCATCACATAAAGTGGGAGAAAAGTTGCATTCTTGCTTCCGCAGTGGGAGATAAAGCTTGGGAGAAAAAACTGTGAGCACTGTGTGTGCTTTTGGTGCAGTGTTTGCACACTTTGCAGGGAGTCAGGCATTGACAGGTTGCATTTTGCTATGGCAACCACAGGTGAGAGCTCTTCATTGCTTCACATCAAGAAGCTTGAAGGCTCGCATAACTATGATATTTGGCAGACCCAGTGCTACAATGTGTTGCTCCAGAAAAAGCAGCACAAGCCTATCAAAGAAAGGGGTGTGATGCCCGCTTCTCTTACTGCTGAAGAGTGGGAAGATATGGATGAGCTGGCAAGATCTACTATCATGTTGTCTGTGTCAGACTCATTACTTTTCAGCATTCGTGAAGAGAAGACAGCTTGGGGAATGTGGCAGAGATTGCAGGACTTGTATGCCCAACAAAGTGCCTCAAGCAAAGTGTATTGGTTGAAGAAACTCATAGGTCTTCAGATGAAGGAAGGGGCTTCTATGACAGCCCATCTAAATGAGTTTAATGGTATTGTCAGCCAGGTCATTAATCAAAAGTTGGCAATGGACGATGAGTTCAAAGCCACTTTTCTGTTATGCACTTTGCCAGAGAGTTGGGACACATTCAGGACAGCCACTAGCAATTCGCATGCTATGCTGTCATATGCAGATGTTGAGGGTGCTCTTCTTCAAGATGAACAGGAAAAACAACTCTGTTGGAAAGTCCAATGCAATGAATGCACGTGGGAGATCCCAACAAAGGGGGAAAAGCCAAGAAAGGGGAAGGAGCAAGTCTCGCTCCAAAAAGGATTTGGAATGCCATTATTGTGGCAAGAAGGGACACATTAAAAAGCAATGCTACAAATGGAAAAAAGATCAAAAGGAAAAGGGAAAAGGCAAAGACAAAGAGAAAGATGAAGCCAAAGATGTAAAGCCAAAGGGCAAAAGTGGAGTCAAGATTGAAGAAATCAATGTGTCACATGCAGGTGGCAGTGAGGATGAGGTCCTATTTACTTCTTCACTTGATGCCCATTCACTTCTTACAGGTGGTCATGGTATGCACTCATGGATCATTGATTCAGGTGCCTCCTTTCATGTCACAGGTTGCAGAGACTTGTTTGTCAGGTATACTGCTGGCAATGAAGGAGTGGTTTATTTGGGTGATAGCCATGCATGCAAGATTCTTGGCAGAGGTGATGTGAGGCTTGTATTTTCAGATGGCTCACAGCTTATGCTCCATGATGTCAGGCATGTGCCTGAGATCAAGAAGAATCTGCTTTCTACTGGACAGCTTGATGATGCTGATTATGTTACCACATTTGGTAGTGGAAAGTGGAAAATTAGTAAGGGCTCACTGGTTGTTGCCAGAGGCTCTAAGGTGGACACTCTTTACTTTATGCATGCAGGTGTTTGTCACCATGCTAATGTAAATGCAACCGAGCTGCCGGAAATCTCTATGTGGCATAGCCGGTTGGGACACATGAGTGTCAAAGGAATGGAGCAATTGTCTCGTTTGGGTTACTTGCCTTCTCTAAAGTTTTCAAGTTTTCAGTTTTGTGAGCATTGTATATATGGTAGGCAACTACAGTGCCCCCACAAGAAAGCTCTTGGACAGAAAGATGCTCAGTTAGAGCTTGTGCATACAGATGTATGTGAGATGCCTCAGCTTTCTTTGGGAGGGGCAAAATATTTTGTGTCTTTTATTGATGATGCCACACGCAAGGTGTGGGTCTATCCTCTTCGTTTGAAGAGTGATACATTCTCAGTGTTTCAGAAGTTTGTTGCTCATGTTGAGAATCAAACTGGCAAAACACTGAAGGCTTTGCGTTCCGACAATGGTGGAGAGTACATGTCCAAACAGTTTCAGGACTTTTGTGATGCTAAAGGCATCAAGAGGGAGCTCTCTACTCCTTATGATCCTCCACAAAACGGGACAGCAGAGAGGATGAACAGGACCATTCAGGAGAAGGTCCGTTCTATGTTGTCACATGCTGCATTACCTCATGGTTTTTGGGCTGAAGCTGTTATGACAGCCGTTCACCTTATAAACAGGTCACCTAACACGAGGCTTGGTGGGAAAGTGCCAGAAGAAGTATGGACAGGGAAGCCTCCGTCATACAAGCACTTGAGAGTGTTTGGTTGCGTTGCGTACGTGCACATACGCAGGGAAATGCGCACCAAACTTGATCCTAAGTCTCACAAATGCATATTCCTAGGATATGGTGACAAAGGTGAAATGGGGTATAGACTTTGGGATCCCATGAATAGAAAGATCATACGCAACAATGATGTCATTTTTGATGAAACATGCATGTATAAGGAGCCTGCAAGGCAACAGGAGCCTGGCAGAGTCATCTTTGATGATGATGGACATCATGGACAACAACAAAGGGCTGTAAATCAGCCATTACAGCAGGAAAACCAGCCCTTAAATGGTGCTGAAAATGGTCCAAATGGACAGCCAGAGATGGCAGAAGATATCCCTATGGATATACCACAGTTAGAGGAAATACCGGGCATGATTTTTCAGCCTTATGGCATGGAACAGGAGCCGCCAATAGGTGATATGCAGGCTGGACAGCAACCTGCAAATGATGGTCATTGGGTACGGAGGTCCACAAGACCCTCCAGAGCCCCTGACAGGTTTGTTCCAGGGGTTGACTACTTGATGCTTACTGACTGTGGGGAGCCCTCATGTTATAAAGAGGCTTTACAGAGGGCAGACAAGGCTCTTTGGGAGCGTGCCATGAAGTCAGAGATGGATTCTCTGCACAAAAATGGTACATGGAAGTTGGTGCATTTGCCTGCAGGCAAGAAGGTTTTGCCATGCAAGTGGGTTTACAGGCTCAAAGTTGCACCAGATGCTAAGCCAAGATACAAAGCCAGGTTAGTGGCTAAGGGCTTCAAGCAGGAATATGGTGTGGACTTTGATGAGATCTTCTCTCCAGTGGTCAAAATGACCACACTTAGAGCTGTGTTGGCTTTGGTTGCGCATGATGATCTGGACTTGATTCAGATGGATGTGAAGACTGCTTTTCTTCACGGTGATCTCCATGAGGAGATATATATGCAGCAGCCAGAGGGTTATGCAGTGAGTGGAAAGGAGAAGCTTGTATGCAAGCTGAAAAAGAGTCTTTATGGGCTCAAACAGGCACCAAGAGAATGGTATCATAAATTTGATACATTCATGAAATCACAGAAATTCAGGAGAAGTGACATAGATCACTGCTTGTACACCAAGAAAGCTTTGGATGGCAGTCTATTGATCCTCATCTTGTATGTTGTTGATATGTTGATTGCCGGGAAATCTCGTAAAGAGATGGATTCCTTGAAGAAGAGGCTGCATGAAACCTTTGATATGAAGGATTTGGGTGATGCAAATCACATTTTGGGTATGCGGATACTTCGGGACAGAAATCAGCATGTGTTGTATTTGTCTCAGAAGGAATATATTGGCAAAGTTTTACAGAGGTTCAATATGGACGGGGGGAAGAAGACTAGTACTCCTTTGCCTCCATATGTGAAACTCAGTGCTATGGACAGCCCACAGTCAGATAGAGACAGGGCTGATATGGCCAAGATTCCGTATGCTTCAGCTTGTGGCAGTCTCATGTATGCCATGGTTGCTACTAGGCCGGACATTGCATTTGCAGTGGGAGTGGTTTCTAGATACATGGCCAACCCTGGCAAGAAGCATTGGGAAGCAGTGAAAGGTGTCATGAGATACCTGAAGGGCACACAGGATATGTGCATTTGCTTTGGCAAACAGGATGCATTAGTGCATGGTTACACGGATTCGGATTATGCCGGTCATCCAGATAACCGGAAGTCTACTACCGGTTATGTGTTTACATTCACAGGAGGTGCTGTGTCATGGATATCCAGGATGCAGAAGTGCACTGCCTTATCTACTACAGAGGCCGAGTATATTGCAGCCACAGAGGCTTGCAAGGAGGCATTATGGCTATCTCGGTTAGTGGTTGATTTGGGCTATACAGGGGATATTCCATTGTTGCATTGTGATAGTCAGAGTGCCATCCAGTTGGCAAAGAACCCTGTCTTTCATGCAAAGACGAAGCATGTGGATGTGAAGTATCACTTCATCAGAGAGGTGATAGAGAACAAGCAAATTCAGCTTGTTAAGATTCACACGGATGACAACCCGGCTGATCTGTTGACAAAGAGTTTGCCTCCGGAGCGGTTTGCTCATTGCAGACACTTGATGGGCATTGGATGAGGCCATTTTCAGCCTTGATATGGCCTTGTATATTATCATGTACATGCTGATTTTTTTTTTTCTTTTACTTAAGGGCACTTTGCCTTTAAGTGGGAGGTTGTTGGGGTAAAGGCGTTATGCCCACCCTTATAGTGTGTACAAGCCCATAAGTTATAGTACATAGTACACTTAGTACTTTTAATGTACTAAGTGCACTATGTGTACTAGTGCAATATACATGTGTGATAGGGGAGTCACACACTCATGCCTCATGAGTTGACTTATCCCCACAACTCTCTCTCTCTCTCTCCCTTGTTTTCTCTGTGTGTGTCTCCCATAACCTAACCCTAATTCCTGTTTCTCCCATCACTGTTCGATATGGGTAGTTCTGAAGACGCCATCTCTCCCCAGTTGGCTAATAAATTGAACTGCACATTAGTCCCATATCATCTGGATGTGGACGGGTTTACACCTGGTCTTCGCACCCACATTTCCCAGAAGGCACAGCAATTTGCCTTTGAAGTTCAGAAGGCCTCATTTCAACGAGATTTCATCGTCTCCCCTCTGTTAGGGTGTGACATGATCTTAGGAATTCAGTGGTTCCGTCAGTATGAGCCTATTCCCAATTGGGGGCAGGACACTTTTACTATTTGTAAAGGTTTTCCTGAGCCTGTCATGATTCGCGGGGATAGAAGCATTCTTGGCATCCCATTGATTTCACATCTCCAGGCCAGACGAGCTATCCGCAAGGGAGCAGAAGGAGCACTCCTTTATGTTCGTGCTCAAACAGCCCCTCCCTCATTAGTAGCATCCCTTACATCTTCAGTCCCTCAGTTAGCAGACCTCCTATCCAGACACCAGGACATTATGCTTAGGGACGATCTCCCACCCAGTCTCCCACCCTCTCGCCTTGAGGACCATCACATTGATTTGGTCCCTGTATCAGATCCTCCTAGCAGGTTTCCCTATCGTCTTTCCAAGACTTTAGAGGGCGAGTTGGAAAAGCAGTTATCTGAGCTTCTCCGAGCCGGATTCATTCGGCCTTCTTCCTCCCCATTTGCTGCACCTATCCTATTTGTCCAAAAGAAGGACAAGTCTGCACGCCTTTGTGTAGACTACAGGGCATTAAACAAACTCACTATCAAGAACAAGTTTCCTATGCCCAGGATAGAGTACATTTTGGAGCGTTTAGACGGTGCTAAGTTTTTCACTAAGATCGACCTCAAGAGTGGTGCATTTTTGAAGCTGACATTCCAAAAACAGCTTTCAGGACAGAGCGTGGTCACTACGAGTTCGTAGTCATGCCTTTTGGGCTTACAAATGCACCCGCAACGTTCAATAAAATGATGTCTAGGATTTTCGCAGTCCATATTGGGAAGTGTGTTTTCATATTCCTTGATGACATACTAGTCTTCTCAGCCACTGCGGAGCAGCATGAGAAAGATGTGGAGAAAGTCTTGCAACTTTTGCGAGATAATCAGCTCTACATAAACGCCAAAAAGTCTATCTTTGGTGTTAAGGAAGTTCAGTATTTGGGCTACATCATCGGTTCCGATGGGATTAGACTGGACCCATCAAAGGTTCAGGAGATCTTAGATTGGGATATTCCTAAGACCGCCCAAGAAATCCGGTCATTCGTAGGTCTTTGTCAGGCCTATAGCACACATGTCCATCAGTTTTCCAACCTTGCAGCACCCCTTACCGACTTGCTCAAGGGGGTGAAGACTCGCAAGCAGAAAGTCTCAGTTACAGGTAAGGCACTTATGCATTCCGTGCACTCCAGAAAGCTGCCTCAGAAGCACCTGTATTAAAGTTAGCATCATGGGACGAACCTTTCGAGGTCATCACCGATGCCAGCAATGTAGCCATAGGTGCAGTCCTCCAGCAGGACAATAGACCCGTGGCATATTACAGCAGAAAGTTGGATGTCGCCGAAAAGAATTATTCGGTATATGACAAAGAGCTTTTGGGTGTGATCACAGCGCTCAAACATTGGAAGCCTTTTCTTTATGGACAGGCTTTCACAGTGAAAACAAACCACCAAGCATTTAAGTGGCTTCAGACTATGCCAAGTGCCCAGTGGAGTGATCGACAGGCCAGGTGGAGTCAAATCTTCCAACAGTTTGGAGGTATGATTGAATACATCCCTGGTAAGCATAACCCAGTAGCAGATGCTCTCAGTCGAAAGTCCAGCATCCAGGCAGTCCAAGAAGCTACCATTCTCGAAATCACGGGGAAGGACTTGGATAGTATGAAAGACCAATATGTCGACTCCCCTGAGTTTGGTACTCAGTATAGTTTGGCCCTCACTTCTGAGCCTGGCCACTATTCAGTACAGAACGGTTGGTTGTTCTACAAGAACCGTCTCTGTGTTACTCGGGAAAAGCGTTCCGCTCTTCTCCACGATGCCCATGACTCCTTAGTTGGAGGACATAGGGGTATCAACAGTACCCTCGAGAAATTAGAACGGTCCTTTTATTGGCCAAAGATAAGGCGTGATGTCTATGCACATGTACAAGCCTGTAAGATTTGTCAAAAAGTCAAGGTTCCCCATACAACGAAGGCAGGTTTACTTCAGCCTTTGCCTATCCCCGACGGACCTTTTATCGACATATCTATGGACTTTGTAGGGCCTCTACCAGCATCCACTGGATCCCGTAACACTCAGTGTTTTACCATTGTGGATCGCTTTAGTAAGTTCTGCATGCTCATCCCATGCAAGCATACGGCCACAGCCGAGGACGTAGCCCGTCTGTTTCTCAAGCATTGGTATCCAATTTGTGGTTTGCCTAGCACCATAACATCAGACAGAGATTCCAAGTTTATCTCGCATTTCTGGAGGGCATTATTTGAAAACTTCGGAACTAAGTTGCAGTTGTCTAGTGCATTCCATCCCCAGACAGATGGCCAGACAGAAATTTATAACCAGTTGGCCTTTGATGTCCTCAAGTCATACTGTCATGACCAGCAGTCCAAATGGGAGCACTAGGTCCAAGCTATCTTGAACGACACGCATTCATCCAGTGTCGGACGGACTCCATATGAAGCAGCCTTTGGTCGCCGTTTTTCTTCTCTTTTGACGAGAATGGTGTCTCCATCTTTAGAGGCTAATAAAACCACGGAAGCATTTTCCGAGATCATTGAGTCAGTCAAAGACCGCTTGACCAAAGCTCAGGAAGCATATAGCAGACAGGCAAATAAATCTAGATGAGATGTCCACTTCAAGGAAGGGGATTGGGTCTATTTGCGTATCATGAAGCAGAGATTGAAACAAGTGGGCAAACGTTGTCCCAAGCTTTCTTTCCGTAGTTTTGGCCCTTTTCCAATAGTTAAGAAGATAAGTGATGTCTCAATGAAGTTAAAGTTGCCTGCCAGTTGGACAATGCATGATGTTTTCCATGTTTCTTGGCTAAAACCATATGTTGGTCCAGAAGTGTTTGATGTTTCAGATGAACAGCAGCCAAACGTGGTAGACGAGGCAGAAGTTATTGAGCCTGAGCATGGAAGCATGGTTCCGATCGACGGATTCGTCAGTTCTATACGAAGTTCCGAGATCGAGACACCCACGAAGCCGTATGGCTCGACGAGGAGTTCTTCCAAGAGTACCCCCAGTTATTGGCGGACTACTTGGAAGCCATGAACCTGCCACCAAGCTAATCAGGAGGGAATGTCACATGCACTCTGCACTCAGTGCATGGTGACAAGATGGCTCATCATCAGAAGTGCAGCCGTTGTACAGTTTTAGAACCCAATAGGATGATAATTGTCGTACGCCGTGACCCCATTGTACATCCTCAATCCAGGATAAGTCAGGCACGAGCTACGTAGGTCATTCCTCAGCCTTAGCGGGTCAGTCAGTCAGTCAGTCAAGTCCCTTAACCCACTTGGAGAGAATCATTCATGCATGTAGAGTCAGTAGAAGCCTTAGGGTTTGCATCAGAAAGCACTCTGCATCCTGCATAATATGCATTCATATGCCTGTGCATCATTTAGAACATCCCCAAAGCCTTAGGGAATTTACTGGGATTTATCTGGTATTTTTCCCATATTTATTAGTATTTATTTAGCATTATTTGCATTATTGGGCATTTATAAATATAAACTTTATTAAATGACCAACCTCCAGTTAGTATAAATAGGCTTGCCTAGAGCCTATTTTCTCATTCAGTCTTCATTGTGCTAAGAGCTCTCCTCTTTCTTGCTTTCAACCCAAGACTAATCCAGCCCTAGTGCCCATAAGCTTTCTTCTCCAGCCCCTTGAGATCCATAGCTTCAGCCCAGCCCTAGGTGCCTGCCTTCAACCTCATTCAGCCCTGAATTCAGCACTCAGTTCAGGCCCGGATTCAGTCCACAGTTCATCCTCAATTCAACGCCAGAATCAGCCTGCATAGACCTGCGTTTTTGCACAGCCGTACAGCAGCAGTGCTACGTTTCTGTTCCAGCCGTACAGCAGCCCTGCAGTCCCCTGTTGCTCATGCGTTTCAGTCCTCAGCCCTCTCTACACCTCAGCGTTTCTGTCCACAGCAGATTCCAGCCCTGAAGGTTCAGTCTACAGCAGTTTCCAGCCCTGAATCTGTTGTTTGCATCAGTGTCCAGCATTCTGTGCATCATCCACACATTCAGCAGTCATCTGGTGAAGGTAACACGGCATTCATATGTGTTTTCAGCATTCTAACAGTGTGTAGAACAGTCCACCTTCTTCTTCTTTGAGCCTCAGGTGTGCAGCCCTTCCTCATGCCCTTGGGAGGAGTGCATAGGCTCAAGATCAAGTCATTGAGGTGTTTCTACAGCAGTGTACACATCAGCCGCTCTCCGATCCTCCGAGATCTTGCGTTTGGCTTATCTACAGTCCAAAGTCATTCTCTCTAAAGTAATAAAGCAAATACTATCTCGTTATCGGGATAGGGGGCCCTTCAGTGGGTAATTCGGGACCAATCTGGTGTACAGTTCTCATATCTCTCTCTCTCATCTCTTTAAAGTTTGAAGTAATTAAAGTGGATTGCTAAACTCACGAAACTCAAGATACAGAAGACGGTGTGAGCATTTGTGTGACAGGATCAACCAATACAAAGACTTCCGCTGCATATCACATGATCTAATGTACTAACATCAACACTAGAATGTTCAATGGTGTCATGTACAAAAACCAAGTAAGAACAAGCTGATTTCTTTATTGCCTTATTAATTTGTACATGGCTTACAAGAGGTATGGTACTTCCAGTAGTACCAGCATCTCTAGAGTGCTCACGGCCTCTATGTACAAAGCTGATTTTGTTCTCTTTGTAAGCCTTAATAGGCTCTAAACGGTGATGCCAGGGCATCCCCAACAAAACATCACAACCTGTAAGAGGAGCCACTAAAAAGCTCTCATGGTCGAGGTAGTCCTGTATATGTACACGGAGCTTACCAATGACCGGAGTTACATCAACCTGTTTGCCCTCAAAGGCGGCATCTGCATTCATTTGCATTCCCATGTCTTCCACATTGAGACCTATGGCGGCAGCCATCTGTACGGATATAAAGTTATATGTGGAAGCATCATCAAAAAGAAACAAAGCGGGCTGATCCTTCAATTTGCCCCAAGCCTTGCATATGACTCTACTCTTGGGCTCATGCCCTGTATTACCCTGCACATCGGGTACAACATTCACAAGAGGCTTTTCCACATTAGGCTCAGCATTCTTAGGATTTTGTGGGCATTTAGGATATATATGATCTTTACTGCCACACTTAAAAGCATTTTCCAGCCTTCCTGTACTCTTCCAATTGCTGTTTTGAGAGCCCAAAATTGTGGCGTTTACCCCCCAGCTTCTTTTCGGAGTCATCCTTTGCATCTCGGCCATCTTTGGGAGCATTCTTAGGTGGCTGTCCACCCTTTTTCTGGTCATAACCAGCCCTGAATTTGCTCTTGTTTTGACTTGCAAATGGCTTATTTGTGGGTGCTTTCATGTGCAAGTTCTCCGCAATCATGGCTGAGTGTATAAGCTCTTGTATGGTCTTATTTGGGTACACTCCCAAGCTTTGTTGGATGATGTGATGGAGCCCCGATTCAAACTCTCTTCTTCTCGTCCTCTCCAATCTTCATGAAGGGAGTAACCTTGAGAAGGACTTTCCAAAACTTTGCTATGTATGAAGCAACGGACTCTCCCTCATCTTGGGACAGCCAATCCCACTCCTTGCGTACATCCTTTGCAAAGTTTGGTGGTAAGAATTGATCATAAAACTGAATTTTGAAAGAAGACCAAGTTGGGACAGCACTTCCATCAAGTATTTTTGCAAGCCACCAATCACTTGTCGTATCCTTGAGATGCATTCCCACATGCCTGAGCATAGACTTTTCCGAAAAGTCTTCATTGCAAAAAGCTATCTCAAACTGTCTAATGAAAGCAAGTGCTTTGGTAGAGTCCATCCATCCCTGAAAGTTTTCAAACTTTACATCCTTGTCACCGGACTTGAACTCTCGAGGCTTCTTCCTTCTATGTGCATCCCTATGTACATCCTGTTCATCTCCATGGTGATGATGCCGCGATGAAGATTCACAATCCCTCTTCGTTCTCTCTTGAGCCACACTCTCCGAATGAGTGGAAAGCTCAACACGAGAACGGATATGTCTTCTTGGAGCAAAGCGGGAATGAGTAGAGGATCCCTCATCCTTACTCTTCTCTTGACCTGCATCAAGCCTAGCACCAGGGACTCTTGTCCTTTCAGCATTTGGCGCTTGCTGTGCTCTTCCTGCTTGTTGTGCATCATGTGCACCACCACGGGCAGCCATGAGGGGTGGCTTCTTGAAAGCCAATCTACCATCTGCTTCGGTGTATACATCACCCTTAACCATTAGGTATGCAAGTGCAAGCTCTCAGGGTTTCTCAACATCCATTTCCTTTGCAATTGCTTCAAAAGTGACTTCATGGACCGAAGCCTTTGCCTTCGCAGCCAACACCCTTTGCACATCCGAGTCATTTTTCAATGACCTGAGCTCTTCGGTTTCAGCCCTATAGCGTCGCACTTGACGCCTCAAAGATTCCAAATCAGAATGCATAGTGTCATGAGTACCTGCATCTCCATAGACATCATTGCCTGCAGCATCTCTTGCATCCCTTGTACCATGAAATTCACGGTCCTGTGTGTTCTCGACACTGTCAGAAATGTGGCTGTCCATGACACTCAAATCAGGTCACTAGTTATGATTCCAAGCCTCAGACTGTTTTCCAATGAGGGGAAAAACTAAGCTCTGATACCAATGTAACGGGAGGCGGACGCGTGTATTAGAATCGTATAAACGTAAACAAGATTCTGAGCACTCAACACTTGAGCATTACAACCACAAAGCTGAAAATGACAGTACACCGCATAAAGGGGCCGATGATAGGCTGACCCCCCCCCTTTAGGTTATATTACCAAAAGAGTCTGCAAAGTACAAGATTATGGGTGCCTGGGGATTCACCACCAGCCTGCACCTGATTCTTCCAAATACATTATGAATGAATACATTTCAAACAAGAGAATCTGTAGGTACATCCGCCCTACACAAGCCTCTTCACAGGTACATCCGCCCTGCACAAGAGTATCACAATCCTCACAGGTACTCCGCCCTGCACAAGATGTAAATGGATCTTTAGGCCCTGTTTCCACGCGAGAAACTGATCCAGAAACCTGTGTTCTCCGCGAGCAAGTGTCCCCAATGCTTGCCCTAAGCACCTGTTATACCAGGAATCCTTGAGACACATCCATGCTCACATATTCCATTGCTGTCCGGCCTGTTTTGTGCAATAACCAGTCCAAAACAGCAACTTTCTGTCACGAGAAATCCACCTGTAAAGGGTCCTACAGCCCTGTGGAGGTCCCTAGAGCTGTCCTGTACTGTCCAAGTTGACTTTGGACACCTGTAACCAGCCCAAAACTCGCAATAACCAAAAATTGCAAGTCTGAAATTTACCAACCAGCCCTTTAGAAGAGTGTGGGGATCGTTGTCCAAGCTTGTGTGAGTCCGGGAAGCAAGCAACCAGCCCTGTAGCAACTCCCAAAGCTCCAACCACCTCTCCAATATGTTGAATAATGAGTAAAACAGCCCAAAAGGGCCTCTTGAGGGAGGCGCCTTTTTCAGGTGCCACCTCAGGGGCCTGGTGGGTACACATGCTGGCTGACATGTGTCCCCATAAGGTGTCCCCATAAGGTGTCCAGGTAGGTGTCCAGCCCATAGTGCTCCATTTGTCCTGTTTCTATAAGTTTAGGTCCAACCAAATGGGAAATGGCCATAAGCTGTCCGGACTTCATTAATTTTGGTCCAACCAAATGCGAACGCATTATAAGTTGTCCGGCCACTTATTAATGAGTGTGGACCTGCAAACCAATAAACCTTAGTAGTAAATGAAGTAAGCTGTAAATTGAGTGTGGACGCACTTACCACCTGCAAAACCCATAAGCCCACAGTTTTAGGCCCAAACAGGAGTGCACACACGTGTCCACAAGGTGCCCGGGCGTCCCCGGTCCCTCGGACTTCACAAGCCAAAATAACAAGCATTGTCCACGCAGCAAGACAATGTCACACAAAGTAAAATAAAGTTATGGCATGCATCATTTATGCATTGTGCACATGTAAACTTGGAGAACCACCTATCATCATTCTTGTACTTGAAAATATTCCGCCTGCCATCATAACACACCATGTGTGCATGGCCGGAATCCACACGGGCACCGCCCGAAAGTCCACAAATGTCCTGCCATGTCCTTGGACTCATATGCATCCACTCATATGATCCATACACATGTCCAGGTATAATGCATACATGCATCCGCATGTTTCTAGGCCTGACACGCATCCGCATGTCCCTAGAATATAGGGGTTTGTGACACTGAGCCATCGGAGGACTCCTCCTGTTTTGCTTTAGCTTTGCCTTTAGCTTTGCGGGAAGTAGCCTGTCGGGCAAAACATTTGGCCCCTAAATGACCAAGTCGGCCACAAAACTCACGAGATTCCTTCATCCTAGAACCCTTGATGCTGTTAGAATTGTCAAAATTGCCATTGTCAGAAGATGACTTTGTGGTGACTTTCTGCTGCTTCTTGTTGGAGTTCCCTTTTCCGCCTTTGCCTTTGCCCTTGCTCTTGTTAGAGGCAACAAAAGCAAACTCCGACTTGCCTTTTCCGCGAAGCATACACTTGTCGTGGAGATAACTCATGACTTCCTCAAAAGGGGGGAGAGGATCACGGAAATAAATATTATCCCTGAAAGAATCAAAGGAAGCAAGCAACTTACCAAGAAGTTTATGGATGGGATTGTTGATGGTGCTCCCATACTCCTCAAGTTGCAGCTTGATATGGGAGAACTCTCCAATCTTCTCAATCAAGTTATCTGACTCAGTGATGGTAAGCTTCTCCAGATCTGACTCCAATTTGGCAATCTTCACTGTCAAAACTCTCCCATACCTCCTCTGGATCTCTGTCCACATCTGATCAGCATTACTCCAGGAGGAGACAAACTGTGCGTGTATGGATGGAGTCATGCAATGAATGATGATAAGACAAGCCTGAGCATCCAACATGCTTTGCAGAGCAAGGTCCACCAAGTGAGGTGTGGAGATAGCCATCCACACACCAGCTCCTTCCAGCAACAACTGAGTGTAGAAAGACCAAGTATGATAGTTGGTTGCTGTAAGCTTCATGGAGTCACTGACTTGGGGAGGATTGTAGGATGGTATGTTGGAAGGGTTGGGAGCAAGACCTGGATGAGAGAAACTCAGAGAGAAAAGATTGGGAATAGAAACCACCTCTGGAGCGGCACGAGCAGGGGATCCAGGCTGTGATAGAGCGGGAGAAGAGATAGGAGAAGGAATGGCTGTAGAGAAGTGGTCTCCTAAAGCCATGTCTGCTGAAAAAAAAAAACAAAGTACCTCCTCTCAAGCTGTGCACAGCAAGAGAAAGAAGAAAGAAAGGGAAGGGAGGGTGGGAATCTGAAAATAGAAGAAGCAGACTATCTCAGGGTTCCTATCCTCAGCACCTATGAAGAGGGTTTCAGCTAATAATAGTAAAATTGCAGCAGCTATGCAGAAAACACAGCCTATAGTAGCAAAACGCAACCACTTTGTAGAAAGAAATTGCAGCACTTGAGGCAGTCCCAAGTGAAAACGCAGCTCCACATGAAAACGCAGGTTACTAATGAAGAAAACGCAGCAAGTGAACAGCTCCTATTTGCTGTAAACAGTCAACAGCAGCATGGGAAAAGAAACGTAGGTCCCTGTAGATGTTTCCCGCTCGGATACCATGAAAGAATGGGTACTATGCTGAGATACCCACTCAAAAATGCTGCAATAACTGTACCACACTGTATATGGACAGCAAGCATAAAGAAGAAAAGAAGATCACTGCTGAATATCACCAAAAAAGGTAGTACATCATGTGGAGCAGCATGAGGGAGGTCCCGTAGATGCTACCTACTATCACTGCAGAAGCTGAAAAGAGAGATAATCTGAGGGAAAAGGGAGCCAGCCCTTTTATATAACCTCAAGATGCTGGTCGGCCAGCCGTAGCAAAAAAGTGCTATAAAACGCCTAAAAAATACCAAAAAATGGTAGAAAAAATGCTCAATAATCTCTGCTAAGATATGCCAATGCAGGGCTTCATATGGAGCCAGATACAAGCATGAATATGCACATCTGGGGATGAAATAATTTCCAACACCTCCCCCCCCATACGCCCCATGCCTTTCCAAGACTGACCTATATGCCAAACTTTGTAGTAATCTTACCTTGGGACTGTATAGCTTTGGCGTCCACCTTTGGGGGATGTAGCTGCTATCCATAATACATACATTTATGGCCCCCAACTTTGCAATCAATATACCATAGCTAGCTATGTCAAGGCTTTGTTCCTATGTCATTATACCAAGAGGATCCAATGGCACATGCTAATCCATCAACATCTACAGTGCTTTCACAAGTGTGTGGGACAATGCAAGCAGCTTGACTTGTTAGTCCACATTAAATGTTCGCTGTGCACTCAAGACAAGGCTCCTCCTCCTTAACACTATAGCTCCCCATATTTGCAAACTTTGGGAAGATATAAAGCTTGTATAGTCGGTAACTTAGACCAGCAGCTTTTAGTTTTTGAAGCAAAATGAGAAAGAAAGAGTTGTTGAATGCAGTTTTCTAGCTCAAGAAGGACACATTCCTAAGCAACACAAGGGACCTCCCCATGTGGAAACATACATGGCTTTTTAAAGAAAAAAATATTTTATATATATTATTGAGTTACAAAGATCCTTTTCATCTCTACATCATCATAATATAGCTTACAAACCTTTCTGTTAACAAGAGCATCACCAATAAATAGCACGTGAACATTCTATCAGAATGTACGTACACTACAACGAACACATTTGAATGGTACATCGTATGCATTTTTTAGCGTACATTTCCCTGAGTATGTACAGCATACCGTTCTTGAAGAAACATACAAGCAACACCTACCCAGCAACCTCATAACTCTTATGAGAAATCGTATCACGGTTTGGGTGGACCCACCCTAACCAAGAGGTCATGAGTTCGAACTCCAACAGCCTGTGAAAAATAAAGTCACAGGCACAGGCCTAGCAATCCTGTAGATCAAATTAAGGCTAGTACCAAGATTGAGGATAAACAAGCTAAAATGTGTTCTCAGGCAGGATATAGAACAATCCCCGGATGTGGGACGGGCCATAATTTGGACTGGCAAGATTGCCCATCCATCCACAACCGGCCATTATGATGGCTGACATCATGGCCCTGAAGGGCAGCCATCACAATATAAACGCTTCTCAGGATGTTTTAGGTTTATGGGCTGTACTTAATAGTTATTAAGCTAAAATCTAGCTCAAGCCGCCAAGGGGTGTGTTGCCTAACAGTGTAGGCTTGTGACTGGGAAGGGGGAGGTCCCAAATTCAAATCCCCGCAGGCTACCCGGTGGCAACCGGGCCGTTTGCCGCTGTGACTCTCAAGTTGCTACTATCAGAAGGATCGGAAAGGACCTAGCCCCACAAGTTTAAATGAGACCTACCACACATTGCTGCACGTGTTGATGAAATCTCCTCATGGTGACCAAGTCTTTCTCCGAGCCCGGATGTTTGAGACCTGTGGACATGTTAAGAACCCGATTGCTAGGCACAATCAGAAAAGCTAGATTCTGCGCATTGGAAATCACCTCGTGGGAAGAGGAGCCACTGGGCAGCCAACAGGGCAAGGGCGAGCAGGAGGACCCATGAGGAGGCAAGGAGGAGAGGGCGCGTGTTGAAGGGCTTGGAGCTTCTCGTTCTCATGCTTGCTTGCCTGCCTCGATCTGTCAGCTCCTCGTCAGCTGACTAGGAGTGAACTAGAAGGTTATTTCATAGAGGCTCTATGACAAAGTGACAAAGGAGAGTTAGGCAGGTTTCACAAGCGTCCGCGTTCGTGTGCGTCGTCCAAAGTTTGTCCAGTGCATGAATGCCACGTACTGGATGGCCTGCTTCTTCTACTCACACCCAAACCCCGCGTCCGGTAGGTGGCATGCCTAGTCACGGACGCATGTTTCATGAGTGACGACCGACAAGGATGGTTCGCCCAAGCGCAAACCCCGTGCCCGAGTGCTCTGCGACGTCAATCCACGACCTCTCTCGCCTTCGCCCCATCACACCCTGCTCCCACTATATCTGCATATGCGAGGATAGGGCATTCTTTTTGTGGCCCCGTTTTGGTATGTTATATTTGCACGCGGGTGACATTTGTGAAATGGAACTTAGGGATGTCCGCGGGGACGTAGCCAAAAAGTGTGCGCCTGCCTTGCCTGACATGCTGTTGCGTCCACCGGACGCTTGTGAAACCCGCCTTAGTATCAAGAGGGATCTTTAATTTTAAATTCTTCTTTGGAAAAGCCCACTAAGAGGTAACAAGATAGGAGTCATAGGCACTCAAAATCCTTTTTGGGATCAATTTTCATGTTTTAAACCTTGAAAAACAAAATTTTATTATTATTATGTTGGGAAATTTGGTATGCAACAATTATGACACCTCAAGTTTGGTGATTTATACTTTTTTCTCTCCGCCATATCTGCATATGCGAGTATAGGGCATTCTTTTTGTGGCCCCGTTTTGGTATGTTATATTTGCAGGCAGGCGGTGTTTGTGAAATGGAACTTGGGGATGTCCGCGGGGACGCAGCCAAAAAGTGTGCGCCCGCCTTGCCTGACATGCTACTGCGTCCACCGGCGGACGCTTGTGAAACCCGCCTTAGTATCAAGAGGGATCTTTAATTTTAAATTCTTCTTTGGAAAAGCCCACTAAGAGGTAACAAGATAGGAGTCATAAGCACTCAAAATCCTTTTTGGGATCAATTTTCATGTTTCAAACCTTGAAACACAAAATTTTATTATTATTATGCTAGGAAATTTGGCATGCAACAATTATGACACCTCAAGTTTGGTGATTTGTACTTTTTTCTCTCCCTCTTGTTTGTTACGACACTTAGGATATACTAAAAAAAATAGGTCTCTCTACCTCCCCCGTCTGTACCAAAGGAACAAAGAATAAATACCCTATTCCTCACATCGATGAGTTGGTTGCATGGTGCGAAGTTCTTCACGATTCAAGAGCAAGATATTCTAAAAACTACTTTCAGTACCCACTATGGCCATTATGAATTCAAGGGGATGCCTTTTGGGTTAACTAATGCTCTTGCTACTTTTAACATATTGATGTTTAACATCTTTCAAGGGCAATTGGATGAGTTTTTGTTCGTGTTCTTTGATGATATCTTGGTGTATTCAAAGGATGAAGAAGAGCATGAAATATATGTGAGGAAGATTGCAGACACTCTAACGAAACACGAGTTATATTGTAAGATTCCTCCCTCCAGCTTTTGAGGTCTAAAGGTGTAAGAACCTCCCCTCCTGTTCTTGAAATTATTCCCCTCTCTGAAATAGAAGAAAGATCTTATTTTACCCTGTTTTGGCCTAGAGAGAGATAATCCAAAATTGAGATATCTTTGGATATAAAAATCCTCCTAGTGTCTAAAATGGATTTCCCTGAAACAGAAGTTCAAAATAAACTTTCCAATGTGCATTAGAAATTAATTGAAAATGTGTATAAGGGACCTTAGCCTAAGGGTCTACATTTTCAAAAAATATTGGATTATGGTCCAATTAAGGTTCCAATGGGCCAATTGGATTAATCCAAGTGTTGGGATGAGATAAATCCAAAAGAATAAAAGAAAATACCCAAAAATGAGTAAATGCTCACATAATATGAAGAGTTGACTGAGTACAAGGTTTATTAGTTAAAAATTATGAGATATTACTAAAAAAATGAGATATTTTAGAATAATGATGCATTTTTAACACCTTGGTAAGGAGAGGGTGACTCTTGAGGTAGGCGCCTTTTTCACATGTATGGAAGGGTTTTTAATTCAAAAAACTTGTGATATTTTTATCTCTCCTCTCTCCTAGATCAAACCAAATAAAAAAGGGAGCCAAACTGGTCCAAATCCTATCCAAATTGAGTCAAACTAAACCTGGAAAATTATAGAACCCAGTTGGACTTGGTTAGTGGCCTCCCTCACCTATAAATAGATCCTCAGTCTTTTGTAAAAAAATATTGGAATTTTCCTCTCTTGGGAGCTTGGAGCTCTCTCTCTCTCTACAACAACTCTTGGAGTTGCTCTTCTCCTCTTGGTGGACCAATTGATTGGTCGAGGGCTTCACTGCTAATAGAGAATCAAGCTAAACTTGAAGGTAAAATCAAATTTTATGGTTTTTTTCAGTTTATCTCAATAACTTTCTTCTTCTCAACCCCTCTCAAGCTTGAGAAGCTTTCTAAATAATTGTTTTAATTCAAATCAAGCTTTCCCTTAAAGTCTTAATGCTTAATTAAGAGAAAGTTAATCTTTATGCTTATTTGTAATGCTTTCTTTAAGTAAATCTCTCTCTGTCTCTCTCTCTCTCTCTCTCTCTCTCTCTCTCTCTCTCTCTAAAAGAATAGCCATCCTTATGGCTAAATCCCTTGAAAAAGGATGCTTCTTAATGATAGTCTCTTAATTCAAAGCTAAACTCTAGACTTGATAAGCTAGAGATTAAGAAAATGGTATTTTATGATTTTTTGTTAACAAAATAATGGTTATTTCTTTTAGATTATTTATAAGTAGTTAAAAACTACTTTGATTGATTCTAAATGAGAAATAGATTGTCCTATTAATTTGAGAAAAGAGAAATAATGGAATTAGCTTAATCTTGTGGGATAATCATAATTAAGTTTATGATTATGGTTAAAATTATGATTTAAATTCATAGTTTGATTTTAAGCATAAAAGAGGAACTACTATCATATTTTCATAACAAGCTTTTATTCTTTAGAAAAAAATTGAGAATTATCAGTAATAGCAGCAGCGAAGCTATGGCAAAATTTTTAAAAAATAATACATATCTTATTTTTATGCATAATGCTAAAAGAGGACTTCCTATCATATTCTAGGATTGGACATCCTATGCAAAAAGAATGATTTTCATCATATTCATGAGAAATATTTTTTTTGTAATTATGCATAATTAATTGATTATGAGAAAAGAGTAAATTTTTGTAAATTTATTTTTATGCAAAAAGAAGAATTTTTGGTAAATTTATTTTATGCAAAAAGTGGAATTCCTATGATAATTGAGATCCAAGAAATTAAATGGTAAAAGATGAATTTTTGACATAATTCAAATTATGAGTATTTATCAAAAGTGAAATTTTGAGTATTATTTTTTTTATTGGGAAATATGGGTAGAATTGATTTTTATAAATCCCATGAATCTTTTACTAAAAAATAAGAATATTGAATATATTTCACTTGTGAAATTTGAGAAAGAATATGAAAATATCCATCGAGAAAAAGTACCTTTAACTGGGCCAAGCAATTGGCAAAAACTTAGAAAAGTCACATCGGTATCGAAAATAGAAAACGGTACTCGATGTGATAAGATGTGATGTAAATGGATGTGGATGTGAATGTGATGAGATGTGAATGAGATGTGAATGGGTATGATGTGACGTAAATGGATGAGAATGAGATGTGAAGTGATAGATGTGCATATGAATGAATGGGTGGATGTGGATAGATGTGAATGTGAATGAATGGATGGATGTAGATGAATGTGATAAGATGTGAATGGATGTGATGAGATATGGATAGATGTGGATGTGATGTAATGTGGATGGAATGAATGAGATGTGATGTGATGTAAATGGATGCGATGTGATTAGATGAGATGTGAATGTAATAAGAGGAGATGTGAATGTGATGTGATGTAAATGGATGTGGATGTGAATGTGAATGTGATGAGATGTGAATGAGATGTGATGATATGTGAATGGGTGTGATGTGACGTAAATGGATGAGAATAAGATGTGAAGTGATAGATGTGCATGTGAATGAATGGATGGATGTGGATAGATGTGAATGTGAATGAATGGATGGATGTGGATGAATGTGGATGAATGTGATCAGATGTGAATGGATGTGATGAGATATGGATAGATGTGGATGTGATGTAATGTGGATGGAATGAATGAGATGTGATGTAATGTGGATGGAATGAATGTGATGTGATATGGATAGATGTGGATGGAATGTATGTGATGTGATAAGGATAGATGTGGATGGAATGTATGTGATGTGATATGGATGCAATGAATGTGATGGATGTGAATGGATGTGATGAGATGTGAGTGGATGCGATGAGATGTGAATGTGATGTGATGATATCTTAATGGATGTGGTGAGATGCGGTGAGATGTGAATGTGACGTAATGAGATGGGAATGGATGTGATGTGCATCTGGGTAGATGTGAAGGGATGTGATGTGATGTGAATGGATGAGATGTGATGTGAATGTGTGAATGGATGAGATGTGATGTGAATGGATTTTATATGATGTGATGTGGATCGGGGTAGAGTGAATGGATGACATGTGATGTGATATGTGTGATGTGGATCGGAGTAGATGTGAATGGATGAGATGTGATATGATGTGATGTGGATATGGATAGATATGAATGGATGAGATGTGATGAGGATGGATGTGACGTGGTGTGATGAGAATCAGAATAAATGTAAATGGATATGATGTAGATGAATGTGATGTGATGTGGATAGATGTGATGAGATGTAATATGATATGATTAGATGAGAATGGATGAAGGATGATGGAAATAGATATGACTGGATGTGGAATAAGCAAAGTGAATTGATTTAGAAGAATGTGGAATAACGAGAAATGATGTGGAACAATGTGGAAAGATGAGAATTCGTTAGAAACTGTATTTATGAAACATGTTTTTAAAAGACTGTTTTATGTCAAGAATGCTCGGGAAGCATTTTGACTATCTTGTCGATTATGGTCATGAGACGACCGAAGTGAAAGTTGCAACAGCTAACGGAGAGTCAATGGAGGACATCTCGCGTGGCAAGGTCGCGGCTGAGGTCTTGACCAGCCTCGGTTCGATTTGAATGGTGGACTTCCGGTACGGTGGATGAGGGACCAAGGAAGCGGCCTATAAGTGAAGCACTAGGTGACCTGCGAAGGAGCCTAGAGGGTGCTGACCATATGGTACTTGGGCTCTGGGTCGGGCTCTGGGTCGCCGAAGATACCCACGTGTGCGTCCGGGAAGAAAATGGAACCAGGAGTTAGAGTTGTTTTCTGAACTCGGGCATGAATATGGTTGATTGGTCTTGCTGGACCTCAACGGATGAGTCCATGGCTTTTTTATATGGATCTGTTGGTTGATCTTGCTGATCTTCAACGGAGAGTCCATCTGGATTTTCTTATGTGATTATAATTCCAGGTACTATGAGCTAGAAACTATTGAAAAGGCCCCTAAGTGAGCAGGCGGTAAGCATTCTGGTTGCCAATGATACCATAGGTACGCTGTGAGGTTTTGTACACAAGGACATTCACTCCTCGCTACTCTCACACTCAAGGATACAAGCATGAAAGGAACATGTACCAAGAATGTAGCTCTCTCCTTTCAACTCTCTCTCTCTCTCTCTCTCTCTCTCTCTCACACACACACACACACACACACACACCATAGACAAGTAAGAGAGCAAGGAGATAAGACTAGACTCAATTGGCACAAAGGGAGATTGTGTCTTGTATTATGAGAATAATCTTATTTTTATAATTAGCCCTTATTCATGCTGCTTAGGCACCCAAAACTTAATGAAATGAACTAGATCTTTATAAATTACATGGTTTGGCAGTATAGCTAGCTATTCTAATAATAACATCTTTAGAGTGCCATTTCATGACAATTATGTTGAGATATCAAGCTCAACTAGTGCTACGGACCACCTAGGTGATAGCTTCCACACTAATGCTATTGGCATGGTTGGTGAGATTATGGTTGATATGTCGTGAGTGGATGTTGCTAGTGGATGACAGGCTGTGTGATGGCCACTTTAGAGTACTAGAGCTATGAGTTATTTTTTTAGTTGTACGGTTGTAGAGAAGAGAAGAAGATAGAAGAAAATTTAGTTATCCATCTCTCTCTTGTGTCTTGCTCTCTCTTGTGTGTGTGTATTTGCTTGCAAGGAACTTAAGCTCGCTCTCTCCCTCGCATTCTCTTTATGGTATCAGAGCTTGGTTCAAGCTAAGGAGTTGAGTGGCAAGCAAAGGAAGCGGTACATGAGTAAGAGTATCATCATCTCTTCCCCTTTTTGTTTAGGTATGACACCCCCTTGGTAGCTCTGGGAGCTACCGAGGGGGTGTCATACCTAAACAAAAAGTATCATCATCTCTTCCCCTTTTTGTTTAGGTATGACACCCCCTCGGTAGCTCTGGGAGCTACACATATTTGATTGAGGAGCTATCTGCACAAGCATGAAGGTGCCTGCCTTCATGCCTGTGTGGTGCACAATACTTAGCACTATAGTTTTGTGACCAAATTCACGTTTTAAACGTGTTTTGGTCTCTATTCGGTCATTGCAAGCTATTTTAGGGCAGTTATGGTTGAGAACTATCTCTGCTCAAAATTTGGTTATTGTAGTGCAACAGTGCATTTTGGGACTACAGGTAGTGTTTGCATGTGTATTGCTGACCTTGGGTGTATGTACAAGTACTCTAGTCACATCTGGTGACTAGAGTACTCTAGTCACATCTGGTGACATACAAGTTGTGCTGAAGTATTGTTGTGCGATATTCACATAAGATACTACTGTGTTATAAATTGCATACATAAATTATCTGTTTGCAGGTTTCTACTCTGCTGCAAGCAAACATGTATGACAAACTCAATCAGATTGTGAGAGTGAGAACCTGGATAAAAATAACTTCCATGCTTGGAAGTTCAGAATGACCAATTTCTTGATGGTGTAAGGATTTTGGGACTATGTTGAAGCAAACAATGAGGAGCCTCTAGAGTTACCTAAAGAGAATGCCACTCTAGTAGATGTAAGGATTTTGGGACTATGTTGAAGCAAACAATGAGGAGCCTCTAGAGTTACCTAAAGAGAATGGTGTAAGGATTTTGGGACTATGTTGAAGCAAACAATGAGGAGCCTCTAGAGTTACCTAAAGAGAATGCCACTCTAGTAGATGTAAAGGCATTCAAGAACTAGAACCAAGGTGCAAGAAAAGTCACGTATTGGCTTTCAACAATCAATGTCACAGACACAATGATAAGACACATATAAGATTCCAACACTCTAGTAATTGCATGGCAGAACCTAGTGTAGATGTTCTAGACCAACACAAAGGCAAAGAAACTGTAGCTAAAAAAAGAGCTACATACTGTGGAGAAGAAAATCATGTCTATCAATGAGTACACTTTAAAGATCAAGGGCATTTTTGGGTCTATCTATGTATCGGTAGAAGATGATAATTTAGTGAGAGGCTATCTGAATGGGCTTGGCAAAGAGTACAAGCCATTCAAGATCTCCATTACAATTAGGGAGAATGTTCCCAACTTTCAAAACTTAGTGTCTATGCTGATCATAGAAGAAAAACCTCTGGGTGAGGACTCTTCTTCACAAAGCAAGAACACATCAGAACATGTCTTCTACTCTAATTCAAGTAGAGGTAGAGTTCATGATCAAGGCCAAGGTGGTGGTCGCCCCGACATGGAAATAAGAATTATGGATAACAATAGTCTAATGATTCACAGCAGCAGCAAGCAATAATCATACATAGAAGAGGCCAACCTAGAGGTAGGGGGAGCTAGAGGGATTGAGGAGGTTGGTAAGAAATCACAGTGCAAATAGCATAGAGTGCTATTTTTATGGCAAACCATGGCACATGGCAAAGGATTGCTTTAAAAAGAAGAACGACATTAAAAGTGGGAAGTCGCAGCAAGGCAACTATGTATCATCAAGTAAATAGGGTGGTGACGATAGAAGTGAGCAACTATTTGTGATGCAGCACATGCTCAGTTCCATTAACAGGAGATGTGTCAAGATCTAAAGATATATGGTATGTGGATCCTGGCACCTCTAACCACCTGAACAATTATGTGAATGGTTTATAAACATGCAAAAAATAGAAAAACCACGTTATGTAGAAATAAGTGATGATACTATGCATCCCATTGCACATGTTGGTAAAGTGGTATTGTCTATATAGGATGGCAAAATGAAGTACTTGGCATATATACTTCATGTTCCAAATATTACAAAGAACCTGGTTTCTCTGTTGGAAAAATGGTTAAGCAAGGTTTGCAAGTGAGGTCTAATTCTCAATGAGGTTTTGTGGAAGACTTCAAAAATCAATGTCGCTTCGTTGCAAAGGGTAATAGAAATGGCATGATATTTACTTTGGATGTAAACATGCCTGAGGTAGAGGTATCCATGTTTGTGCATAGAACAGGTGTCATTTCAGATATTGACATATGGCACAAGCGCATTGGTCATGTGAATATACAACGGCTCAAGACTATGCAGGCCCAAATTATTGTTACAGGTTTGCCATAGTTTAAGGTTAATGGTATGCATAAAGTATATGAACCATGCCATCTTGGTAAGTAGGCCAAACATGCTTTCCCACATGAAAATCATGTGAGTGCAAGGCCATTAGATGTTATACATTAAGATATATAGGGACCAACCAAGACTAGAATACTTACAGCTCACAGGTATTATATTACATTCATTGATGATCACATTAGAAAAGTGTGGGTTTATTTCACGAAGGAAAAAAGTGAGGTCCTTGCTTACTTTCATAGATTTAAAGTCTTGGTCGAGAAGGAAAAAGGCATAGATCGAGAAGGAAAAAGGCAGACAAATAAAATACCAGAGATCAGATGGTGGGGGATAGTATTTCTCTAATGAGTTCAGTGATTTCTTAAGAAACCAGGGAATCAAGAGACAATTTACATGCAGGTACACTCTGTAATAGAATGGTGTTGCAAAAAGAAAAAATAGGCACATTGCAGAAGTGGCATGTGCCTTGATGTTTGAAAAGAATATTTCACATTATTTTTAGGTAGAATCAGTATAGTAATTGATGTGTACATTATGAACATGACTCCTACTGCTGCAGCTCTTCATGGTATGACGCTTGAACAGAAGTTTATAGGCATAAAGCCGGATGTGTCTCACTCAAAAGTGTTTGGTGTATTGCATATATGCATATTCCAAACTAAGCAAGAATAAAGTTGAATCCAAAGGCAAAGAAGTTATCTTCATTGGTTACGCTTTGGATTAGAAAGGTTATAGATATTATAACCCTACCACTCATGAGATATAAGTAAGCAGAGATGTTGTCTTTGATGAGATGAGTAGCTAGTATGTATCAATGAAAGGCAACCAAAGATGTAGATTTAAGAAGTACTGATGTTACTACACCTCATGTAGAGTCACAGGTGCTTAGTGGACTTGGAGAGTCCTCTAATAATGGATCCAATGTTAGTCCATGGTTAGGAAGGTTGAGGACAGATGTAGGTACACATGTATCACACAAAGGGAAGGAAAAGGTAGATCAATCTTTT
The DNA here is from genome assembly GCF_041138505.1 of Cibotium barometz. Taxonomy (NCBI): domain Eukaryota; kingdom Viridiplantae; phylum Streptophyta; class Polypodiopsida; order Cyatheales; family Cibotiaceae; genus Cibotium; species Cibotium barometz. The sequence continues at coordinate 48,288,786 of NC_141075.1, forward strand.
TGTGTGTGATTTATCAATAGGTCACTCATATGTGGATGGTGACTCTAGTGGCTCTAAGCAAAGCCTTGATGAGGAGCTTGGCATTGTCTATGGTTACTCTTAGTGTGAGAAGAACCAGGGCTATTTTGAGGACACTTGGTAGCGATCCAAGTGTATGCAGGTCTATGAGGTCTAGGTACCCTGTTGAGAGGTTGAGATATGATGGATATATAGCCTATCATTATGCTTACATGGTTAAAGTAATACAAGAGTTGGAGCCCACTTGTTTTGAGCAGGCACTTGGAAATTTAAAAAAATGAGAAGATTTCATGAATGATGAGGGGTAGCATTGTATACAAATGCAGTATAGGAGTTAGTGCCTTTGCCTAAGGAAAAGAAGGCGATTGGATGTAAGTGGTTGTATAAGGTTAAACATAACGTAGATGGATCAATGAGTAGGTATAAGAGGCAAGATTGGTTGCCAAGGGCTATGCACAGACCTATGGCATTGAATATGAGGAGACATTCAACCCCATTGCCAAGATGGCAACCTTGAGAGCTATAATTACAGTGCTTAGGAGGGGGTGCACTACTAAGAAACCCTATGTATCATGTGTGTTCAAGAGGTATTTAAAAAACCCTTACCTGTGAATTTTTCATGAATAAAATGACCCCTTATTCTTTATGGACTTATGGGTTTTTTTTCAAAATTATTTAAAAAACCCCTTCTGTAAATGTATTTTTATAAATTTGCCTTAATATTTTGAATTAAAAAACCTCTTCATTTGAACTCACGTGGTATACTTACATATCATTTGAACTCACGTGGTATACTTACATATTTTTAGGTGAACCCCCCGAGTTACAGTGGCTGCATCAAAAGGTTAGCTCTTATATCACATGGATGTAAGAATGCCTTCTTACATGGTGATTTGTAAGAAGAACTAAACATGATGCAGCCACTAGGTTATGAGAGTAATGCACACCTAGATTTTGTGTGTAGGTTACGTAAAGCCTTGTATAGATTGAAGCAAGCACCCAAAGCATGATCAAATAAGATCAGGGAGTATCTTGTTACCATTGGATTTCAGATATCTAATGTATTTTTTTCACTTTGTGTGAAAAAAATAGAGGGATCATGCTATTAGTCATTTATGTAGATGACTTAACTATCATTGGTGAAGCACTGGTGATAGTGATGCTGACATACATGATGTCAGGAGGCTTTTGAAGTAGAAGTTTGAGATGAAGTATTCGGGTGAGCTATTGTATTTCTTGGGCATAGAGATGGAGAGTTCACCTTATGGTATCTTGTTATTATAGAGATGGTATGGCTTGGACATGTTGTCCAAGTATGGTTTGATAGGTTGTAAGCTTATTTTAGTACCATTGGAGTAGAACACAAAGCTTGCTTTCCAGAAATACATGTGAGCTTTTGGAGGACCCCACTACGTACAAGCGCATAGTGTGTAGCTTGATCTACATGAACATTACTAGGCCAGAGTTGAGCTATGCTGTTGGACTTGTGAGTTAGTTTATGCAAGTCCCTAGGAAGCCACACTTGGATGTGGCTAGATGGATTCTCAGGTACATACAGTCCACAATTGATTATAGACTTTTCTTTGAGGCTTGTATAGAGATACAACTACATGGGTACACAGATGTTATTGGGCTGGTAGTGTTGTAGACGGGAGATCTACCGACAGCTTTATGTTTTCATTTGGGAGTGTTGTTGTGAGTTGGAGTAGTAAAAGAAATAGCTGACAATTGCTTTGTCGAGTATAAAGGTAGAGTATAGGATGTTGCTAAGATAGCTTGGTTTCAAAAGCTGCTTAGTGATATGGGTGAGCCCATGGATAGGGCAGTTGCCATATATTGTGAGAACATGAGTAGTATAAAGTTGGCCAGCAACCCAGTATACCATGTTAGAATGAAGCACATTAAGGTGCATTATCATTGTATGAGGGAGAAGGTTCTAGTAGGTGATGTAGATCTAGTATATGTCAACACAGAGGATCAAGTGGCTGACATCTTCATGAAGGGATTGGGCATAGAGAAGCTCGCAGGTTTAGGATCTTACTTGGAGTACAGTGTGTGGAGTTGAGCTTGAAGGGGAGTGTTGAGATATCGATCTCAACTAGTTGTTACGGACATTGATGACCCACCTAGGTGATAGCTTCCGCACTTATGTCACTGGCATGGTTGGTGAGATCATGGTTGATACGCCGCTAGTGGATATTGCCAGTGGTGGATGACAAGTTGTATGACAGTCACTTTGGAGTATTAGAGTTATGGTATGTAGTTCTAGCACCAACTCATATAGTCAAGTTCACACTATGGACCAACCATTGTATGTTATTATAGGAGAGTACTTTTCCTTATAGTATGTGTACTGAGATATTGAGCTCAACTAGTGTTGTGGCCATTGATGACCCACCTAGGTGATAGCTTCTACACTTATGCCATTGGCATGGTTGGTGAGATTATGGTTGATACACTGCTAGTGGATATTGCTAGTGGGGATGACAAGTTGTGTGCTAGTCACTTTGGAGTACTAGAGTTATGGCATGTAGTTCTAGCACCAACTCATATAGTCAAGTTCACACTATGGACCAACCATTGCATGTTATTATAGGAGAGTACTTTTCCTTATAGTATGTACTGTTATCTTTTTAGTTATATGATGGTTGTAGAGAAGACAATAAGATAGAAGAAAATTTAGCCATCCATCTCTCTCGTGTGTGTGCGTGTTTTCTTGCAAAGGAACTCAAGCTCTCCCTCTCCCCCGCATTCTCTTTAACTTATTATGCTATCTCTCACTAATGTAATGGAGAGATGCTAATTTAATCCCAAAATGGGGTTAACAATACAAGATTGATCTTGCAAGAGAAGGAGTGCACTTAAATGAAGTAGGGTTTGCCTTAGAGAGTGATGATGCCATGGTTATAATAATGGGGCCATGCTTGCAATCAACATAATCATATACCAAGTCATATTCAACCTATTCGTTGAGATGGCAAGTTGGTGAGATGGAGATCTAAACTGAATAAGGAATTCAAAGAGAGGATTGAGAGGGCAATGATAGAAGATGGAGAGGTAGTACGAAAAATGTTGCATGTATTTCTTGTTCAAACTCTGGGGTCAAATTACTAAGGGAATCACATATTTTGTCACAATTTCAGAGTCTCCACTTCAGATAAAATGAGAGGTAAAAAAGGATCCTTATATGCCATACAAGCACATGTACTTTGCTCTATCAGAACAGAGTGACATGGTGCATCAATTTATACAGTAGGCCGCTCCTCTTACCAAGGTTGAGTTATTCCAATCTTTGTGTAAAAAGAGAAGCCATACACAGGTCTATAGAGTAGGTGATGTGGAGGTCTTACTAGTGTTTTGCAATTCTTTTGGGGCCTATTTTACTGTCATCTAGTGTGGACAAGCAAATTTTACTGTCGTCTAGTGTGGACAAGCAAATTTTACTGTCATATAGTGTGGACAAGCAAATTTTACTATTATATATGTTGAGATAACGTGGTGCTCATGCTAGATCAAGTGCGTGGAGGAGAGGGACTCACAAAATACAAGAACAATATCTTGCTTATTAAGTTGTTTATGAATACAACTAGGCCTTGCTCAATACAAAATGCCTCCTAGCTCCACCTTTAAATAGATGAGCTAGTGGACCTTAAGTCCCTTCACACTCACACCCTTTTCTTCCCCTTCTACATAACCTTAGTCTCTTAATATCCCCCTCAATACCAACTATGAAAGAATGGAATAGGTGGTATTGGACATAGGTTGCCTTTATAACATTAGGCATACAAGGATGTCATGGTGGTGTGGTTATCTAGGATTTACAAATATGTTCCTAGAGCCTTAGAGGCTAATACAATGATGCCATCTAAGTCTTTATTTGATGTCGATGAAGATGTACACCTCAATGATGGTGCACCCCACTCTTTGTGCTTGCTTGACCTCTTGTAGTTGACATGCTTTAGACATACATGCTTTAGACATACATGCCATTGCTTCCACATGCTTTCCACCTTGACCATTCTCACACAATGATCAAAACAAGGCTGCCACCCTTGCTTAAGTGGTTTGCTTATAGATGTTCCTTCAACATGCTTGATGCTTCCTTTAATACCATACCTCCTCCATGGGCAATGAGGTAGATTTATATGGGAAAGGGAAAGGGAGGGTCTTACCACTTGCATTATGAATTGGTCAAGGGCAGTGTCTACTCCACAATTACAACAACTTTTGTGCATGTTGGTTACATGATACCCATTAGGGTTTGAAGATACAAGCTTAATGAGAGGAGTAAGTGGTTGAGGTAAATGCTCAAACCAATAAGGTACATCATCCTTGGCTCAAGAAGGAGAGGGCATGGCTCATAATGTTGCCAATGCCTCTTACAAAGACAATGCCAAGAGATGTTTTAAATCATGTCAAACAACAAGGTAGAGCACTTAGTGATGCTATGCTCAACCTTACAACTCATCTTAGAAGATGAAAATGTTGAATATGCAGCGGAATAACATGCCTTGGGCTTGGGAAATGAGAGCATATGGCTTATGACATGCCTATGCCTCTTACAAACAAGAGCCTCAAGGGTGATACATAAAAACATTGAAGATGAACACTCAGTGTACATGTGCCCAACTTTAAAACCACTCAAAATAATGAGTTTTATGATGAAAAACCAGAAATCTTCAACCTCTTTGGCTTATGGGATGAAGACAATGGTTCATGGTTGCACCATTTCTCCTTGGAAGAAACGGGTTGACGATGAAGACTTGTAATGTGGCACTTATGGTGTGTGCCCGGCCTCCAATGTTGATGAAGAAGAGCCTCCTTAGTGTTAAAGACCTCCTCCTTTGATGGTTAAGACCACATTAGTGTTAAGAAATACTTTGTTTGGTGATTAAGATCACCATTAGTGTTTAAAAAATATGATTAGTACTTAGGAGCACATTTTTAGTATCTAATGACGCTTGTATTGGTGATTAGATTCACCATTAGTGTTTGATAACACTCTAAGTGTTTAAAAACACCTTAGAATAACTCCCCTTTGCTAGATTAGAAGCTTCAATAGTGTTTAATCAACACTATTAGTGCTCATAAGCACACTTTGAAAAGCTTTGAGAACTTGAAGGTGATGTTGATGATGGAGCTTGATGAGAATGAGGCTTATGGATACCTCATGTGGTTGGCCACTGCTTCAAACTCAAGAGAAGGATCAGCAACAATCATTCACAACATCACTTGGAAGTTGGGTGATTAGAGCAAGGAGGGAAGGATTAGAGCAAGAAAAAAATCAAATTTGAAGCTTTAACGGAAAGCTTCCATGGAGTTGAAAAAGGGCCGCCTGGTTTTTTGCTTGTAGCCGGCGCGTCAGACCTCCAATCGGCGTGAAAACCGAGCTGTAGACTCTTGACTCAATGGGCTTCACAAGCCCTAAGGCTATGCAGCCTGTAATGGATTGTAGGTGACGTATTGCTGTACGGCCACGACTGCAGCCAGAAAATGCACCGAGTTGCACCAGTCGGAATGCCGCCGCGAGGAGAGAAGGAATTAGACCATTAACCATACGAATGCGTGCGCCCAGGCCTCCTCTTCATTTCCCATGTTGAGATCTCCCCGGGAGGTATGACCTCTACAAGCTGCTAGGGTTCCTCCAATGGCTGAGGGTTGAGCTCCACAAGGAGAAGATAAGAGAAAATGAAGATTTTTTGACCTATTCTACACCACAAGGAGTTCTAATCAACCAAGGCTCTGATACCATGTTGAGAAAACATGGTGCTCATGCTAGATCAAGTGTGTGGAGGAAAAGAACTCACAAAATACAAGAAAACTATCTTGCTTATTAAGTTGTTTATGAATACAACTAGGCCTTGCTCAATACAAAATGCCTCCTAGCTCCACCTTTAAATAGATGAGCTAGTGGACCTTAAGTCCCTTCACACTCACACCCTTTTTTTCCCCTTCTACATAACCTTAGTCTCTTAATAATCTAGTGTGGACAAGCAAATTTTACTATCATCTAGTGTGGACAAGGAATTTTTTTGGAGCATATTTTACTATCATTTAGTGTGAACAAGCAATTTTGTGTCAAAGTTGGTGGTGGTTTATAATTTTGGCTATGTATATTGGGTGTTTGGTATGCCCTTGTTTACTATGGATAAGTAGTTTTATCATTTTGTTGTTTGTATTTCTTTGAAAGCTAGTCTCCAAAAACAAGTTGTACTATGTTATGTGATACAAGGAATACTTATTAGTACCACAATCACAATTTAATATGTTAATTAAATGAAGTGTTTTTAATGTTGACTAAAATCATGCTTGCTTGCTTGCTTTTTATTTGTACACTCTTGCTTGCTTTTTTTACTCACTTGCTTTTTTTACTCACTTGCTTTTAGTCACTTAGTTTTTGGTAGTCCTCTCATAGATGGTGGTGCCGTAATCAAGCATTGTTCGGAGAAATTACACAAACCTCCTTTTTGTTGAAGGACACAAAACTCATTGTCAAAATGGTAGAAAGGTATAATCACTACACAATTGGGAATCTCTCCCATGACCTTAAAATAAAAAATTTATCATTTACCTATTGTCACACATGTATGATGAACTTTATTAAGAAACAAAATGGGAATCTCTTTTGTGACCTTAAAATCAAAAAACAAAATGGGAATCTCTTTTGTGACCTCAAAATGGGAATCTCTCCCATGACCTTAAAATAAAAAATTTATCATTTACCTATTGTCACACATGTATGATGAACTTTATTAAGAAACAAAATGGGAATCTCTTTTGTGACCTTAAAATCAAAATATTATCATTTGCCTATTGTCACACGTGTAGTGATGAACTTTCTTAAGTAACCAACCAAAATTTAATTTTAAGGATGGAAAGCCATAGCAATCGTAGATGGTGGTGCCAGTGTTACAATTGTAATTAAGTAGTGTTGGGGAGAAATGGGACAAACCTCTTTTGGAGTGCACATTCACAAAATGGCAAATGTTACAATCACTAGGCTAATGGGAATCTCTTTCATTGCCCTAAAATAAAAAATTTCTCATTTACCTATCATCACACTTGTGTATGAACTTCATTAAGCAATGAATTTGCAAGATGTTATTCTTGTTGAGAAATGTGGTGCGCACAAGGAAGAGATAGGGACTGAGTTGAGTAAGCCAAGTAAGAGTAAAGTCCAAAATGAAGCCATATGAGCAAAGGGAATTATCCCACATTGATGTACAAGCCCAAAGGTGTACCTCCTTATATAGAAGGGGGCCATCTCAAGCAATGAAATACGAAGCAAGCTCTCAAGCCTCTTTATGTACAAGTCTCAATCTTGTAACCTAATTGTGCTCGAGTCTAAGCTTAATTAGTTTTGTAGCTAATAATCATGTTTAAGCTTAGGTATCATCCACCTTAGATTAGCTTAATAACCACATTAATTTAGGATTAAGATTAATCACCATAATCATGCACATGGTACCTATGTTTCTCAACATGGTTTCAGAACCTCCCTTCTCTCCATGAGCTTTTCTCATTCCCCTTCAGTATCCAGAAGGCATTTCTTAGTTTAATTAGTGATAATCATCTTGATTAAGTCACTAATGTCAAGCTTATCCACTTCTCCTACTTGTGGTCCAAAATTGCAAGAGCTTTTTCTCCTCAACCAAGTCACCGTTTCCCTTGAAACTTTAGGAGCAAATTACCTAGGCCTAGGTGCATCTACAGCTTAGAGAAATTCAGCGCTTTTGTGCTGCATAGCTCGTAATCATCGTTGTCGTCATGGCGACTAGTTTTTTGATAAATTCTCCATGCATGTTCCAAATTGGGTCAAGCCCTTTTAGGGCTATCTTAGCATTGGTACAAGGTTTCTACAAATGAAATTTTGGCATAGTTCATCCATGGATGTAACCACAACAAAAGCAAAAACATAGTCGCCTGATTCTATGCATATTTGGGCATTTTCATAAGGTTTTGAGCTAGTTTTTTAGTAGAAACCACTTCTCCTAATCTAGGGCAAGAATGCTAAGCAAAAACCCCTCTCAATGCTGCATTGTACAAGTTCAATTTTGGCCACCAAAATGTGTTGTTATTAATCACATTGTTTAAGCACTAATCATTATTATTAGTGTATCATTAGCAAAAATTAGGCCAATTAAGATTCAAAATTGGATAATTAAAGTATTAATCTATAGTGGGAAGCCCTCTCTTGCATCCAAGTCCATCTTATCCATTTTCATTGCTTGCTCAATTTGAATGCTTTTCGCTAGATTCAATTTAATTTTATTGCATAGTTTGCATCTAAATCATCTTCACTAGCTTCAAATCAGTCCATTACATAAAAAATCAGAACTCAATCTTGTAAGAGAGTATAGACACTGCCATAGAGACTTGTCACAAGCTCATGGTAAGAACATCTCGCATGGCATTTAACATTGGGAAAATCATTGGGGAAGGGTCACATATCCTCTGGCAAATCAAGCACCTCACAAGGCAAAGCATGAATGCATAAGCATAATCCTAAGCACGTCCAAATCACAAGTGCATGAGATGACCACAACACACATCATGGCATCCACACTAAATGCATCAAAGGCACATAAGGAAATCAAGAACAGAGCATAAAAGCACCAAGCATCAAGTGGTAACAAAGAAGAACGTCATCCACACCAAAGGAGCTGTCAAAGACAAAGAGCAAAGAGCCAAGAGCCAAGAAGCATCCAACAATGCAAAGAAGGACACCTCATAAGGAAGCAACAAGGGATCTTCATTAAGCAAAGGCAAGGAGATCTCAAGCAAGCATCAGCACCACTAAACAACAAAGAAGCTCTATCCATTTCTTAAACAAAATTTGTTGTAAAAATCCTACTTCCTACAAAAAGTGATTCTAACTAGCCTCTAGGACCGATGACAAACCCAAGTTGGAATTTTATCTCTTACCTAGAGCTGAAGTAGCATTAAGGGTGGGAAGTGCCGAAGTAGCACATGAGCCAAAGTTGCTCATAGCACTCAGGGGAATGTAGAAAGTAAAAAAAAGCCAAAATCATTTTGTAACCCTACTCTTAGAAGAGTCCTCTAGACCTTAAAGATAGGTCAAGTCTTTATCAAGGGAGAGACCTCACTCTTAGAGATGACATCTAGGCCTCAAAGAGATAGGTCAAGTCACCATCGAGAGGGGGGGGGGTGAAAATATGTTATAACTGACATCTAACCATTTGAGTAGCCCAAAGATTTGGCACCAAGTGAAGGTGTTGAGAAATGTGGTGCCAAAGAGTACAAGGAAGAGATATGGAGTGAGTTGAGTAAGCCAAGCAAGAGCAAAGTCCACAATGAAGCCACATGAGCAAAGAGAATTATTCCACATTGATGTATAAGTCCAAGGGTATATCTCCTCATATAAAAGGGGGCCATTTCAAGCAATGAAATATGAAGAAAGCTTGCTCAAGCATCTTTATGAGTACAAGTCTCAATCTTGTAACCTAATTGTGCTCGAGTTTAAGCTTAATTAGTTTAGTAGTTAATCATCATGTTTAAGCTTAGGTATCATCCACCTTAGATTAGCTTAATCACCACATTAATTTAGGATTAGGACTAATCATTATAATCATGCACATGGTACCCATGATTCTCAACAATTCTAGGATGACCCTTTATTAGGGAACCTAGAATTGTTTATGATTGATCCAAAAAACAAGTGTACTTAAGGAAGGATGGCAAGGCTAATCTCAAGGCATGGAAAATACACCCCATGGGTGGAGGATTATTTGGAGACGAATCTAATGTGAGAAATCAAACTGTTTCTACTCAAGTTTTGTTAGTCATGTCACAAGAGAAATGAAAACATTGATGATGATATTGCATATGAGTCACTTCTAGAACATACCTTTTTTGAGAATTGGGTGCACCTATTGATGTGTTATCCAAGGTAGGTTGGTTATGCTATGTTAAAGGAGTCCAGGTTCATGAATTCATAAAGAACTATGGAGAAGAACTCCAAAGGTTCATGAATTCATCAAGACCCGTGGAGAAGAACTCCAAAGGTTCTCAAACCTAGAAAGACCAATTATAAAAAGTCTTACAAAATTGGTGGAGTCGATTGAACAAGCTAACCAACTAAGAGTATCTAAATCTAAGCAAAGATGCAACAACAAAGCATTGACTGGGCACAAAATGAAGCCAAAATAATCTTGGAAGAAAGGGAGGATAACCAAGAACATGACAACCAAAGGTTCTTTGTTACTTCTAGTATTAGGTGATGAAAATTGAACGATAGGTTCTTTGTTACTTCTAGTATTAGGTGATGAAAATTGAATGATAGGTACTTTGTTACTTCTAGTATTAGGTGATGAAAATCAAACAATAGGTCATATCATTCCAATTTGCACCTACACGTTATCTATATAGCCACACTCTAACCTATTTATACACCAATGATTTGCCTTATAGCCTTTTGCTCCCTAGCTTCTATTAGCATACAACCTCTCTCAACAAAGCAAATCTCCCTCATGAGAGTAAATATAGAGGGAGTTTATAAAAATCTTTTGCATAAAACAAATATCTTTCTTATTTGTCTCTATTATTATAGAGTTTGAGTGTAAGTATTGTGTACTATGAAAGATCCTATTTCTTTTGACCCATACACCGTAGGTTGCATCCTCTTATATTAAATTTATCAAGCATGTAAACATGTTTATAAGCTCAGAGGATGATGACATTATATAGGAAAGGATTTGCCAAACCACTTAGATGAGGAAGTCATCTAAAAGGTCTCATACAAAGGGTCATCTAAAAGTTCCATTCACAAGTTGAAAGTTGATGCACTACCTTTACAAATTTTTCATTAAGGGGGCCTTATAGATATAAAAAAGGTGGATGAAGGAGGCTTCCTTGTTAACTCTTGACCATTGTTAGAAAGATGGGTGGGGTGAAGCTTTAAAACCAGAAAAGACACAGGTCTCCACTAACTACTAAGTGATCACCTACAACAATAGATTAAGTGTATAAGCACCCTTTTCAAATCGGAAGCAAAAAGTGTATAAGCACCCTTTTAAAATCCAAAGCAAAAAGTGTATTTTCTTGGCAATTGCCCAGATGCTCGATACTTGGCAGCCACCTCCTCAGCTTTGAGGGTTTTCTCTCCGTGGTGTGCTTCTGCAAGTGTTCTCTTCTCTTCTGCCCACATGTGAATAGCTGCTATCTCATTTTGCATGCTCTCTATGCACGATGCCTTTTTTTTCTCCAACTTCTCCTGTATGCACAGCAACCACAAGTTAGATAGCCAAACAAAAAGAAAGAATATATACATATATATATATATACATACCTTTTAGATGACTTCCTCATCTAAGTGTATATATATATGTATATGCATGTATGTATGTATGTATATGTATATGCATGTATGTATGTATGCATACATGCATACATACATGCATATACATATATATATATATATATATATATATATGTATGTATGTATGTATGTATGTATGTATGTATGTATGTGTGTGTGTGTGTGTATATATATATATATATATATATATACGTGTGTATATATATATATATATATATATACATATACATATACATATACATATACATATATATATACATATACATATACATATATATCTACATATACATATATACATATACATATATCTATATATACATATACATATATACATATATCTATAATATACATATATACATATACATATACACACACACACACACACATATATATATACATATGATATACATATATATATATATATATATATATATATATATATATATATACATATGCGCCCAACCAACAATTCTTGCCTCTAGTGCTTGCAGATGGGCTTCCGCTTTTGCCTTCTTGGCTTTCTCCCGTGCTGATATTTTGGCAACCTTTTTGCTATACCTGTAACGCAACGAAATTATGTGATGATCAAGATATTGCCTGCATGGAATGCAGGCTCACAAACCTTAGAATTAATATTTTCAAGCTTATAATTCGAATTAGTACTGACCGACCTGTGTAGAGACTTTGCTTTCACGTTGTCCTCCCATGCCTTGATCAATGAGAGTACTTTCTCTTGATTCAGCTTTGCCAACACTATGTCTGTGCAAACTCATGTAGTAATAGCTCAGAACTATAATCTATTCCATAATCAATCTACATAAGGGCAAATTCACATAAATTTTTGACCAAATTAATGCTAAAACATAATCAGACACTTGATGAATGATTAACACACACTGCCAGGCGGATTAACGCTCTCAGTGTTCAAAGGGAGGAGATGAAAAGCAAACCTCTGTTTAGGGAACCAGGTGTGAATGATGCCATGCTGCATGGCGAAGCATCGGTCTCAGCCTCTGTCTGCTCTGCAATTCATTATCATAATGAGTAATTATGCTATATTAAGTGGAGTTATGTAAATAATTAGGGCTTTGATTATGCAAGAGAGTGATTTTTTTCACTTACTATTGCAGGTGTTGACTGGCACTAAGGCCCTTGATTCTGATAGCTCATCTGTTGTGGGCTCTTCAGTATTAATTTGCCCAATATTGTGATCAGGCTTCTCTGAATCCGGATTTCTGCTGCCCTCTAATAATATTGGATGTTCCTCCTCCATAATTATACTAAGGCTATGATCATTACAATGCACTAATTATTGCTGCCTGTCTTGGGCCCATACATCTGCACTGGCAAGCAATCACCAGGATTAGAGTTAATCAATACTAACTTAACGTCTAGCTATATTAATTACCGGTCCGCAAGCTTAAGAAATTTTGATAATCCCAAGGCTCACTCAGGATTTGATATAGAGAATTGGGCTTGCGCTTATTTGGGGTGATTGGCTATGGCGAAGAAAAAGATGGTGGAATGCCACGAGGCCGTGTGTCCTAAGTTGAAGGATTGTGTGTGAAGAAGCCCTCAATTGAAAAGCATAAACAAATGCTAGAGGGATCATGCATTTTTTGCCCCCTTCCACCCAAGCCCTCACTTAAAGGGTTGTCTCTATACATCATATTCACATCCCCCCCAAAAAAAAGGATCACGCATTCTTTGCCTCCTTCAAAGAGTCACAACAAAATGTTCCCCAGAGTCCTCTTTGTAGGACTTCCCTACCCTTCCTTGCTTTAATACTGGGTCCTTTCCAAGGAACCAATTTTCCTTTTAAAAACATCCCCCCCCCCACCACACACACACACACATATCAAACATTGACCATTACCAACTTAATTGCGACACTCTCCTTCCTAGCATCGTGCCCTATCTTATTTTGTCTCATTTCAATCGGTTTTGTGTTGCATTCCTACTTTCTCTTTTCCCTTTTGCTCATTTCTTCTCGTCACACTTGCCTCACCTCTCTTGCAAAGCCAACTCCCACCTTTGCAAACTCTTGCTTTCATGATATTTTTATCTTTAAACTCATCTATAGTTTATTCATCATTGAATTCCTTCTCTTCTTAAAATTTTAAGACAAAAGTGATGTAGGCTCAAAGATTAAGGTGTACAAATAATTTGAGATTTTATTACATAGGAATACACAAGACCTTTTGATCATGAAAATGTGGTTTGATACATACATCAACCACTAAGATTCTAAATATAATCAGAACTCTCAAGGAAGGAATGGATACCTTCTTTGGTCCAGGGTTTATTAGTGAAAATCCTCACTTATAATTCGAAAAATGTCGGGATTTAGGCTCTTTTTGTTTTGTCATATGGTACTAATACAAGCCTTGACTTCTCTTTATCTCTCCTTTGTATATCATAATATAGTAATATGTAGACTAGACTATATCACAAAAGGATGCATGGTAGACATAACCTTACACTAAGTTGCTCGCCTCTATGGCTTCTTAAAATAGAACAAAACAAAGAATTCAAGGGCATCCATAGTTAGAAGTTTGTGAAAAGAAGGCCTTAATCCAAATCAAAAGCTTATATGGTCTAGGTAGACATAAAACCTTATAGTAAGTTGCTCACCTATGGCTTCTCAAATGAGAACAAAGCAAAGACTTGCAAGGTGCATCGATAGTCAGAAATAGATTTGTGAAAGGTCTTAAACCAATCAAAAGCTTATATGGTCTTACTAGATAATCTTAAACCAATCAAAAGCTTATATGGTCTTACTAGATAATCTTAAAACTCATCAAGCTTATGAATCATTTATATTTACTTTGAAAGATGTCTTGCTCAAATATTTGTATTAAAAAATCCGCGTAGGGTTTTTGGGGTGTGTGTGTGTGGGGGGGGAGAGAGAGAGAGAGAGAGAGAGAGAGAGAGGGGAAGGGGAAGGGGGAAGAGATGGGGGGTGCCATTGAAAAATATGTAAGATAGCATGTGAATTCAATAAAAGGGAATTTATTTTCTTGCGAAATTACAACAAATTACATGTATAAAGGGTTTTCAAATTCAAAAAGGGAAAAAAATCCATACAACAAATTACATGCATAAAGGGTTTTCAAATTCAAAAAGGGGAAAAAAATCCATACAATGGGTACTTCTATCATCTCAAAATTTACAAAACGGACATTGTGTCTAAGTCATAAAAATGCGTAGGTAAGAAGTAATTTAGCCCTTGAATGCACATGACATATGCGGTTCTAAGCATGATACTATGTGTATATTGATGCACATGACATATGGGCATGATACTATGTGTATACCATGATATACATTAGCACTTTTAGCAAAAACAATACTATGATATATAGTAAGTAGTACTTTCACCTCTTCACCACCTAAAAAGGTAGGTCCTTTAAGGTATGATACATAGTAAGTATACTATAATATATAGTAAGTATACTATAATATATAGTAAGAAATACTATGATATATAGTAAGTATACTATACTATATATATTATAGTAAGTATACTATAATATATAGTAAGAAATACTTTCACCTCTCCACCACCTAAAAAGGTAGGTCCTTTAAGGCATTTAGCAGCAATGATTAATATTTACATTTGTTTAGATGGGAAAATGTTTAAGATTTCAACTTATAGCCATCTTATGTGTTATTGGCTCACACATATTTTTTGTGTCATTATCTTCTCCAAATTCATACAATTCTTTACCTCTTCCACTCCCAATCATTTCTTAGCTCTTAGAACTCTAGGCATCCATACAAAGCGCCTTTGAGATAGTCTACGTTTGTTGGTTATGTCTTTATCTTCTCCAAATTCATACAATTCTTTACCTCTTCCACTCCCAATCATTTCTTAGCTCTTAGAACTCTAGGCATCCATACAAAGCGCCTTTGAGATAGTCTACGTTTGTTGGTTATGTCTTCGACATAACGCTACCAAATTTTGTCTCTCATATGACTTAACAACTATGGTATTTCTAATTATGTCTTTCCTTTTAGGAGTATTCATTTTACATTCTTGACTTTAATCTTATACTAATTTGTTAAATATCTTAAAATTTTTGATATACTGGACAATAACATAGGAGGCCCTTGATACATGATACATGCAGCTACTCATACATGATACATGCAGCTACTCATACCTTCCATTACAATCATTCAAATATAACTACTTTTTGAATATTGAGAAGCTTCTTATTATGCCTGATAGGGTGAGTGGATACCTTCCATTACAATCATTCAAATATAACTACTTTTTGAATATTGAGAAGCTTCTTACTATGCCTGATAGGGTGAGTGGATAGTACCCATGTGGGGGCAAGTCAAGAAGCACAATCAGAAGGGGGGGTTCACTAAAGAAGGAGTCTACATAGGATTTTATTAATTTATATAGCCATGGAAGGTAGGAAAGTTAGGTAATAACCATCATGGGGAACTTACCTTGCTTCCAGCTTAGGATTCTTAGCCTCCAAGCACTTCTAATGTGCTTGCTAGCTCCAAGCTCCTGTGTTCTCCTCCTTATTATCACCACCAAGAAGATGCTTCACTTCCTTGTAAGGACTCACCTCTCTCACTCTCACTCACTCTCATACAATGAATAAGAGGCACATGCACCAAGATTCATGCACTCTACTGTCAGCTCTCTCTCTCTCTCTCTCCACAAGGTAAGAGCAAGTAGACAAGCAAGACTCAATTGGCACAAAGGGAATTATGTTTTTTCATTTGAGAAAGTTGTTGTGGCGCTTATTTGTTAAAACTATGGATCAAGCTCTCCTACCAGCAAAACATCTACCTAATCAAGCTTAATCTTATACTAATTAAACATGATTAATCTAAGGTGGGTATAATCTAAGTTTACTCATGATGATGAGTATGTGTAATAGACTCAAGCACAATTAGGTTACAAGATTAAGACTTGTACTCATAAAGAGGCTTGAGATATGTGCAAGTGATATGTTTCATTACTTGAAATGGCTCCCTTTTATATGAGGAGGGAGGTACATCCTTGGGCTTACTGTTGGGATAATTCTCAACTTTTCTTTCTAGCTTATATGTCACCTAAAATCTCAACACCCCCCCTTTATAGTGACTTGGCCTATCTTTGAGGCCTAGAGGTCATATCTAAGAGTGAGCCCCCCGCCCCCCCCCCTTGATAGAGACTTGACCTATCTTTGAGGTCGAGATGTCTCTTCTAAGAGTACGGTTACAAATTTTGGCTATTTTTTCTACCTTGGCTACATCATCGGTGCCGGAGGATAGTATATACAATGTTTTAGAGGATATTTTTGGAGCTTGCTTCATGTTGATGTCAATGTTGTGGTGGTAGCCTTTAGGTTGACCTTGACTCCACTTCTTGTCCTTCTTGTTAATAACGTTTCCTTCTTCACTTTGTTGATTGCTTCTTGGCTCTTGGTCTTTTCTCATTGGCTTTAATCTTGGCTCTTTGTTAGCTTCTTTGGTGTGGACATCGTTCTTCTCGTTGCTGCATGCTTGGTTCTTGATTTCCTTATGTGCCTTTGATGCATTTAGTGTGGATGCCATGCTGTGTACTATGGTCACCTCATGTACTTGTACTTTGTTGATTGCTTCTTGGCTCTTGGTCTTTTCTCATTGGCTTTAATCTTGGCTCTTTGTCAGCTTCTTTGGTGTGGACATTGTTCTTCTCGTTGCTGCATGCTTGGTTCTTGATTTCCTTATGTGCCTTTGATGATTTAGTGTGGATGCCATGCTGTGTACTATGGTCACCTCATGTACTTGTGCTTTAGACATGCTTAGGATTGTGCTTTTGTGCATTAATGCTTTGCTTTGTGAGGTGCTTGATTTGCCCGAGGATATGTGACCCTTCCCCAATGAACTTCCCAATGTTTGATGCCATGCGAGAAGGTCTTACCATGAGCTTGTGACAAGTCTCTATGGCAGTGTTTGTACTCTCTTACAAGATTGAGCTCTGACTTTTCATGCAATGATTAATTTCAAGTTAATGAGAATGATTTCGATGCAAATTATGTATTAATGTTGAATCGAATGTAGTGAAAAATACTCAAATTAAGCAATGCAAATGGATGTGATAAACTTGTATGTAAGAGAGAGTTTCTCACAGTGGATTTACACCCTATTTTTTTAAATTTGGACTTTAATTTGCCCAATTTCTATTAATATTACACTAATGATAGTGATTAGTGCTTAATTAGGGTGGTTAGAGATAGTAGAATGTGGAGGCTAAAATTGAGTCGTAGATGCAAGCATTGAAGGGGATTTCAGTGTAGCTTCCTTACCCTTGATGATGGATTGAAGAGATTTAAATATAGCTCAAGTTGCTCGAAAAACACGCAATTCACCTGGAATCTCGACTGGTCTTTAGCTTCTCCTGACTCATATTCTGCATCAAATAGCTTGAAATTTGTAATGTGGGAAGCATGTACCAAGTGGTAACTAGCCCTAGAAGGGCTTGTGTGCTAATTTTTCTTAAGGGTGTTGAATGAAATGAAATAGAGGCGGCGGCGGTTGTAATCGCATTTTTCAGGCTGTAGTGTGGATTTTTGGCCTATTCCTTGGAGTTATGGGGTCATCTAGGGTTAGGTAGTATGTCCGGAAAAGTATTTGGCTAATGGATTCTTGGTTGGGAAGATTTAGCTACTCCAAATTTTCTCCACTAGAGAGACCTGAGAATAAGATTGTTATTAGTGAACTTTGATGATGAGATTAGTACTAATTATGTAAAGATTAACTAATGAAGAAGTTATGGGGAGAGGAATGGCTCTCATACCATATTAAAACTATGGATCAAGCTCTCCTACTAGTTAACATCTACTTAATCAAGCCTAATCCTATACTAATTAAACATGATTAATATGATTAATCTAAGGTGGATGTAATCTAAGTTTACTCATGATTGTGAGACCCCCGCCCCCTTCGAGGGTGCTAGCAGTGGAAGTGGCGTCAGCCTCTTGCGCAAGGCAGGGATCCACACTCGGGACCTCACCCAACCACAGATGTCCGGACAAGAGACTAGCCTGGCGGTTCCTCCGAAACTGAACTCGAAAAAACTTCCCTCGCCAAGAAGGAACGGGCAAAAATTATCTAACATGAGAATTGATCTAACGAGTCAAAGTCTAGCTAACCAAACTGATCCGACCATCACATGGCCAGATCAAGGACTTGCACTTGGTCCATAGAATCACCGCTTTTTTTCCCCTTTTGTGAGGCACAGCCACTGATTCCCTCCCACAGAACAAGGGTCTTCCTAGGACTTAATCTAACTAACGTAATTTAATTGTAACTATTTGTAACGCAGGATCCCCCGATCCAGCCTAACCCCAACCGGTCCATGGAGTAGCCAACCGCCCACAACCACTGTATTGGTGGGATTCCTTTATGAAGGTTTGGTTATGTTTTGCCCGAGTACCGAGGAAAAGAGTTCCCAGGTCCCCTAGCCGGCGCTTCAAGCAAAATTTAAGGTAGGCATACCACTTACACACCCAATATGAAATTGCCATTTTAACAGATTCGGTTGTCTTTAAAACAATCTTTCAATGAAACCATAGTACTACTGATCATAATCCTCCAAAATATTGAGTCCATTGTTTTACAAAAATATATCATCCCGGACTCTCCGTTGAAGACCAGCTAGTCAACCAATGAGATCCAATATAAAAATTCAGTTCACAAAAGTAATTCCTTCCAGTTCATCTATATCTTTCTCGACGTACGCATGGGTGTCCTAGCAATCGCAAGCTCGTGCATCATCTGGTTAGAACCCTCTAGGATCCTACTTAGGTGTCCTAGCACTTCACTCAACGAGGACCGCTTCATTGGTCCTCGTCCATCATACCGGAAGCGTACCATTTTAACCATACCGAGGCTGGTCAAGACCTCGGCAGGCTTTGTCGGAGCGACGTCCCTTGACGACTCCCCGCCAGAGCTGTTGCAATGAGTCTCTTGTTTGTTAATCACATACCAAATGCTTCCTCCAGTATTCTGGCATAAAACGGTCTTTTAGAGGTTCTATGCAAGTAGAATTCTCGGTTTGAGTTTGATTCACAAAACCCTTTTCCCATAATCCAGATTTTCTTAATGAGAATCATTGATCCCATCAGGGTAATCTACCCATCATTTGACTGAATTTCCAACTTGATTCTTGGTGATTTTGGTTAAGGGAAATGTCACGTAGGCTGTAATGCCTGTGAGACCGACGGCAGACCAGATGGCCATATCCGGGGTTCAGTGGGAGAGGACGCCCATGCGCAGTCATGGGCGGCCAGGCTAGTGTGGACGGCAGGCCACACACTATATAGCCTGGGGGATGAGGGGCAATCCTCATTCTTCCTCTATGGTTGGGTGGTGAGCCAGAGGCTGTCCCCTCCTGTGGTAACGCCCGTAGAAGCGGCGTTACGGGAATGTAACACTGTAAAAAAAAAAAAAACACAACACACAAAACAACGGTACACCCCACGAAACAAACCCAACACGGCCGTCGCGTCGTGTGGCCGTAGTGCCCGTTTTCCACGAAGTAGACCCACCGCACATGGTCGTAGCGCCGCGTGCTAAGAGAGACAAATCCCATGGCCGTAGTGCCGAGTCCTTTGAGAGAGAGCCGTTCTATGGCCGTTGTGCCTAGTGAACACGTCTATGGCCGTAGCACCTCGAGAATAACACATGTAATGATCACACATTTGGTTCGGAGAGATTAAATTTAAGCTAAGCATAGACTTAGTATTAACCATCAAAGTCACGTAGTTTGGCTATAGTGTAAATCTGAAACCGCGGTGTGTTTTACTTGGGCTAAGAAAACCGGCAATGGCGTCAGTTGTGCCCAAATTAGACGAAGTGCTCATCATGAGAAATCAAGGTAAGCCTAATTGAGCCGTAGTGCTCATAACCCTTCACAATCTTTTAACAGTTGCTAGAAGATTGTGATAAACTTTGGCAAATGAGAATCATGTACAAGCGTAGTCTTGATGTGGTTATGCCTTGTGCCCAAACAAGTTGCTTACTATTTGTAGCAACAAGAGAGCCTTGGCCCATAGAGGCAAGCTGGCCCTTATTGGTAGTAACAAAATAGTGTCACTACTTGGGCCTAGAGAGTAATGACTAAGTTTGATTTAGTCACGTAGATTGCCTTGTAAAAGTAATCCCTAAGGTGTGTATTACTTGGGATAAAGGGGCTAGCAGTGCTGCTAGCAGTACTCAATTGAATGGTTTATCTAGGAGTACTAATCTGAAGGATTAGCATACGCCTAGATAATAATAGCAGATTTAGGATTGATTTATAGAAATCAAAGGTAAATCTGAAGGGGTATAGTCTTGAGATGTAATGCTCAATGCCCTTATAGAAATTGATCGAAGAGAACTGTTCTTAAACTTACTAGCATGGTTTTCTCTTCTTTTTATTTGCCATGCGTCGACATTCCACTGCTCGAGAGTTTGTGGTGATCTTTCGAGGGGGAAAAGAGTCTTTTTATATGTCACATCAATTGGTTTGGTGGTAATTTGATGGTATGGGACATCAAATTCTCACGGAATCGATTGTAGTCTTGGTGGAATGGGACGCCAAGGCTTGTGCATGTAACTTGACTCTTTGGCACGTTGTATGTACACTTGTCTGTAGTGATAAAGTGTGCAAGATAAAATTTGAACTTTGAAAATTACCAAATATAGCCATAAGTTGGGATGAAACCCAGTTACAGAGTTCGGAGAAGCTCTAGGTAGCAAGACCATGATGGTGTGCTAGTGCTAACAGAGTGATTTAGTTCCGGAGTGATCTAAATCTAGAGGTTAGCAGTAAGACTAGTTTGGTTGGACGATTTCATGCATGGGGGATGCCCTATAGCATTTTGCAAGTGTAGTCTTGCCTATGTTCAACATAAGTGTGCGATTGTGAGCACATTTTAGTTGCTACCATATGAATTTGGGAAATATATTACTTTCCTACATAAGCAATTGTAATATTGCATGACAGGCTATTTTGCTTACAAAGTTCGTGTGCGTGTAAACCCTATAAGTCGTATGACCCCTGGGAAATGAGTGGAGCATTTCTAGGATTTAATAAGGTTTTACATGGCAATAGTGAGTAGTATCTCACTCCAGACAAGCCTGGTTGTTGTTAGTATCGGATCCGACATATGAAGTGTACATAAACTCAGGCTGAGTTAGGATAGAAGGCTAAGCCGGAGAGCTTAGTGGTAAATCCTACTGTATCTGGTGAGTTTTGACTTAACCGGAGTGTTAAGAAGTAAACTCAAAGTCTGGGGCTGAACTGGAATGTTCGGAGGCAGACATATCTTTTGTTAAATCGGAGAATTTAGCAACAGATGAGCTTGGGGTGAACCATGGTACCCAGGAAAAAAGCTCTTCACACTAAAATAGTGCACAATAATTTTAGGGTGATAAAAATCCATCTCGCAGGAATGTTTTACAACTTTCCATAGATGATAGATGAAGACCATGTACTTTACGGAGTTAAAGTACATAGGTGGTGACTTCGGCGCCACATTTTTTGTAGGAAGTCACCAGTGGTGTGGTTAGGTCAGCCGAAACTCCAGAAGACCTATGCACTAGTTTTTAAGTTGACCTCTATGATAAGGACGTCCAAAAATTCGTGTTGTAATACCAGAGATTGTACTGCAATGTGCAATGGAGGGGTCAATTTGTGTAGTCACTTCTTAGCAGCAAGTGACTTAATCATCTTGTTATAGATGGTTGTATATGGTACTCCCACTCGGGAGAGGTACGCCATGGGTACGGAGTTACTCACAGACTAGTATGGAGCTACTAGTGTGATGATAGTGGGTACGTAGTTACTCACTACTAATACATAACTGCTAATAACATTAAGATCCTCGAGTGAAAGATACTCTAGATCAACATTTTAAATTACCGAACCACAATCCATGAGTATCGAGGTACTCATAAATATGTTGACGTTGCTCAAATCGAGGGACCGATTTGTTCGATGGTATGGAATAAGCAAGGAGAGTGGAGTAACTTAAAAGTTACACATCACTAGTCCTAGTGAGTTGTCGAGGTCATCCGTAGTTTGATGATCCCCTCTACCTATCTCAGATAACATTCAATTTTGCAAGCCCTGGCATTTAATCCGTAGTGATTATGAGTTTGGTGCGAGATATGGTTATGAAGAACTTACAAGAGTACTCGTTTATTTGCTTGTCATTGGTTATAGCTTGGTAGAGATTGCCACCTGTGATGGGTAGGTAGTTTTGCCGCTATAATGAGGAGGCAGCAAATAATGTTCTTATAGTTATACTTCATACCAACACCAAACAGGGATAGGATGAAATTCCTAAGTTCATCATCACGAAGTACTGTGATGTTTGCATTTATATTGAATGTATGATGTAATGAGACATTGAACTTGTGTAATTACCATCAATTATCTAGCAACCTATGGCTTCGCAACAAGCTCAGTCATTATCTGTGGATTGATAATGTGGTTATTAGTAGTTTGGAATTTTTCTTGATAGATGGTACAACCCACCCAAATAATTCATAAGTGTGTAACCACTTATGAAGGGTAATAATATGCAACAATGAAGCACTTTGTTACAAGTGTGAAACCACTGATCTGTTGCAAAGCAGTTTATCAATAGTACCACCATATGTGCGTAGACACTATACCACATCTTCGTTGCAAGATGTTTAAAAGTTTCTTGGAAGGACTCAAGAAATAATATATGATAATAAACACGGTCTAGATTTGTTCTTGGACCTATGACACTAGCGCGTAGTCCGCTTGAGAGTAGAGTTTTTGAAAACAAAAACCTTTCTTGAGGGAAAGGAGAAATATCCTCAAATATCACATAAACTTGAATAGTTGTGTAAGTCCAGACAATACTTGAAGGGATGTTTCTGGTAATAGCAACAAAGAGTTGTAAGTGATTGGATGTAACTCCAGACACCCGTAGTGGTGAAAGAATCTTTATTAAACATCTCCACATACTATATGGTTTGCCCGCATATATAGTATGGCATAAGAGATAGGAAGTTTGATTGTTATATTTGAAAGGAAATTTTCAAAAGTTACATTTACTCTGAGTTAGAGTGGAGTTTAACCATCCGTAGATTGATGGTAGTTAGAAACTCAACAAGATTCTAGAGCAAAGATGTTACTCTATAAGAGAAAGTATCTCTCAACTTTGGAACTAATCCTTGTGATGCATGATTAGATTGGCTCTAGTTTATTTCTCCTATAACCGTAGAGCTTTCCAAGGAGAAGTTTTAACAAGTTGGTGATGCAACATGGTAGCGTAGTCTACAAATATCTAGTAGCATAGTCTAAGAACTTGCGCTACTAGAGTGCTCTCCAGTACATTAGCTTCTGTGCTAATGACATGATGCAAAATCAAGGCATGAAATTTGCCTTGGGGTTTTGGTTGAAATACCAAATCATGGCTTGTGTGAGCATGATCCTGTCTTTACAGAGGTCTGGCGCGCTGTACGCGTACGCACTTTGGCACAGCCGCACCCACCTTCCTCGCCAGCACGTAATGCTAGTCCGGAGAGACTGGCCGTAGGTGCGGCAAGTAGCGAGGCGAGAGTTAGTCCGGAGAGGCTAGCCGAGTCTTCGGGGTATAGTTTTAAGCCGGAGAGCTCAGACATAGGCCCTTCATCACCTTTGTTTTCCTACACGGTTTCAAAACATGATGCTAAACTTCGTCAGGGGGAGAAATATGCTAATTACTCCATTGACGATGGGTACTTACTTTACAAGGGTAGAGTATGTGTACCAGACCTATGCACTAGTGAAAAGACAATTTTCTTGGCCTAGTTTGTTTAAGAATGTCCAGACTTATGTGCTGAAATGCAGTAAGTGCCAGGTCAATAAACATGAACGTCTTAAGGTTGGAGGACTACTTCATCCGTTGGAGATTCCTCAAGGGAAAGGGAAAAGCATTTCCATGGATTTCATTACCGGTTTACCCAAGACGAGTTGAGAGAATGACTCGGTGTGGGTGGTAGTGGATAGGTTAACTAAAATGGCAAAGTTTATTGCCACGAAGAAAACTGTAAAAATGCCAGAGTTGGCAAAACTCTTTATTGAACATCTCTACAAGCTATATGGCCTGCCCGCAGATATAGTGTCGGATAGAGATAGAAAGTTCAACAGTCATTTTTGGAGGGAAATCTTCAAGAAGTTGGATACTACTCTGAGTATGAGTACGGTAGATCATCCGGAGTTTGATGGTCAAACTGAAAGAATTAACCAAATTCTAGAGGATATGTTGCGTTCTTATGTTAGTAAGAAGCAATCTAATTGGGAAGAGTACTTGCCTTATTGGAGTTTGCCTATAACAGCTCCAAACACTCAGCGACGACTGGATTTACACCATTCATGTTAATGTATGGATTCCAGCCGAGATCTCCGATGGCTGTAGGCCTAGAAAAGGGAAGATTCAATCTGTCAAGGATTTCCTTGAAGATATGAATGATATGCTCAAGACTGCACGCGAGAGCATTCGTAGCGCTCACGATTGCGCTAAAACTTATGCGGATAAAGGACGAAGAAAGGTGACCTTTGCAGAAGGTGACTTTGTATTCCTCAAGGTTCCTGCGCAGTCAGAAACCATGAAAATGGGAAAGTGTGATAAACTTTCTCCGAGATATTGTGGTCCTTTTAAAATCCTTAAGAAGATTGGGGACGTAGCATATAAACTTGAGTTACCGGAGAGTTCTCAAGTTCATCCTGTCTTCCATGTCAGTAAACTGAAGAAATCAGTTCACGGGTTAGAGAACGCAGTTTCTCTAGAGATTTTGGTGGACTTGATAGAGCCACCAAAGATACCACATGAATCTGAAAAGATTCTATAGTATCGTGACAGACAAACCCGACATAAAGTGTACCAGGAGGTACTTGTTAAATGGACAAATAGGGATGAGGAGGTAGCAACCTGGGAACGCCGTAGTGCAATTTCCAAAAGGTTTCCCCAGTTTGTTTTCGAGGACGAAAACTCTTCTTAAGGGGGGGTAATGTCACGTAGGCTGTAATGCCTGTGACCGACGGCGGCAGACCGGATGGCCATATCCGGGGTTCAGTGGGAGAGGACGCCCATGCGGAGTCATGGGCGGCCAGGCTAGTGTGGACGGCAGGCCACACACTATATAGCCTGGGGGATGAGGGGCAATCCTCATTCTTCCTCTATGGTTGGGTGGTGAGCCAGAGGGGCCGTCCCCTCCTGTGGTAACGCCCGTACGGGAATGTAACAGGAAATCTACAACGGTAGTCTATTCTTTGTGTCATGATTTGGAATTGATCTCGAGGTTTTTGCTTGATTCAGATTCGAGAGATGGGCAAGTAGTTTACTGGCCGGGCCATTCTCACAGTCGTGGTCTAACCAAAATTATTCGGTTTACTTCTAACTTTGATTCCTAAGGATTTTCTTCAGATAAGAATCTATTGAACTTCTAACCGTAAGGAAAATTCTAACTTTATCAATTTCATTCCTTCCTAACCACAATAGATTAAGAGATAGTTCTATACGGGAATATTGAGATTTTATAAAAATACTCTTCTTCCACTAATCTAATTTTGGGTATATAACAATTTGTTGATTTAGCCACATAAAAATACCTAAGAATATTCTTCCCACCAATTTAATCATTAATATACCCTAATTTTCTAGGTGGAATTATGGTGAAAATTTCTTTTTTGTCATCAAAATTAATTAAAACCTTTTTCTATGTAAAATACCATGAAAATTTATCTTTTTAATTAAATACAAATATCCTTTTTTTTAATATGCCAAAATTTCTCTTTTTTCATTTAAATGACTGAATTCTGAATGTCATGAAAATTCCTCTTTTATCATTTAAAAATTCTTATGCATAAAATAAATTTATCAAAAATTTCTCTTTTTAAATTAAATTAAATATCCATTATTTTGAATATGCCAAAAATTCCTCTTTTTTTATTTAAATGATTGAATTTCGAATGTCATGAGAATTTCTCTTTTATCATTTAAAAATACTTATACATAAAATAAATTTATCATAAAATTCTCTTTTTTTTCTTAATTAAATAATTATGCATAAATACAAAAAGTATTCTTTCATATGAATATGGTTAAAATCATTCTTTTTACTTAAAATATCTAAACCTACAATATGGTAGGAGTTCCTCTTTTAGTATTATGCATAAAAATAAGATATGTATTTTTTTCTAAAAAATTTACCATAGCTTCGTTGCTATTACTGATAATTTTAAAATTTTCTAAAAGAATAAAAGCTTGTAATAAAAATATGGTAGAAGTTTTACTTTTAAGCTTAAATTTAAACTATGAATTTAAATCATAATTTTAATCATAATTATAAACATAATTATGATTATCCCACTAGATTAAGCTAATTTCAACATTCCTCTTTTCTCAATTTGTTAGGATAATCCATTTCTCATTTAGAATGAGTTAAAGTAGTTTTTTTTAAAACTAGTCATAAATAATCTAAAAGAATTAACCATTATTTCAATAGCATGAAATCATGAAAATATTATTTTCTTAATCTCTAGCTCATCAAGCCTAGAGTTTAGTTTTGAAATAAGAGATTATCTTTGAAAAACATTCTTTTGTTAAAGAATTAGCCATAGAGATGACTATTCTTTTTGAGAGAGAGATTTACTTAAAGAAAGCATTATAAATAAGCATAAAGATTCACTTTCTCTTATTTAAACATTAAGACTCTTAGAGAAATATTGATTTGAATTAAAACAATCATTTAGAAAGCTTTTTAAGCTTGAGAGGGGTTGAGAAGAAGAAGTCATTTGAGAAAATTGAAAAAAAAAACCATAAAATCCATCTTACCTCTAAGATTGGCTTGATTCTTTCTTTAGTAGTGAAGCCCCCAACCAATTAATTGGTTAGCAAGAGGAGAAGAGAACTCCAAGAGTTGTTGAAGAGAGAGAGAAGCTCCAAGCTCCCCAAAAGTAGAGGAAAATTAAGGGGTAATAGAAATATGATTATTTTAATATAATACTGGCATGGTATAACTCAAGGATGAGAATACAAAGGAATGAGGGTCTATTTATATGTGAGGGAGGCCTCTAACCAAGTCCAATTGGGTTTTAGAGCTTTTTAGCTTCAGTTTGACTCAATTTGGACAAGATTTGGACCAGTTTGGCTCCCTTTTTGATCCAGTTTGGTCTAGGAGAGAGGAGAGAGAAAAATATCCCATTTTTTGGATTAAAAAACTCAAGTAATCATGAAGAAAAAGGTGCCTCCTTGACGTGGCATTTCCTCCTTATTGAGGTGTCAAAATGCATCATTTCTTCTAAATATCTCATTTTTTACTAATATCTCTTAATTTTTAACTAATAAACCTTGTACTCAGTCAACTCTTCATCTTATGTGAGCATTTACTCATTTTTGGGTATTTTCTTTTATTCATTGGATTTATCTCATCCCAACGCTTGGATTAATCCTATTGGCCCATGGAAACCTTAATTAAATCATAATCCAAAAATTTTCAAAAATCTAAAACCCTTAGGCTAAGGTCTTTAATACATATTTTTAATTGATTCCTAATGCACATTAGAGAATTTATTTTGAATTTCTGTTTCAGGGAATTATATTTTAGACATTAGGAAAATTTTTATATCCAAAAATATCTCAATATTAAATTATCTCTCTCTAGCATTTTTCTTCTCTCTCTAGGTAAAAACAAGGAAAACAATATTTTCTTGCATTTAGAAATAGGGAATGATTACAAGGGATTGAGGTAAAAGCTAATTCATTATTTAGGCTGAGAAGGAATCTTACATCCTCTCCCAGCGAGATGTCCTCATCTCGCAAAGTGGGGATCTTTTACCAACCCTTCTTCTTTCTCCCAGGTGGCGTCGTCTAGAGGGAAGAACTTCCACTTGACTAAAAACTCTATGGGGATTCTGCTCCTGAGAACCTTTTCCTGAACATCAAGGATTTCTTCAGGTTGGAGTACCATCTGGCCTTGAGTCAGAGAAATCAATTGTTCATTCATCAAGCACGTGACTCGGGCTGGGTACATATTTCCTAAGCAAAGTGACATGGAATACGTTTTATGTACCTTGAGATGAGGTAGAAGAAGTTTATAAACTAAATTGCCTACTTTCCTTATAATAGCATATGGTCCATAGTATCTAGGAGAGAGCTTCTTGTACTTTCCTAAAGATAAGGAACTTCTTTTGGATCGTGCTCGAATGAAGACCATATCTGATTCTTCAAACACTCTCTCTGATCTCTTTTTATCTGGATACTGCTTTTGCCTATTCTGGGCTGCCTTAATATCTTTACGGATTGATTACATTTGCTGGTCCATGTCATCAAGTATCTGTTTAGGCATCTCGACTCTGATCAATGGATCGGACCAAGTCAATGGTGTAAGGCAATCTTGTCCATACAGAGCTTTGAAAGGGCTCATCCCAATGCTTCGATATGATAAGAAGCATTGTAATCAAATTCAACCAAGTGTGCAAATGGCTTAACCACATCTTGGGTTCCCTGCCACAGCATGACCGAAGGATATCTTCTATTACTTGACTTACTCTTTCAGTCTGGCTATCTGTTTCGGGGTGATAGGCTGTGCTGAGATCCAATAAAGTTCCTACTACTTCGAAGAATGCAGTCACTTACTATCCTCCCGGGAAAGCCATGCACTTTGAAGATCTCTTTAAGGAAAACTCTGCAACATCCACTGCAGTGTAGGTTTCTTTCACTGGAATCAGATGGGCAACCAAATCTGTCAACTACCACAAAAATGGAGTTGTAACCTGATTGCACTAAAGGTAGTCCACTGACAAATCCATACTGATACATTCCCACTTCATTTGTGGGGATGCAGTTTTCCTGGCATCTTGACTCTCTCTTCCTTGAGTCTCTGACACATTAAGCATTGCCGCACATGATCAAGTACATCCTTTTTGAGTCCTGGCCAGAAGAAGCTTTTCTTCACAGACATATAGGTTTTTATAAACCTTGGATGTCCAGCTATCAGGCTATCATGGGTTTCTGTCAGAATCCTTCCCTTTGTTCCCTCATCATTGGGAATTCATAGCCGATTATTATAATACATACACTCAAGAACTCCACTCATTTCTTGAGGAGTCTTGCTTTCCTGCATCAAAAGGGTAGCAATAGGGGGGCAAAGAATTTGTCCTGCATGATTTTCTCCCTTGCTTCAGTGATCTCAATGGATTTGACACCAATGTAATTGCAAGCAAGGAGGCTTTTCTACTGAGCGCATCTGCTACCACATTTTCTTTCCCTAGCCGATACTTGATTTCAAAACCGAATTCCTGTAGGGTCTACATCCATCTCCTTTGACGCATGTTGAGATCCCTTTGGGTGAAGATCCACTTTAGACTTTGCTGATCTGTTCATCAAGGTGAACCTCTGTCCCAAAAGATAATGTCTCCACAACTTTAGAGCATAAACTACTGAGAGTAACTCCAAGTCATGGATGACATTATTTCTCTCATGTGTTCTGAGCTTTCTAGATTCATAGGCCACTGCATAAACTTCCTGCATAAGAGCACCGCCTAAGGCGAAACCACTGGCATCAGTAAAATCTGGAAATTTAAGGACAGGGTTGGTTACTAAGGTTGTATTCAGCTTATCAAAGGCACTTTGACACATAGCAGTCCACTGAAATAGGGTGCTCTAGAAATTTAAGGACAGGGTTGGTTACTAAGGCTGTATTCAGCTTATCAAAGGCACTTTGACACATAGCAGTCCACTGAAATAGGGTACTCTTTTGAGAAGGTTAGTTAAAGGGGATACTTATCTGAACATGTTTGGGTATAAAGGTTCTATACCATCCGGTTAATCCTAGGAATCCTCTGACTTCCTTTACCGTCTTGGGTTTCGGCCAATCTACGACTGCTTGGATCTTTGCGGGGTCAGGAGAAATCCCATCTTTAGACACTATGAATCCCAAGTATTCCACCTGGTCAATAGAGAAAGAACACTTGCTCTTTTTTACAAAGAATTGGTGTTTCCTTAGGATTTCTAGGACCTTGCGCACGTGATCTTCATGATCTGTAGCATTCTTTGAGTATACCAAGATGTCATCAAAGAAGACGAACAAAATCATCCAAGTATTCTTAGAGAATATCCTGCATAAGACGATTAAACGTCACCACCAAGGCATTAGTCAATCCAAACGGCATGACTGTGAACTCATAATGCCCATAGCGAGTATTGAATGCTGTCTTCGGGATGTCATGTTCCTTGATTTTGATCTGGTAGTGCCCGGATTTGAGATCTCTCGTCGTGAACATTTGGGTTGTTCCACTTAACCGATCCAAAAGTTCATCAATCCTAGGGATAGGATACTTATTCTTAATTGTTAAATTGATTCAATCCTTTGTAGTTAATACAGAGCCTTATGAAAGAGAACGGGCGCGCCCCAAGGTGAAACACTGGGTCTGATGAATCCCTGCTCTAACAATTGTCTTAAGTTCTATGGCTTCAGGGACTAGCATTTTGTATGCACACTGGGCTACTAGCTTGTTGAGATATCGAGCTCATCTCTAGTGAGGCGGTGGACACTGATGACCCGCTTGGGGAATAGGCCCCACACTTACACCACTGGCATGGTTGGTGAGATCATGGTGGGTGATCTGCGGCCAGTGGGATGATTGGCTGTGTGACAGCCATTCTAGAGACTGGCATAGTTATAGCGCCAGCTCATTTAGTTGGGTTCACACGAGAATATGAAATGGTAGAATTTTCTCTCACAGAGTATTTACTTATTCATTTACCAATATTCATGGGATTTAAACATAGGATTAAAGAGAACTCTTATTTTGATATAAAAATTCTGTATGCATCTATTTATGCATAAAATCCAACTTCTGTGAAAATAACACTTTTATATAAAAGAAAATCCTTTTATGCATCTATTTATGTAAAAAAATCAATTTTGATGAAAGTAATACTTTTATAATAAAAAAATTCTTTTATGCATCATTTTATGCATAAAAATCAATATTGATGAAAGTAACACTTTTATTTAAAAAAAATTCATTTATGCATTATTTTATGCATAAAAATCAATATTGGTGAAAGTAACACTTTTATAATAAAAAAATCTTTTATGCACATTTTATACATAAAAATCAAAGTAACACTTTTATAATTAAAAAAATTCTTTTATGCATCATTTTATGCATAAAAATCAATATTGGTGAAAGTAACACTTTTATAATAAAAAATTTCTTTTATGCATCATTTTATGCATAAAAATCAATATTGATGAAAGTAACACTTTTATAATAAAAAAATAATTTCCAATATGAATCTTTCTATGCATAGAATTTAAATCTAATGAAAATCACTCTTTTATAATAATAAAAAAATAACCAATATGCATCTTTCTATGCATAGAATTTAAATTTAATGAAGATCACTCTTTTATAATAAAAAAATAACCAATATGCATCTTTCTATGCATAGAATTTAAATCTAATGAAAATCACTCTTTAAAAAAAAACCAATATGCATCTTTCTATGCATAGAATTTAAATCTAATGAAAATCACTCTTTTATAATAAAAAAAAAACCAATATGCATCTTTCTATGCATAGAATTTAAATCTAATGAAAATCACTCTTTTATAATAAAAAAATAACCAATATGCATCTTTCTATGCATAGAATTCAAATCTAACGAAAATCACTCTTTTATAATAAAAAAATAACCAATATGCATCTTTCTATGCATAGAATTTAAATCTAATGAAAATCACTCTTTCATAATAAAAAAATAACCAATATGCATCTTTTTATGATGCATAGAATTTAAATTTTAATGGAAATAACACTTTTATAATAAAAATATTTCTACTATGCATTTTTCTATGCCTAAAATGAAAATAACACTTTTAGAATACACAAATGGTGGGGATTACTCTTTTTGAATAAAAAAAAGATAAAATTTATTTCACAAAATTTAAGAAAATTTTGCCATAACCTCCTTTGTATGGCTGACCATGTGAAATGGAAAATGGAAAATGGCCACAAGTGAAATGGTAAATGGGCAATGGCCACAAGTGAGATGAAAAATGAGAAATGGGATGTAGGACAATGTGAATGATGGAGGTACACAATCCGAGACCCAAAAAAAAACTCTGCCCTATGCCACCACATGGGAAAACAAGGATTAGAAGCACATGCACCCTTCCAACCAAATAAAGAAGAATTGACTCCAATTGATCTATTCAGGGATGAAAGGTGGGAGAGCATGGTGAGAATGGTTGAATAGGAGACTGAGTCACTCATTGAATCCTCCCCATCGGATTCCCGTGATCGGAGAGAACTTAATATGTTGTACGGAAGCAAAACGATGTCATTGTCTTATTACAATGATAAGTTAGAAGTAAATGAAATTGAAAGTGTCCATGCAATTGAGACACAAATGTCAACACAATTAATGGGAAGGGGTAATAAACAACTGATAGTGTATTTGTACACATTTAGTGTTTTGGACCAAGGAAATGACTTTCAAAGTCTTCATCAACCTATTGACGAATAAATGTACACCTGAAGGTTCTCTAGGAGAATATGAACTGAACCTCAGGTTAAAGATCAAATGAATGAATCTAGAAGTGAATGGGAATCATTCACTTAAACATCTATGCTATCTCTTAAGGATCTAATCAACATTTGGCTAGATCTAATCAACATTTGGCAGTGATTAGCCTCAACACTACTCACAATATTGTTTCAGAAAGAATTTGGGCATCCTTATGCCAACCCATGCTCACTCCTAGGAAAATGAATCTGCTAGATGTTGAAGGCCAAGACCTCAAAGTCTGGGGTTATTTCTCACACACAATTCTAACTAAGGATGATAACATTAAATGTGAATTTCAAGTTATCCCTGAGAGTAGCTATAAGCGGCTATCATGGGTGGTTATTGATCAACATAGCAAACCATGTTCTTGGAAACCCGTGAAACATCCTTCACATTACTCTTATGACCAGAGGAAACCTTGCCTGAAAGCGAGAATATTAAGTTTGAATACATCTTGCCAAAGCCAAAACAGTTGAAATCTACACAACTTGAAGCTTTAGAACCTAAGACTCTAGAACTTGAACCATTCCAATGGATTCTTAGAATAGAAATTGGTTGGGCATCAAACACATCCAATCTCATGACATATGAGCTATGGTGTTGTATAAGCAAGCCAAGCTTGGAGGCTCATGAATGGATTCCATGGATTGACACTCAAGGCATGCCATGTCTATGATCTTTTTAATGTACAATTTATGTGGAGTCTAATCCCTTGAAATGTTAGATTTGTGTGTTAGACTATGTGCTGGAAGCAAATTTTATCCTAGGAAGGGATCGGGCTACCTTGGTGCAAGCTATACCAAACTTCATCAGCTGAACGTGTGCCATGAAGATTTCCAAAAAAGAATTGGTGGTGCCATTCTGCAACAAGGATGAAATAACACTCAATGGTCTTTATAACCTTGTCCAAAAGCAATGATTAATCTCTACATTAGGAGCCACTCCTGCTTGAAGACCCACCCTCTTCATTGAAGATCCTTTGTGATGGACTCCCTAAATCAACCATATCCCCGAAGAAGAAACCAACCCCAAACCTACATATTTAGAGCCCTCAAATTACAAATCTCCATGAAGGTGACCATTCCATTTTACCAAGGCTTGGAGTAAGGGCCACATCTTTTGAAGGATTAGTTACCCACGATACAATCATTATGTCTCATGAACCTCTTCTACAAGTGTCACCAAGGCAGCATCAAGATCTTCACCCATAAAACCTCGTCTATAACAACTACTCCTAGAAACAAATCCCAATCAATGGTGGTGCAATGGTCAAACCCATGCCTAACAAAGAACCCAAGTTTGAAAATTCTACTACAAGAAAAAATCCTCGATTGACATCACTAACAAAAGAAAAGACGCACACCAAGGGATCCTCATCTCATCCAATAGCCCCTTTATTGCTACCTCCACAGCCCTTGACCATAACAACCAGGGTTATGATTGCCACCAGTGACAAAGAAAAAGCTATCATCGTGACCTCATCAACGACAACCCCTCTTGCCAAAGTCCTAGAATCTATAATAGCAAATGAGGGTGCATCCACAATTGGATCTGGTAAAATTTAAGACATAACCTCTATCTTGGCAACCCCTCCTTTATTGAAGACCCTAGCCTCGTCATCACACTACTGCCACAACCCATAACTAAAGCCTCACCAACTCATATCAAAACAGGTTCAAAAGCTTCGGTTCCAACAAGGAAAGCTCGTTCTCCGTTGCCACAAAGAAGACCGGACTTTGCTTATCAATGCTCCTCTGGACCTCTACCTCTCTTCTTCTATTGTTAACAGGCATAGAATAACCCCAATAAATATTGGGGCATGTGATTGCCAAAACAAAAAGCAAAAAAAAAAAAGAGAAAAAAGGGAGAGCGAGAGAAATTACACGCAACGGTCCTCACCCCAACTAGGATCCCATGTGCTATTAACATTTTCATTTACTAACAAACTTCTTCATCTCTCTGGAGGATCAAAGACATGCAACATTTACTTATCAACAACCATACATCTACCCCTCGACAATGTCTTCAATCCGATCATGATTGAGGACACGATCAACATGAGGAAGGGGGAGGGATGTTAATCCATTTTATGGTCAACAAGGTTCTAATTCTATGCCAAAGCATGAGTAATCTACATCAAATGTCAAGGATGGACACACCAAACTCATGTACAAACAAGTCGTGAAGCAATGGTGTCCAAATCTTAAACTTGGGTGGGCACACATAAAGGTCAATGGAAATTAATGGCATTTTCTGCTCTAAGAGCGTGTGGTAGTGCGAGTAAGGGTGTGCTCCCTAGCATTATAATGTATCAATTTATTATCATATGAAATAATGTACAAGTAATAGGCAAAATAGAAGTTTTGGGCGCCTTCCCTAACCACAGTTTAAGTGTGTGTAAACACTTATGGTCATGTATATAAGGCAATTTCTCTCATAATACTTATGGTCATGTATAAGTGTTTACACACACTTACAGTTTAAGTGTGTGTAAACACTTATGGTCATGTATATGGTCATGTATATAAGGCAATTTCTCTCATAATACAAGTACACTCTCCTATTATACAATTGAGCTTTCTGTCTTGCTAAACAAAATCTTCTCTCTAACGCATGCTAGTTAGTGTGTGTAAGTGATTTGAGGTGAGAGGAGAGAGTAGTGCCCGTAGTGCAACATGACAATGTGACAATGCTCACAAGAGAAGGTGAATGGTAAGCTACCCATGGCGGTGTTAAGCTTGAAGACCTCAAGGGTTACGAGCTCGGTCATCGAAAAGATCCCCTACACATTGAGGTGAGTAGAGGTGAGGGGTTCCCGGCAACAGCGCCAAAAATGTTAAGGCTTGGAGACCTCAAGTGTTATGAGTTTGGCCAACGAAAAGATCCCCACGACACATTGAGATGAGTGGTTCCCTGATAATGGCGCCAAAAATATTAAGGTTAAGAGATAGCTTCAAGAGAGCCACTCACCTCTACTCACCTTAATGTATCATGGAGATCTTTTCGTAGCTCGTAACCCTTAGGTCTCCAAGCTCAATACCTCCATGGGTAGTTTACTATTCACCCTCTCCTGCAAGGTCAAAAGAAAAAGGAGAGACAAAAAGGGAGGTTCTTTAACTAAAGAAGTTCCACAATGGGTCACACTGTTGTGTTGCACTATGGGCACTCCTTCCTCCTCTTACCTCAAACCACTCACGTACAGCCACTAGCATGCATTAGAGAGAAGATTAGAGAGAGGTTTAGCAAGAGGGAAAGCTCAATTGCACAATAGGAGAGTGTACTTTCATTATGAGAGAAATTACCTTATATACATAGCCATAAGAATCACACACACTTAAATTGTGGCCACGCAGGCATCCAAAGCTTTTATTTGGCTTATTTCTTCTACATTGCTTCATTTCATAATACATTGATGCATTACAACACTATGGAGTACATCCTTGCTCACTATCACATGCTCTTGGAGGGAAAAATGCCATTACGGACCTTTATGGGTGCCCATCCAAGTTTGAGATTTGGACACCATTGCTTCATGGCTTGTTTGTACATGAGTTTGGTGTGTTCATCCTTGATATTTGATGTAGATTACCTATGCTTTGGCATACAATTGTGTGTGGCAACCTTGTTAACCATAAAATAGATTAGCAGCATATCTTTAAACCAATGTTTCCGTATATCCTATTTTTTTCATATCTTTAAACCACTCTCCATGACTGGTCATGTGGTTGGAAGCACCTAAATCAATATACCATACATCTCTAGGGTTCCTTTCATAGAATTAAGTTACATCACAAAAAGCTGCTTACTTCTATCTTCAGCTTGCTTGCTTGAAAATGCATAGTTCCCTTGCTCCAGCTTCCCACTTTTGATATCATTCTGTTTTTTAAGGCACTTCTTTGCTATATGACTTGGTTTGCCGTAATAATAGCACTCCATGCTATTTCCACTCCGGTTTCCTTATCCTCCACCTCAGCCTCTCTGGCTCCCCCTTCCTCTAGAGTGGCCTCTTTCTCTTGTTTGTATATTAGATATCTATTGCTACTGCCCATGATTTATGTTTCCAAAACAGCCTGCATCTCGACCTCTAGATGATGATCTGCTCTAACTATGCATGTGTCCGTGTAGAAGGCCTGCTCCCATATATTTCCATAAGATGATTTACTCTCGAAGTTCATCTCCTTAGTGATAAGAAGGGCTATAAGATTCTCGAAGTTTGGAAAGTTCTTCCGAGTTTGAATAGATATCCAAAAGTAGTCATACTCTTTGCCAATCTCATTTAATGTGACCAACACTAAGTCATTGTAAGATCTTCAATGGAGCCGAGGGCATCTGCAAGCCCTTTCATTTTCAATGAGTAATTATTGATACCCCTCTTATTCCTATGTACATTATATAGCTCGTGCTTTAATTACATCTTTTGCCTTGGTACTTGTGCTATACAACGTAACAAGGTATCCCATACATCCATAAGTGTCTTTGCAACCTGTATATGACTAAATGAGTTGATGCTATAACTATATTATAACTCTAACGAACCAAAGTGACTACCACACAACCTATATACCACTGACATCATATCATCTTTTATCTCACCAACCATGCTAGTGGTGTTAAGTGTAAAGCTGTCATCCTAGCGTGTTATCCAAATCCCATACTAACTTAGCTCGATATCTCAGAACCTCTCTATGCCGAGTCTCTCCTTGAAGTCGGTCAAGTAGTTAAGCACTCTTGCGCAACGGTGCTAGATTTTTGTTGGCTTGGTCAATATGGATGCACAAATGGCTTTCTTGGGAGTCGCAATCGATCACAACGTGGACTGCTCCATATAAAGAACATGGCCCGTATGCAATGATGACACTTCGAATTTCCAATGTTTTCTTAGTCTGTATATGACAACATTTGATGGTCTATCTATAAGGCAATATATTTGATAGTATCCTTTCCTCTCCAAAATTTATACAGCTATCATTTGATGGTCTATAATTCGCACAAGCTCAGTTACAATCGAATGGATCAAAAAAATGTAGCCCTCGTAGTTGTTTTCTGTTAATAGATTGATTGATCGTGTTGATATTATTTGATGACCTTTGGATGGAAACAAATCTTTTAGGCAATGTTTTGCTGAGTTATGAAATTCTGTAAACCTCTAATGCATCAAGTATATGGAACAAATTTTAAAAATGTTGGGACAAAATAAGGGCTCTTTTTTTTAAAAACAGTGATGACATCTACAAAAGGGGGTGACATCCTCGGGTTGATATAGATGAAGAGTTACTGCATATGAAAACTTGTATAAGATCAAAACAGATACAACTTATACTGTTAAATAGCACTACTATCCTTGGCCTCTGTGGCTATCTACAAGAGCGGCATGCATCGGTCGTCTTCGTGTTTTTCATCTTTCAATTGAGATGTCTTTGAGGAATGCTCTCAATGCAAAGTTGGGACCATGGTGTAGAAACCCTTTCTGGCCTAGGTAGGAGTTACTGAACGTACCTATTGGGATGTTCTCCTTCAAGGCCTTGCAAATCAGCACTTGCACTCTCATTACATAATATGCCCAAGGATCAGTACTTGCACACTCATTATATAATTTGCCTAGTTTGTCACAAGAAGAAATCCTAGCCTCTCAACTTGAAAACTGGAGAACTAACGAAAAACTATTGTCACCATAAAATCTGTAGGAGTAGTTTTTTAAAGAAGCCTCCTAGCTCTAGGTAGGCACATTATGGTAAATAATTCACTTCTATGGCTTGCCATGGGTAGGCCTCGGTCTAACTTCTAGTCCTTAAGTCAAGAAGTGAAGAAAAGCATATGTCTATTGTCCTTTCCCAGCAACTAGGAAGGTGAAGCAAGGTATTCAAGCATGTCCTCTCATACAATTGTACAGCCATTTGAGGTTTCACCTGATCAATGACACTGCAGCAGAATTCTAGCTCCATTCAGAATCATTTTAAAGTGATTTGTATGTTACAACCCCAATAAAATATGACACCCTTTGAGCCACTTCTAAATGTGCTCCTGAATAAGGCTGTACCTTATTTGAGAAGTAGGGCTGAAAGACAGGGAGATGGATGTACCATCTTTAAAAAATGTAACCTGTAGACACTTGGAAAAAGAGCATTCTCCAATGAGAATTCATCATGCACACTTGATGAAAATTTATTGTTGTATTTGTTCACCCTTGGCATGAAATTGCTGCTCCAAGGAAGAGACATCTATCTTCAGGTTGAACATCCGTTCCAAGGCTTGCATGTTCTCCAAGGTTTCATTCACCGTTCTACTGTCAGTTCCATCGCATCGCAAATGTGTCATGGGCCCATGTAAAAGCTTGTTTACAATACCCCGGCTCAAATCCTCCACAAGCTTCTTGTTCTTCTTTGACAAATCATCCCCCATCTTGCCAAGGCACTTCTCAAGCTCACCCATCCGGACATTCTCGGCATAAGCTCGCAGCTTCTTGATGGTTGGAACAGTCTCAAGTGAGTCTCTCCATGCTTCGAAGCTTCTCAACTCTTCTTCAATAATAACTTGGGCTTCCATAGCCTTCCTTCGCCTCTCCTCCTTATTTGCAGCCACCACCTCTTTCAAATCATCCACATTGTACACACGAGCAGTGGAAACCTCCCCAACACAAGTAGAGACATTCCTAGGGACAGAAATGTCAACGAAGTGCCTTACTCCACCCACACCCCTTCCTGCAGGAGGGAGATTCTCCACAGTTTCCTTGTAGAACAAAGGGAGCTCTGATGCTGTGCTTGTAAAGATGACATCTGCTTCTCCAGCACATCTGACCATTTCATTTAAAGACTGATAAACCAGTTCTGCCTCAGGAAATTCAGCCTGCAGGTCAATCACCCGCTGCTCGGTCCTATTGACGACCGTCATTTTCTTGCAGCCCTTAGAGAGTAAATGCTTGACCAGCAATTTTGACATCTTTCCAGCTCCAATAATGAGCACTCGAACCTCAGAGAAGCTCGACTCCTTCAGCTTCATGACTGCTAGTTCTACAGCTGCAGAGCTGACGGACACAGCACCTGCTGCGATACTTGTTTCGCTGCGAACACGCTTTCCTGCAGTGATAGCCTGTTTCATAAGACCAGTAAGGTTCCTTCCAAAACCAACTGCTGTCTGGCCAACCTTGTACACCTGCTTCACTTGCGCAAGGATCTGCCCCTCCCCCAGGACCAAAGAATCTAAGCCAGACGCAACTCTGAATAGATGCTGGGTTGCATCTTGGTCACGCAATATGAAGAGATGCTCGCGAAGATCTCCAATGGGAATCCCACTTGTCTGCAGTTTCACATAGATATGTTACTTGTAGTCTCATGGTAATTCACAAGCTTCACAAAAAGAAAGTAAATTAACTTCAAGAGAGGCCACTCCTGCACTTCAAACCAGCTCCACATGCATATGTTACAGCAAACACGATTACTCTTCATTATGTATTGTATAAACATGCACGATGTGGCCTATGTGCCAAGACATCCAACATCATGCCCACATGTAGGCCATATTCTTTGCAATGCATGATGTGGACTGTCTGCTACAACATCCCTACTCACATCCATTTATTTGTGTAAACCATTGATTTAATGTAATTGTGTGTTACAACAACCCTACTCAAGCCAACATCTTATTTGTTGTCAAGCTCGTTTCAATCTGCCGCCTGTGGTGTTTTGCATGCTGCAGAACAGTTTGCTAAATAAGAAATTCCAAAGACCCTTTACTGCAATCAGAAAAAAGAAAGACACACCTTTGTCATCCATTCAGTAACCTCTCTCACGCCCCGATGCCAAGACAGGGCAACTACATAAATTTCCATGCGATTGCAAGTACTAAGTACTCCAGCTTCTTCAATGTGAGGCAATTCACATAATTCAGCAATGGCACGGGGCCACTCTGCCTCAGGAATGGCCAGTTTCTCCCGCATTTCCACAGGGGCATTATGGACACTCAGCCCCAAGACAAGGATGCTACTTCTCTCCTTTGTGTACCCTGCATTGAAGAAAGGGTAAAACATGAAAAGCAGGCAACAACAGGCTGCAAAGTTGAAGATGAGCAGGCATCACAGAAGAGGTTGTTAAGGTCAAACAAGCATTCAGACAGAAATATACTGTTCGAGTAACCAGGCATCTCAGAGCAGCACAGCTAGGATTACCCAGGCATCGCTGCGGGTTAAAAGGATACCACAGAGCTTAGGACAAGGCGGGCTTTCTAGAACCGTGAAAAGATGGTTAACAACCGATCACAGAGCTGCACTTAGGGTTAAACAGGACCACAGAACCACTTGGGAAGCACATAGCTGCCTTCGTAACGCGGAGAATTAGCATTAGGGTTTCAAAATGCCTTACTGCTTGCTGCTGCATTCTTCAGCTGCTCAAGGGCGACAACACTGGCGAGCTTTCCTTTCTGACTGGCGGGCATTTCCGGGCTCGCCGCTCTGACGGTAAGGCGATCCAAGCAGGGCCTGTAGTTGAAGGGCAAGGACATGCCGGCATTCATCAAGAAGCTTCCCGAGGTCTTGAAGAGAGGGCTGCTACGGAAACCCAGCTTGAAGTCTTCCACAAACAGGCCATCGCTGGCCGACGAGAGAAGAGGAGACGCCCGCACAGAAGGCATGGCCCCAAAACGAAGGCGGAATTGGGTCTGTTTTCTAGACTACCTCAATATGGCGACAATCTGCAGCAGAGATCGCGACGGGGGCGCACAAATTCTGCATCAATGTTGGGCAGAACCGCGAGACAACGGAAACCCTAACGAGGTCCCTCGCAGAGAGAGAAGAGGAGGGAGAATGTGATGGTATCTACAGGTTTTTGATGCGCAGGATGAGAGGGGAGACCGTGTCGCGGACAGTTGTACACGTGGCAGATGTTAATCTGTCCAGCGTGTCCTTCAATGGGAGCGATTGGCTAGGGCTGCACGCTCTATCCAACCTGCGGCACACCCTATCACACCCACCCAAGAGAAATGTCAAATAGGCACCAATTATGGCCATTTCACGGGACATAAGTTTTCTCAAAAAAAAATTGGGCTATGCTTTATTAATTAGTTGAAGTTGGAGAAAAAACTTTTTTTGGCTATGCTTTATTAATTAGTTAAAGTTGGAGATTTTTTTTATTTTTTATTTTTTTGGCTATGTTTAAGTTGGAGACAGTACATGTTTTCATACTATTTCTTTTTATTTCCCATGGTCAGTCTTTTCTGCTTTGGTCTTGGGCTGCTTTGTTTGGAGTCTTGGGCTGCTGTTCCGCTTTGTTTGTAGTCTTGGGCTGCTGCTCCCATTCAATGGTTGCGTGCTCTCCGTTTGTCCTTCGTGTTGCATTCTATCGACGTTAATACCTCTCTGTCTCTCCTCGCGCCATCCATA
This sequence comes from Cibotium barometz, assembly GCF_041138505.1. NCBI lineage: Eukaryota > Viridiplantae > Streptophyta > Polypodiopsida > Cyatheales > Cibotiaceae > Cibotium > Cibotium barometz. Next base: position 48,331,090 of record NC_141075.1, read on the forward strand.
GCAGACTCCTCTCGCGCCTCTGCCCCTGGAGGAGACCCTGGCTCTCCTGTTACACCATAATAGCAGAGTGCCGTCCTGTTGCTGCTGTAGTGGCTCGCTTTGTCGATCTCTCTCTCTCTCTCTCTCACTCTCACATGTAGAGTTTTTTTTTTCTCATCCTTCTGACGAGGCTGTAGGCTCTCTTTCTCGCGCGTGTCAGTTGATAGAAGAGACCTCTGTCTCTCGTGCGAATAGCAGGTGGTAGTGAACCCTGTGCTTGGTAGCGACACCACAACCTCGCCTTGCTAAACCATGTCACCACAATCTCAATAGGTAGTGGCCAGGATCCAACGGAAAAAAGAAAGCACATGATCCAACGGGCAATAGCCAGGATGCAACAGGAAAAAGCTTCTGCTCAAGCAAGCACATGATCCAACGGGCAATAGCCAGGATGTCACGGGAAAAAGCTTCGGCTCGAGCAATCTCATGTGCAATTGCAGAACTTATGTTCCAGCAACTGCGCTCAACGTTCTCAGCGTTCACACATGCCATCTTAACCCTCCCTCCATCCGACGCTTTTCTGGGGGAATCTGCAGTCAGCCGGCGGAACGCCTGTTAGGCCAGCATGAATACATTCGGAATCATGTGCACCTTATGTATTTATCACGTATGTTTGTCTCTTTTCACACCATATGTGATACACAGATGTCCGTTCACGCATTTTAATTTTGTGCACTCTGGGCACACAGCAAAAACACACACACACAACACACAGATGCATGCCTCCCACATAGATGTATGTGTATCTGTGCACATATTCTTTCAAGGTCGCAAGACCTTTATATCAAAAGCATGGACAAATATATTTTCAATTTTTAGAGTATTGTTAGTATTTTAGAAAGCTACTTTATGGTCCCTACAGTTATGAACTTGGGCTCTCTAGAGAATCTGTATTTGAACTCCAATCTAAAAAGGTGTTTATGCAAACATATCCATTACCATGTTGAGTAACAAAAGAGTAGTACCTTCTTGTGCCGTGCATGCTTCAAATGTACAAACCCATGGCAGGATGATTGTCAGGAGTATGTGCCTCTTTCTTAAGAGGACGGGCCACAAGGTACAATATCTTTTACTAAGAGGACTTTTCCTTAGGGGGGGCTAATTGAGGAAATTAAGCTCATAGCTCCTAAAGAGGATGTCTCATTGTCGTTGCATATCCAACCAATGAAACATCCAAATATTACTTCCACGCTTGTAACAACTTAGAATATCCTCTTGAACAATATTGGCCACCTAAACTGATGTTAGTAATGCAAAGAGGGAAAAGCTTATCCCTATAGTGTGGGATGATAAGTCGACATTCACACTTCTAAAATGATACAAGGAGGTATGGTCTCATATTAAGAAGGGAAATTTATGGGCCAAGGACTAGAAGAAACTCTCAGATGCACTCAACAAGGACACTGATGGTACTTACAACCCATATCAGACTAGGAATAGACACTTTGAAGAAATGATACAAGAAAGAAAGAACAAAGCAGAAGGAGCAACACCAACTTCTTGGCAATTCTATGCAATTTGTGATGCATCGTAGAGTAGTACTAAAAAATGCACTAGATTGAATGGGGCTATTGATAGTGAAGTACTACCAAATGATGGATTGTGAGCAACACCAACTGAACTACCAGATGAAGATGAGGAAGATCCACAGCTAGAGGCAAGCAATACAAATGACTTGGAAGGGGTCAAAGAAAAGAAGGCAAAGGTATCAAAGAAGTCTACCTTGGCCAATCTTGCTCACATGATGAGCAAGGGGTTGCGAGGGATGTGTGAGACTCTCCTCGAGATTGAAGAGAAGTGTAACGTGTCATTGTGACAATTGGAGGAGAACATATATGTATTAGAGGAATGACTCGTGCGGATTAGGGACGAAGAGGAAACCAAACAATGAAGAATTTATCTTGTTACTCAACTTGAAATAGAAAAGCTTTTGAGCAAGCCTACAGAATAGTGAGTATTTGATCCTCAATGATTTCTCACTCATAATAGCATCCTTGCTTTAGAAATTTCACAAATTATATGTGACGTTGTGTAGACTGATTGGATGTTCCCCACAAGTAACAAGAGGCCTGATACAGGTATACAACTCTTCCTTTCTTATTCATAGATCCAGTTGTCTCTTTGTTTGGCCTATGTTCATATTGGATTCTAGTATGCTTGATAGTATCTCTATGTATCGATGCTCATCTCCTTTGCCTCATTTGCATAAGTTTATGTCATTGAGTAGGTGCATGCTTGTTATTAGTTGCCTTGCAATGTTTTCCATAATCATAGTGTACTTAAAGAGGTTGGAGGTATAGGCCGAAGGGGGAGGTTTCCATGACAAGTGACCTTCTGGCAAGCCAACCACTCCAAAATTTAGCCAGAGGCACGATTCGAGAATTAGAACAAGTTCTTCTATGTATATAGAATGTCCTAAGAGTCCTTTCATATTTTGTGTGTTTTGATAAAGTTTCATTGGCCTTGCTCTAATAATGAGCAGATAGTTCGAAACCCCATATCAAGCGAGCTTGCTTTAGCAACATTGTGGAGATTAGCACGTGGACTCGATTCCGAATCAAATTCTTCCATGTATACTCCTCGCCCTTTTTTTATGCAGGTAAAAATTTATTCGTTTTACTTAGGGTTGCAAGTATAATGCATGCGTGTCATGCTTCTTCCACGTGTGCATGCTCGTTGTGCTCCTGCTCACAAGCATGATGAAGGTTAGTTAGAGGAGGCATTGAAACCTTGCTTGTCTCTAAGGGAGCAATGTGAAATGTGAATTTTGGATTGTTTGGTGTGGGTGAGCTAACAGTTCGTAAGTATATGGGTATGACTGTGTTTATCTTGTGTACACATGCTACGTTCAAGAGACATGGTATTAGTGTACCACATAGTGAGACCATCTAGAACATATCATATGTCAGGACCTTTAAGACACATGGAAAAGAAATTCTAATTCTCAAGCACAAAAATTAGAACATGACATAGACTTGTACAGAAGTATAAACCTTAATAAACAAAATTAATAAACCTGAGAGCTTAGAGAATAAGTAAGAGATCGCCATCGACACAGGATTAGGTTGAATCTCCCCTAATGAGTGTGACCCTTATACCACTCACCCATAGTGGTTAAAAAGATAACTACAAAATTAAAGCACAAGTGCTTTTGAGTTTTTAATCTTAAAAGCTCTACAAAAATAGAGCAAGTTACAAATATAAAGTCTTGGGTTTACCAAAAGTATAAAATATTAATTGGCATGTAAAAAGGTTTGAGGCCTTAGCCTTACAAAAATATTAATGCCAAAATATGAAACCATAACAAGTGTTCACATGTCTTCCAAAATATCTCATAGTGGTCCAACACATGTTCCACCCGTGATTTTCTACCAGTCAATCATCACCTATATCCAAAATAATATTAGTCAGTGGACAAAGCTCATACACATTAATCCTGATTATACCATACCAATGCACACAACTAATTAAACACATTAATCTTGCTAGATGATATAAATAAAAGGCACATCCAAAATAAAATATCTTGAAATAAAATAATGGACGTCCCCATAGAGATTATGACTAACATTTCCTCTTGCTTCTGTCAGGACACCTTCATGACACTTAGAGAAGAAATTCTAATTCTCAAGCACAAAAATTAGAGCATAACATAGACTTACACAAATTAAGAGCATAATTTTAATAAATACAATTAAATAAAACAAAAGAGCTAGAGAATAATGGACGTCCCTATAGAGATTATGACTAACATTCTCTCTTGCTCCTGTCAGGACTTTCATGACACTTAGAAAATAAATTCTAATTCTCAAGAACAAAAATTAGAGCATAACATAGACTTACACAAATTAAGAGCATAATCTTAATAAGTAAAATTAAATAAAACAAAAGAGCTAGAGAATAAGAAAGAGATAATTGTCGACACAAGATTGGGTTGGATCTCCCTTGGATGAGTATGGTCCTTGCACAACTCACCTATATTTATATATATTAGAAAGCTTGCTTTGTAAAAAGATAACTCCAAAAATAAAGTAAAAGTGCTACTCTACAAAAATATAGCAAGCTACAAATATAAAGTCTATATAAAGGTTTGAGGCCTCAGCCTTACAAAAATATTAATGCCAAAATATAAAACCATAATAGGTGTTCACATGTCTTCAAAATATCTCATTAGTGGTCCAACACATGTTCCACTTGTGAGATTAACATATAATCTATCACTCAATCATCGCCTACATCTAAAATAATATTAGTGGTCCAACACATGTTCCACTTGCGAGATTAACATGTTCCACTTGCGAGATTAACATATAATCTATCACTCAATCATCGCCTACATCTAAAATAATATTAGTCAGTGCTAAATAAAAGGTGCATCCAAAATAAAATATCCCAAAATAAAATAATGGGCTCCCCCATGAGGTTATGATATATCAAAGTTCGAAGCATTGATATCTTTACTAACATGTGTGGTACTCTAGATAGTTCTCACATCAAGTGTAAACAGAAGCCACCAAAAAGGTATTTCCCTACCTAGTATATGTGCACACATGGATTCCCTAGTATTATTCTACAAGGTATTGTGGACTATAGGAAGATATTCTAGAGTATCATATACAATGCTCCTGGGGAGATGTATGACTTCGAACTCAACACACTTTAAAGAGTGTAAGCTGTTTAAATGTTTAAAGAGGCACTTGATGTCCCTACTTTACAATTACATGGGGAATCCATACAACCATATATTACAGTAGATTTTGCATATAAGCCCACTACTTTCTTGGTCAAACCTTATAAGTGTAGATTCTACATATAAGCCCACTACTTTCTTAGTCATGTGTGACTTTGAACTCGACACACTTTAAAGAATGTAGGTTGTATAAATGTTTAAAGAGAAGAGGCACTAATTGATGTCCCTACTTTACAATTACATGGAGAATCCATACAACCGCATATTGTGGTAGATTCTACATATAAGCCCACTACTTTCTTGGTCCAAACCTTATAGGTCAATGGGTCGAGAACACTTGGCGAGAAAAAATAATCTTTGATATACATTTGTCAAAGCATAGAGTTCAGGTAGAGAATGCTTTTAGGATTCTAAAAAAATGTTGGCATATTTTAAGGGACTTAAATATAGCCATATCTTTTGCACCGAAAGCAGTTGAGCTACATTTTGTGTATTGCATAATTTTGTGCAAATGTATGGCAAAGCTGAACCATAGGATCAGCAAGATCCTCATGCAAATGGGAGAGATGGTGGAAGGGCGTCAATGAATCATAGGCATGAGGATGCAAGCCACCTATTTCACAACTTTCGTTTGAGAACTCAATGTCCAAAATGTGGAGAGTCTCGTTACTGAAGTGATTTGAGTTGAAATGCAAGCAATAGTGGGCTATGGTGGATCAAATGCAAGGATCAACATGATTAGAAGGTGATTAGAAGATGATTAAAATGAGATTAGTGTACTATTAATCTAATAGCTTAATGTATGCATGGATACTCAAAAACCAACAATTTCTCGTTAGGCCAATGCCTCAATTTATAGGTTTTACATCCACAAGATGCCAAGCATCTAATCCCACTGATTTCTCCTTGATTTGTGCCACCTCCCCTACATCTGGGGGCACCTTTTCCTAAAATCTGTCCACACCCCTATACTCACTCATGCTACCCTTGATTCTCTCATCAGTAGATTCCTCTCACCTTTTCACTGCTACCCACTTAATTACAGACTCCCTTTTATAGTCTCTTGCTAAGGGCTTGTTCCTGCACACACCCATTCACTTGCATATTTCAACACCTCCCCTCAAGTGAATAACCCTAGCACACCTGGACCCTATACCAAGTTTCCCTCTTACTTGGTAGCCCGCCGTCCAGTGCCTCAAGTCCCTAACTCATAGTCCTTGACACTCTCTCTCTATGTGTTCAAGGCTACTACAAGTGCCCGTGACCTTGACTAAAGTGCTCACACATACATCTACCACATGGCCTACATCATCAGTGGCTCAGAGGTGGTTTTACTTTGTTGGGGCAGGTTACATTGGGTTGTGGGGTTTCTCTCTCTTTCTCTCTCAAAAAAGATGTTCTGACTCCTCTACCTTAGGAGTCTCCATGAAGTTTGCCGATGTCGATCCTTCATCATTTGGTTTGCTCCTATAGCTGTCTCTAGCCATATGTCCTGGCTTCCCACTGTTGTGGCAAGTGAAGGTCCTTCCTCCTCCCCTGCCTCTTCCTCGTGCAAGGCCTCGTTGGGTGTAGAATGCTTTCTCCTCTCCAGTTGTTGGGTCCAATCCTTTCTTCTCTTTGACTTTGTTCTCTTGCTCTAGTAGAGCTCCTTCTATCTCATGCAGCTTCAAATCTGGTACATTCTTTAAGGTTGCCACAATGTTCTCATACTCTCCGTTGTCCACACTCTTCAGAAGCACTGCTAATGCCTCATCATCTTGATGATCCTTTGGAGCAGCTTCTTCTTGATGAGGTGGCTCATCTTGTTCTTTGTTCTTGATATAGCTTTGAAGAGCTTGTCGATGGCTCCTCTCCTTTGCTTCTTCTCCTCTTTGTTTGATGAAGTTCTCAAATGGGTTCATGGTAAAGTGTGCTTGTATCATGTGCACAAGCATGATCAATATTTCCATGATAAACATGAAGGCTATTGAGAGCCCAAATCCATTGTTTCCAAGATGGAACTTGAAGGCCAATGGTTGCCTCAATGACCATGATGCATGAAGTACATTTTCATCAATAAAGAGTGCCATGAGAGATGTGAGAGGTCTTACTGATTGCATGAAAGCAATGGCAGTGTCTAGCTCACTTGCAGGATCCTTGAGCTTTGTGGTGTTGTCGTTCCATGTAGGAGCCTCCGGACTTGAGATCTACAGACTTGGCAGCCTGTGTGCGATTGCCCTTAGGTGTGCATGCACCACCATTGTTTGTTTTTCTTTGGCTCATGTGGCTGCTCTCTTTGCCAAATTCTCTTTGTAGATGGTAGCCCAGTTGATCTTTTCTCTTGCTTCTACTGCTTTGAGCAACCTATAGTTTTTATTTGACATGTCCTCCAACTTTCCCATGAACATCACATTCTGTAAGAAGAAGACAAACTATTCTCACCGGGTCTCATTGGCCATGTCCTTTACCTGGTGCATGTTGCTTGTTTTTTGGGATCTCTTCCTCCACCCTGGGCTTCATGTTTGTGTCCAATGCCCCGTCCCCCATCGGCAACCCTAGTGCGTGGTGCATTGCAAGCTCTAAGATCTTTATGGGCTCCTTCCCCTCCACATGCATAGTATTTGTTTCAAGAAATTGATTAATCAGCTTGCCCCCATCCTCGGGGTCCTGCAGGTCCTCCCACTGGAGATCTAGAATCTTTTCAAAGCCACACCTCCTCACCCACTCCTGGTGTTCCTTCTTCTTCATGTCAGGGACCATCATCGGGATGATGTAGAGGATTATCTCTAGCCTTAGAGTCTTGCTAAACTTTGGCATGGCTGTGTCTTCTGAGAGAGTGTTGTGAATTGGTGAGAAAACTATGAGTAAGAAGTTGGGTTGAGAGTGTACACGCTTTGGCTCCTTGTGCTCTTTTTTGCGATGCTTTTTCCTCTTTCCTTCCTTTCTTGGGACATTGTCATTTTTGGCTTCCCACTTTTCAATGTGATTTGACCCTTGATTTGTATCATCCTCGCCGTCTTGGCATAAAGGCATTAAACTTTGCTCTGCCTCCCCGTCTTACCATTGCATGTGGAGTTTTAATGATGTTGTGATAGTTGTTTTCCATGCAGTTATTACTTATGCCCACATTGTGGCCATTTGTATTATTACCGTGGATATGGCTGGCGTACACTTGGTTGCTTGCTTCTTTTTGCTGACTTGGCCTTGTTTGGTTTTGTGGGATTGTGATCTTTTGTGGACTGGCCACCTTTGCGGAATTCCTCAGATGCTTTATTGCTTCTTGGATTTTCCGCGTCAATCTCCGCCAATGAGATCATGCCATAGCAGATGCTTTGAATCGGCTTCTTGTCCTTCGCTTATTCTTCTTCTGGTATGACTACCACCGGTTGGCCCATGTATTTTCTCACCTTGAAGCCATTCATTGTTTTGGGAAAAGGTATGCCATCCAAGCTTTCTAATGTAAAGGCATTTTGACTGACCAGGTTTTTCACATGAATGGCCCTTTCCACCGGATCTTGAATTTTCCAGGGTGCGATCCCAACTTGGAGTTGTAGACCAATACTAGGTCTCCTTGCTTGAAAATTTTATGCTTGAGATGCTTGTCAATCCAGGCTTTCCTTCTTTGCTGCACTATCTCCGCCTATAGAGAGATGAGTTGTCTTTCTTCCTCTAAAGCTAGGAGCTCCTGTATTCTGTGCTCTCGGGATTTCTCCATTAGTAGCTTCTCTTGGATGGCCACTCTTAGACGACTGGTGGGCACCACAAATTCCATTGGCATTACTGCCTCCAGCCCATAAACTAGTTTGAATGGTGTTTGCCCTGTTGAGACTTTGTAAGATATGCGGAATGCCCATAGGCCAGTGTCTAGCTTCTGGTCCCAATCATTTTTGTTGGCATTTATGATCTTCTTTAGAATTTTGGTCAGAACCTTGTTGGTAGATTCTGCCTAGCCATTGCATTGTGGGTAATAGGTTGAGGACTTCTTGTGATTGATAAGGTACCTTTCCACCATCAACCCTTTCATTACCTTGTTTATGAAATGTGTGCCCTGGTCACTGACTATTTCCACTGGCAATCCATGCCTAGCAATAATATCCTTAAAGAGGAACTTCACCACCTCTTATGTAGAATTTCTCTTCATAGCTTTAGCTTCCGGCCATTCGGTGAAATAATTAGTTTCCACCATGATGTATTCACACCTACTACCTTTCGTGGGTGGCTTGATCAGTCCAATAAAATCCAATCCCCACTTCATGAATGGAAACAATGACAGTATGGGCAAGACTGCATGAATGGAAACAACGACAGTATGGGCAAGATGGGTAATCTATGAGAATCACCAGGTTGACCCATCCGCTGACAGACATCACATTGCTTCGCTTCGTTGTTGGCATCCCTCATGACCGTTGGCCACCATAGGTCTGCTTGCAAAAAACTTTGGGCTGTGATTTCTCTGCCCATGTGTCCTCTGGTAATGCCACAGTGTGCTTCCCTTAGTACCGCTTTGCTGTTCATGGTCTGGGACACACCTTCATAGGATCTGGTCTATGCCGCTCTTTTGTAGAGTTGCCCAACAATCATTGTGAAGCTTTTGCTCCTTAAGGCATTCTTTTTCTTTCTATCTCAGTAGTGTAACCTTATGGGAATGTTCCATTCTCTCGAAACTACATCATATCATAATACCAATTCTTTCTCGACTATGCAACTGCTATTGTGAATAGGTTGGTATCTGGGAGTTGGTCATCCACTCCATCTAGGCAGGTTCTCCGGTATCCATTCTAGACAGAAAATCTGCACTGCATTCTCTTTTCTGGGCATGTGTTAGATGGTGAACTCAAACTCTTGCACTAGAAGCATCCACCTTGCCATCTTCCCCACTAGAAATGCTTTGTTCACCAGATAAATGAGGGCTTAATGGTCTACGTGGAAAACAAGTTTCGAGATGTAACCCCACAAGTGAGAATGGAGGAGTCTTTGACGGGCCTGCAGAGGTCAAGGAAGTAGACTTGGTTGAACCAGGAGAAGATCCTAAGCGTGTCTGCATAGCCAAGGACTTAAGGTCGAGGAGGCTAAACTTATAACTCTCCTCAAGGAGTATAGGGACTGCTTTGCGTGGACTTATCATGACATGAAGGCACTACACTTGCTAGTGTTATACAGCACACCATCCCAATGGTACCAAATATTAGACCAATCTAGTGATGACCCTATCCAATGAATCCTAAATATACCAAAATTTTGAAGGAAGAAATTGACAAACTTATTGAATGCGGATTTATTTATGAGATCAAACACTCACAGAGTGGGTTTCACCTATTGTGGTTGTGCCTAAGAAAAATGGAAAACGTGTGTGGATCTCAAGAAGGTGAATGGTGCCACCCGTGCAGGGATCTCACTATCCCTTGCCTTATTCTAAACATGTGCAGGCTATAATCAGATTTCCATTGCACCTGAGAACTAAGCTAAAACAACATTTATTATAGAAGGTGGGGTGTATGCTTATCGTGTTATGCCCAATTTGTCTAACTAATGCACCAGTCACATTCAAAATATTGATGAACACTACCTTTAAGGACTTCTTAATAAGAGAGTTTGTCAAAGCTTTCTTAGATGACTTATGCATGCATTCATCTTGGAAAGAACATCTAGCATGCTTAAGAAAGATCTTTGAAAGGTGTAAGCTTTATCGTATATCATTGAACCCTTTCAAATGTCAAATTTGGGTCAAGCATAGAGTGATATTGGAACATATAGTGCCCAAAAATGGTATTTCTATAGATGAGGGGAAAATCAAAGTCATTTTCAACCTACCATCACCCAAGGGAGTTCAAAGATTTATGGGTCATGTTAGCTACTATCAATGGTTCATATTATTATAGGTTGAGATAGTTAGACCTTTGTACAACCTTCTCATTATATTGGAGTGGACAGAAGAATCCTAAGAAGCCTATGACACATTGAAGCAAGCTTTGGCTAGCACTCCCATACTACGACTGCCAAACTAGGATGTTATCTTCCATGTGCATATTAATGCTTCTAACTTTGTAATTGGATGCGTCCTAGCCCAACCAGGTGATTTTAAATTAGACTACCCTATTAGTTTTGTAAGCCATCAGTTGAATGAGGTTGAAACTAATTATACCACCGCATAGCGTGAGGGTTTAGAAATGGTATATGCTATTAAGAACTACCTTCTTGCTAATAAATTTATTTTTTATTTTGATCAAGCCCTCTTGTACCTTGTTAACATAACATGCTCCACAGGGAGAATCACAAGGTGGTTATTAATTCTTCTCAAATTTGATTTCAATGTAGTTATGAGACCTGGCAAGAAACATGTCATGGTGGATCATCTATCATGTGTACCTAATGGTGAAGCACCAATCGGAGTTGATGACGAGTTACCAGATGCTACATTATTCAAGGTTGAGGCTATTCTAGCGTGGAGCGAGAAAATTGTTAACTTTTTAGCTAATGGTTTTCCAAAAGGAAAGGAACTGAGGAAAGATTTAGCAAGAAGTAAATCGTTAACTATTTAGTTAATGGTTTTCCATAAGGAAAGGAACCGAGAAAAGTTTTAGCAAGAAGTAGTGTCACGGTTCCCTTTTGTACTTCTTGAAGAAATAATTAAAAAACTCATAAAATATATCAAAAATTAAAACAAAGACTTGAATTAAATTGAAATCAAATAACATAACATAACATTAGGAAAGGAAAATAAAATCACCATCAAGACAAGATTGGGTGCAATCTTCCCCCCATGTCGTGTAGCTCCACTTCCACGACACACGTATTTAGAGAATTTTATTCATAAAAATAGCCCAAGGAGCTAAGAATAGATGAGCGTACAAATTGGGCTTGTTTGTTCCACTTTTGGGGTATTGCTTTACATATTTTTAACCATATCAAATCCCTAAGGTTTGTACACATAAAAACCTTTGCCCAAATATAATTGCTAATGGGCCTTGTTACATAAAATAACTTTGTGCACATTTGCACATATATTAATCTTGTGCTCACTTGCACATTCCATTAAGCTGAATCCTGCACAAATTAAATTAAACATATTTTTATATGATTATTAATTCATAAAAAATATGATAAAATATATACCTGTAAACAGTCCTCCCGTTTGAGGAAGCAACTGTCCTCAGTTGTGTAAGAAAAATGCCGAGAGAACAAGATTGTTTATGTCATAACCTGCAAGGTAATTTCAAAGGTCCGAACATGGCTCAGAGGCACAAAGGCATGGCTTAGAGGTTCTTATGGACATGGAATACCAATCAAGAAAACTCGTGTGACACCAAAATTGGTGATCGTCACACTGATAAAAAATAATATGCACAAAAATTTAATACATGATTCACAAAATAAAAATGATCATCATCTTCACACCACCTCTCAATCCACCATCCATATACGACACCTCAATCGGTACCCTCATATAGTGCGACACCTCAATCGGTACCCTCGCACTTCTCGTTGTTATATTGAGACGCTATCCACGTTAGTTAAATAATTAATTGAACACATCAATTAATCCCAACATCGTCTTGAGATATAGACAACCCATAAATAATCAAATAACAGTCACACACATGTTTGCTAGGCGTAAGTACCCCGGGAATCACCCCTCCATACGAACCAGCTGAAACAAACAATGGAGGCCCAAAAGCATACCATATACGGGGGTGTCCCTGATATACAATTGCATAAATGCATGAGAGGATAGATTCATGATTGGTGTGGAAGACTAGATCTACACATAATGCATATGCAATGAACCAATCAAATGAATGTATGTAAGATGAGTCTAAGTGTCCCATACCACATAGGTGCGTTGTACATACACACATAGGACGGTAAAAAGATAGAAGACATAAATGTGTATGGAGTAAGTGTTAGATATCCGTAACGCCGCTACGGGCGTTACCACAAGAGGGGACGGCCTCTGGCTCACCACCCAACCATAGAGGAAGAATGAGGATTGCCCCTCATCCCCCAGGTCCATCCGGTCTGCCGTCGGTCACAGGCATTATAGCCTACGTGACATTACCCCCCCTTAAGAAGAGTTTTCGTCCTCGAAAACAAACTGGGGAAACCTTTTGGAAATTGCACTACGGCGTTCCCAGGTTGCCACCTCCTCATCCCTATCTATCCATTTAACAAGTACCTCCTGGTACACTTTATGTCGGGTTTGTCTGTCACGATACTGTAGAATCTTTTCAGGTTCATGTGGTATCTTTGGTGGCTCTATCAAGTCCACCAAAATATCTGGAGAAACTGCGTTCTCTAACCCGTGAACTGATTTCTTCAGTTTACTGACATGGAAGACAGGATGGACTTGAGAACTCTCCAGTTATATGCTACGTCCCCAATCTTCTTAAGGATTTTAAAAGGACCACAATATCTCGGAGAAAGTTTATCACACTTTCCCGTTTTCATGGTTTCTGACTGCGCAGGAACCTTGAGGAATACAAAGTCACCTTCTGCAAAGGTCACTTTTCTACGTCCTTTATCCGCATAAGTTTTAGCGCGATCCTGAGCGCTACGAATGCTCTCACGTGCGGCTCTGAGCATATCATTCATATCTTCAAGGAAATCCTTGACAGATTGAATCTTCTCCTTTTCTAGGCCTACAGCCATCGGAGATCTCGGCTGGAATCCATACATTAACATGAATGGTGTAAATCCAGTCGCTGAGTGTTTGGAGATGTTATAGGCAAACTCCAATAAGGGCAAGTACTCTTCCCAATTAGATTGCTTCTTACTAACATAAGAACGCAACATATCCTCTAGAATTTGGTTAACTCTTTCAGTTTGACCATCAGACTCCGGATGATCTGCCGTACTCATACTCAGAGTAGTATCCAACTTTTTGAAGACTTCCCTCCAAAAATGACTGTTGAACTTTCTATCTCTATCCGACACTATATCTGCGGGCAGGCCATATAGCTTGTAGAGATGTTCAATAAAGAGTTTTGCCAACTCTGGCGTTTTTACAGTTTTCTTCGTGGCAATAAACTTTGCCATTTTAGTTAACCTGTCCACTACCACCCACACCGAGTCATTCCCTCGACTCGTCTTGGGTAAACCAGTAATGAAATCCATGGAAATGCTTTCCCATTTCCCTTGAGGAATCTCCAGCGGATGGAGTAGTCCTCCAACCTTAAGACGTTCATGTTTATTGACCTGGCACTTATTGCATTTCAGCACATAAGTCTGGACGTCCTTAAACAAACTAGGCCAATAAAACTGTCTTTTTACTAGTGCATAGGTCTTCTGAATCCCAGGATGACCCGCACTTGGACTATCATGACTTTCTTTTTACTAGTACATAGGTCTTCTGAATCCCAGGATGACCCGCACTTGGACTATCATGACTTTCTTTAAGAATTTGGGCCCGAAAGTCCCCAATAGTTGGTACACATACTCTACCCTTGTAAAGTAAGTACCCGTCGTCAATGGAGTAATTAGCATATTTCTCCCCCCGACGAAGTTTATCACTCCCCTTTGAAGCCGTGGCAGTCAAAGGTGATGAAGGGCCTACGTCAGAGCTCTCCGGCTCCAAACTATACCCAGAAGACACGGCTGGTCTCTCCGGACTAACTCTCGCTTCCCTTCTTGTTGCACCTTCGGCCAATCTCTCCGGACTAGCAATACGTGCCAACAAGGGAGGTGGTCGCGTCTGTGAAGAAGTGCGTACGCGTACAACGCGCCGCCAGACCTCTGTAAAAGATGGATCATGCTCACATAAACCACGTAGTGACTCCAAGAAATCATTCTTGAAGACTGTGAAACTAAGTTCATTAATCTGTGGCATGCGACTAAGTGCATCTGCCACCACGTTATACTTACCTTTCTGGTAACGTATCTGAAGGTCAAACTCCTGTAGAATCTCCGCCCACCGAGCTTTTCTACCCTTCAGTTCATTTTGACTTGAAAGCCATTTCAGACTTTCATGGTCCGTCCGGACCTCAAAAGTAGCACCATATAAATAGTGTCTCCACTTTTTCAGTGCATGAACTATTGCTAGTAACTCTCGCTCATAAGCCAAGTAGTTACGCTGCGCACGATCTAACTTTTTACTCTCAAATGCAATTCGGCGTTCCCTTTGCATAAGTACGGCCCCAATGGCCTCATTACTAGCGTCTGTTTCCAAAACAAACGGCTCATTTGGATCGACAATAGTCAAAACAAGTGCAGCTGCTACGGTCACCTTGAGCTTATCAAAGCTTTTCTGTTGGGCGTCCCCCCAACTAATGTTTTTAGTTTTTGACCGTAACTGGTCAGTCAACGGGACTGCGATCTTCGCGTAGTCCTTCACATACTGTCGGTAGAACCCCGACATGCCAAGAAAAATCTGCAGTTCCTCGAGATTCTTTGGCGCTGGCCATTTAAGAATAGCCTCTACTTTTTCTGGCTCCATCCGCGTACCATCGGCAGATATAATATGGCCAAGGTAGTGAATTTCTGTTTCAAAAAATTCACATTTGCTCTTCTTTGCAAATAGTTTGTGCTCTCGCAACAACTCGAACACTAGACGCAAATGCTCTATGTATTCTTTCTGTGTCTTACTGTACACAAGAATATCATCTAGGAAAACTACTACGAATTTTCCCAGATATGGACGTAAAATGCTGTCCATCAGTGTCATAAACGTCGCTGGAGCATTGGTTAACCCAAATGGCATAACCAAAAACTCAAAATACCCGAAACGGGTCCTAAATGCTGTCTTCGCAACATCTTCTGCTTTTATTCTAACCTGATGATACCCAGATCTCAGGTCTATTTTTGTAAAGTATCTCGATCCATAGAGTTGATCAAACAACTCATCCATGCGTGGCATTGGATACTTGTTCTTAATCGTTATCTGATTAAGAGCCCTATAGTCTATGCACATCTGCATAGATCCGTCTTTCTTCTTTAACAGAAGAATAGGCGATGCCACGGACTTGAACTAGGACGAATGAAGCCTTTGTTCAAATATTCCGTTAATTGTTTTTCCACTTCCTGTGCCTCGGAGTGGCTTAATCTATAAGCAGGTTTGCTTATAGGTTTTGATCCTGGCATAACTTCGATGCCATGGTCTACTTCTCTAGATGGTGGTAAACCATCTGGTAGATCATCAGGAAAAACATCCTGAAATTTCTCTAATAAATTCATTAAAGTATCTACGTACTTTTTCTTTAATGTCTCATTCACCTTGGATTTTTTCTTGTTTGAATCACATGCATGCCAAACAGGGTTTTCAAACAGTGGGTCTCGTCCAAGGTTATTTTGTTTTCCTTGTTTTTCTACGCAAACATCATTTATCGTTTCATCTACGGAAACAGAATTCAAAAGAGGGTAACAAGCATATACCTCTGCTATCTGGTCTCTGCGGACCGCTATACACAGCTCCATGGAGGAAATAAGTGGTGTGGCAGGGACAGTATGGTCGCCCTGCAGGGTAATGACTCTTACCTCCGTGCTCAAAACATAGCGTATTATGTAAGTAATTCCGAGCTAGACTAGGGCCCAAGCCATACAGCCACTCCCTGCCTAGATATACGTCTGCTCTGGCTAAGTGCATGACTTGAAAGTCAAGCGGAGCCTCATAGTCCTGCATAGATAATGGGACCCCCAATACTACGGTATTCCATACCGTTTTGTCATATCCGTTGGCTAGGCCAACAGTATATTCATGATCACTCCGGGTCTCAGTCAACCCCAACTTCTTGACTAACGAGTAGTTCAAGAAGTTGTGGCTAGCTCCATCATCAATAAAAACTATGACTCTACGGCCACCTATGGTGCCATACATGCGCACCATGTCATGCGGACCTACAGTAGGCTGCCACATTGCTGGTGTTACTGAACAAGCGTGATGCTCATCACAATGACACACTGTCACCTCTCTGAACTCTGCGGAACTGAGAGGGAGTCTCTGCACTGTATGCAACTGCCTAGAAGATTTACCATCTTTTTTGGGCTCGTTGCCACTCGTGCTGGCTTTAGGTTTTGGACACTCGGCCTTCGTGTGCCCTACTTCATTGCAATTAAAGCAGTGATTTTCCTTTCGCGCTTTAATATATTGCTCTTTCTTTTGGATTTCGGTGTCTCTTTTCTTCCTGGATGGTCGCGGTTTTTTAGACCAATGACCACCCTGTCCTTCCTGGTCCATCCTATCCCCTTGTTTATCACTGCGGAATCCTTTTCTTTTGAGGCCTGACCTCCTCTTTTCACTACCCTCGGCCCTGCTCGAACCACCACGCGCACTACGGCGCTTGATGTCATCAAATATCTGTGCATACTTAATTGCCTCTGCTAAGTCTTTAGGCTGTAAGGGCTCTACGTACTCAAGGTAATCATCTTTGAGGCCTCTCTTAAAGCCTCGCAATGTCTGGAATGCATCGATTCCCTTTAACTTGAGTACTGTCTCCCTATAGTCTAAGATGTATTGAGTTAGGGATTTGTTCTCCATCGAGCACTTGTCCCATAACTCCCAGCTTCTCTCTGCCTCATTAACAGGCAAAAATTCTTTTCGAAACATCGTTTCAAACTCCGTCCAAGTGGCAGGACGAGTTGTCAAACTCATCCACCACTTGTACGCTTTGCCGGTTAATGAGAGGCTAGCCTCTACGGGTTGTATACGGCTAGGCTGATGTCGCAGCGCGTGCAAATCTGACCACTTCGCTAGAAACATATTGACCGAGTCCTTGTTTCTCTCCTTTTCCTCGCTACCAAAACTAGGCGGCTTTAAGTCTTTTAATAACGACGAAGCTGTCGCTACGGACGGCCCCGCAGGTGCATCGGCCTGTACTCCTGCAACCACTGGCGAGGCTACGCTTACCCGTGCCGCAGGAGCTCGGCTACCTCGAGGAGTCGGAGTACTAGCCGAGGCAGCTGTCAGTGCATCTAACCGCGTGGAGATGCTCTGTAGCATCGTGACTAAATCAGCCTGGACTTTACCCATATTGTTCAATTTGGCATTAAGATATTTAAACAGTCCACTAGAGAGCTCCGTCTCTGTCAGGACATCAACAGGGTCCAATAGGTCATAGTCGTCGTCGTCATAATCCAAGAGGTCCTCCTTGGTCCCCTCGGCGACGTCGGTGTTCATGTCTTCTGGCTCGTCGACCAGAAAGGGGTCATCTGCCAATGCGACCGCTGCGGGCTCGCTGGGTCCTAAGGAGGGGTCAATAGACGAGGAGGGCGCTGGCGGATCACGCGTGATCGACAAGCGCACTCCGGACCGAACAACGGTCGGGCGTGTACGGCCTGACAATTCGGTCGGGGTCAAACCCGCGACCGAGGACAAGAGACCGAAAAAACCTAGAGAAGTAGAAGGCGATGGGGACACACTACGCCTAGCAGACATCTTTAATTCTTGCAAAAAATAATGCGAGAACTCGAAAATTACAAAAAAAAACGCTAATAAAATGAGCAGTGGTGGAGAGAGAATAGTCACCCCCCTTTACGGTCGCCTGTCGATTTGTGTTGTGCTGCGAGCCTTCAGACAGCGCCGTTTCTTCGGGATGCTCCGATCCGAGAGAAAAAAAAATTGCCTGCGTTTTGCTTGTTGTGTGTGACGGGGAGAGAGAGAGAGAGAGAGAGAGAGAGAGAGAGAGAGAGAGAGAGAGAGAGAGAGAGAGAGAGAGAGAGAGAGAGAGAGAGAGAGAGAGAGAGTTCTTCCCTTCAAAAATGGCTTGGCCGCCTCCCTCCACACACTCCATTGTGGAGATAAGGGTGAGAAGATGAATGGTTGAAAACCATCGAGTGGGCTCCGGTCCCCCGGTCACGCGCGGACTCTGACGACCCCATCGAACCACACTCTGATACCAGTGTTAGATATCCGTAACGCCACTACGGGCGTTACCACAAGAGGGGACGGCCTCTGGCTCACCACCCAGCCATAGAGGAAGAATGAGGATTGCCCCTCAGTGTTAGATATCCGTAACGCCGCTACGGGCGTTACCACAAGAGGGGACGGCCTCTGGCTCACCACCCAGCCATAGAGGAAGAATGAGGATTGCCCCTCATCCCCCAGGCTATATAGTATGTGGCCTGCCGTCCACACTAGCCTTGCCGCCCATGACTCCGCATGGGCGTCCTCTCCCACTGAACCCCGGACATGGCCATCCGGTCTGCCGCCGTCGGTCACAGGCATTACAGCCTACGTGACAGTAAGTAT
This sequence comes from Cibotium barometz, assembly GCF_041138505.1. Classification (NCBI taxonomy): domain Eukaryota; kingdom Viridiplantae; phylum Streptophyta; class Polypodiopsida; order Cyatheales; family Cibotiaceae; genus Cibotium; species Cibotium barometz. The sequence continues at coordinate 48,349,974 of NC_141075.1, forward strand.
ATGAAACCAATCTGATGTCTCATACCACCATATTAATTCCATACATCACTTCCTTCATAATAGAAGTTTGAGGCAGAGTGGTCAGTTCCCTCTGAAACTTAAATTCTGACACAAATTTTCTCTATCTAGAAATTTTATTTAAGTTATTGAACTTGAACTAATCTTAATGTTGAATCTAAGGTTTATTAATTAGGTTCATATGAAAAAGTCTTGTAAATAAAAGTGAGTATATATATAAATACATACCTCCATCATTGGTGTCATAGAAATAATCTATCGTCAAAAATAATATTAACACTCGAAATAGATGTAAATCGTTATTACTTCTATGAATAGGGTATACATAAAGTTATTACTCAGAATCTTATGAGAAACTTGTCATCATAAAAATAAAAGTTAAATTAGTTATGGATATAAGGATAAGAAGATACTAACCTTGAGTTAGAAAAGTTGTTTGAGGGGATGGGAGATTATAAATAAAAAATTGATAAATTTGATAAAACATGAATAACTAGTAATGATTCTAACTTCCTTGATTAAGTGAACAAGTCTGGATGATGAAAGATTAATTTACTTTTGAAGTTGAAATAATAAAATTTAGCAATTATAAGGTTGTGTTAAGTGTAAGAGAGTCATACCTTTTATATATTTGATTGCAATGATACTCTACATTAAGAAAAATGAGAAACAATGCGAGTGGATTTGAAATATAATTATTCTTCCAAACATAACTAGAGTTATTTTTAATTATGACTTTATAAGAAATAGAACTTAGAGTAGTACCAATTTGAAATATAATTATTCTTCCAAACATAACTAGAGTTATTTTTAATTATGACTTTATAAGAAATAGAACTTAGAGTAGTACCAATTGAAATTCTATGCATAATTATTTAAGCATGATCATTATTGTAAGAATAGGGATGAGAAACTTACTTGGAAGGTGTTTGAGACACTGTATGAAAGATAAAACTTACATAAAAATATTGAAAAATTTATTTACTAAGCTATGAAGGATAGCAACTTACTTGCAAGTGTCGAACAGCTTTGCTACAAAATACATCATTAAAAAGATCACAAACATTGCAATTATATATGATGTTTCAATTATGGAAAATAGAGGAACTTACTTGGTAGTGCTGGAATCATCCTGAAAAAGAAATATTATTGCTCATGCTATATGGTACCAAACAATTTAAAAGTAGTTCCAAGATTAATATATATTGAATTAATTATTATCAATTTTAAGTACATAATGTAATTAACGAATGGGTTGGATACGTACTCATATAAATCATAGTCTGCTCCCCCCATGCTTCATCTATGGGCGCCCATCGCATGAAAAAGCTTTAATCAAAGCATTTTTTGTACAAAGATAAAAGAAAAGCTTTAATCAAAGCTTTATTACAAAGCTTAATTTTAAAGCTTTTTTAACCTAAAGCTCCTTTAAAAAAATCAAGATTTTCTTAGGGCTAACTTTTGCCGACGGCCAACCTATATGGTATATTAAATTTTTTTTAATAAATATACGACACACAGAAAAATTCAGCGAAATCCACCAGCGCACAGTGCGGATTTGAAGAGAGAGGGAGTTTAAAAAAAAAAAACTCAATTTCAGTCTGCGTTGCCCGCAGTCCGTGAAGGAGAAAGGGTGGAAAGAAATATATATATATATATATATATAATTTCTAGCTTACCCACAAGCATTTGGTAAAGAGATTTGCGCCCAGCGCTGAATTGAGGAGGAGAAAAATAAAATCCCAAAAGTAATTTTGAAAAACAAATCCTCTGAACAATTCTCATCTGTCCATGATGGATTTCATGTAGTTGCAATAGTTTAATAATCTAGCTATGGCTCTCCATGCTCCTTTCCTTGGTGATTCAATCAGTACAGACGGGTTATGAAACAAATTAGTGAAATACAGGTGATTTTGTGGTTTTGCAAACCCACTAATGGTTTTCCACCTTGGTTTACCCTTTGGGCAATAGATTGATGGGGATTGGTTATCTAATGGTTAAAATCAAGCCTTCTTTCAACCATAGAGAAACATAAATCCATAAACGTGTTTTGCTTCAAATTAAATTAAAAATTTACCAAAATCACATGTTCCTTTGTCTCTTTCACCTCTTTGTCTCCACAAGTCTTTAGAAGATTAAATTAAACCAAAGCTCTGATACCACTGTCACACGGGTCCCTTTTGTACTTCTTGAAGAAATAATTAATGGGTTCCTAAAGACTCTCCACAAGTTCTCAATTGCTAACCCACTATCAGGAGGCCCCATTGCAACAAAACTCAATCCAAACCACATGTTACCTCTCGATGGACCTGGATTGTTTGTATTGGCACTATCAAGGGGGGCAACTAAGTATTTCTCCTTTTTCTAAACCCACTTACGCTATTTTTATGCACCACTAGGGAAGTGATGTGCTGTGGAGCCACCTTTGTGGACCCATTCTACCTATAGTTTTATCCCCTTGCACCATGTCTTAGCTGGTGAGCGTCGCATGCTATCTATAGCATCCTACTTATACTAGCATTGTAGAACTTATTTTAGGCGCTATGGGACATGACTCTTGCAGTCCATGGTAGTAGAGATACCATAATGACATGATGACATGAGTGTCCTTTACCCAGTGGAAGGACCTTGTCGAGTAAGAAATACACAGGAAGAGCTTGTAGAGAGGGCAGGAGGGCAAGAGCTTACGCACTTAGACCATCATTCTATGAAAAAATGTTACTGACTCCTTGTCCCTTCTGGAGCATGGTGGATCATTTTCTAGACAGCTTAGCTAGTTGTAGCTACTTAGCTCACTTGCTTATAGTACCCATGCCATACCACAACGAGGATGCACTCAGCCCATTCCCTCGTACACCAACGGAGGCATATATATTAGAATCAAACCATGAGGATGATGAGCTTAGTGACACTGAGTTTGACCTAGCATATGAGTTATGGCTATCTGATGATGACATGTTATGCTAATTTTTGAAGATCCATTTTTAAAGGTTCATTGGAAGCACAATGGACGTTCTCAAAATTACAAGAACAATTTTGCAAGATCGACTTCCCAACCATATAACAAACCAGGTGTATTCTAAACCATCCTCAACTAATGCTATTGTTTTAAATTTTAATCTTTTTTGTAATTCTCCATTTAATGTTTGTTTGAGTGCTTGCTGGCATCATTCTGTGAGACTGGTCTTATCGCTTTTTTGTAATTCTCCATTTAATGTTTGTTTGAGTGCTTGCTGGCATCATTCTGTGAGACTGGTCTTATCGCTTTTTTAGTTATTACTTGGATAACCATTCAGGATTTGGTCCTAGTTCAATCCTTTCTGAGATCAACTTTAAAGTATGCTAAAAAAGAGAGTATGCCAAGTATTCCACCTTCCTTAGTGTGCCCTCTTTTGTTACAATAAAGCCTTCTAGGTGAATTGTGAAAGTGAAAGTAGTTTAAGGAAAAAATAAAAAACAAAAAACAAACCCAAAAAATAAAGATTAAAAAAGAAAAAATAAGAAAAAGAAATGCCCAAGAAGACAACCATTGTCATATGCAATCTAGGTAGGACTTTTGGCTTTTAGTGATAGAGCCTTGGGACCGTAGCCTTGATCTCTATGGGAGGGGAACTTATGCTAAGAACCTACCAATAAAGGGATTTTTCGATAATAAAAAAACATCGATATAGAGATACTTTGTAACGCCTCCGCTACGGCTGCGTCTTCCTCAAGCCGCCATAGCCTAGGCGTGGAGAAGAAGAGAGGGTGGAAGTCGGTTCACCTCCCAACCATATAATGACGAGTTAGGGTTTCTCGTTGGGTTTTATACGAAAACCCTGGCCTGTGTCCACACCTCCTAGCCCGGTCGCCCATCTTACTTAAGAGCCGTGCTAACTTAGATGTGTACACACATCGACCAAACCCTAACGCCCATTAACCCCTGAACCCCGCTAGCACTAATAATACTCTCGAGACTCCGAAAGCTATTAACTTATGCTAGGGTTCGACTTCCGTAGGACCATAGTCCTGACATTACTCCCCCCTTCGAAAAAAGTTTTCGTCCTCGAAAACAAAAGTGGGGAAACATTTCCTCATCACACTAATGTTTTCCCAAGTGGAGCCTTCCTCTGGACGGTCCTTCCACTTGATAAGAGCTTGTTTCCGAACTTGGTGGGTGGCGAGTACGTAACATGTGGTAATCCAATACTCTTTCTCGTTCATGAGGCAGTATTGGGGGTTCCACATATTCTACCAAGAAAGAATCATCCATCGGCCTTTCATGACCCATAAGGCGTTTCCTCAAACGGCTTACGTGAAAGATGGGATGAACCTTGGAATGTGTTGGTAACTCAAGTTTATAGGCTACTGGGCCCACCTTCTTGAGTATCTTAAACGGTCCACAAAATCGAGGCGATAATTTTGGTACGGGACCCGTTTTTAAACTGGTGGAGTTTTCTGGTACCTTCAGAAACACCCAATGACCTTCTTGAAAGTGAAGTGGCCTACGTTTCTGGTCCGCAAACTTCTTGTAACGATCTTGCGCTTGACGACCATTTAATCGTGCAAGGCGCAACATATCCATATGGTCTTGGATAAAATCCTTAACCTGACTGATTTTCTCATTCGCCAGTCCCATCGACACTGGTGAACGTGGCTGAAAACCATACATCAACATGAAAGGGCTAAAGCCTGTCGAGACATGCTTTGCACTATTGTAAGCAAACTCAAGAATAGGCAAATAAGACTCCCAATCTGATTGTTTTTTGCTGACATATGCCCTAAGCATATCTTCCAGCACTTGATTAACCCGTTCAGTCTGACCATCTGTCTGCGGATGATCAGCTGTACTAAGGTTCAACATAGTACCCAGCTTACTGAATACTGCTCGCCAAAAATGGCTGTTAAACTTGCGATCGCGATCACTGACAATATTGGACGGTAAGCCATAAAGTCGGTAAAAATTCTCCACGAAAAGGCGTCCCAATTCTGGAGTTGTAACTGTTTTCTTAGTAGGCACAAACCTACAAAGCTTGGTTAATCGATCCACAATTACCCAAATGGCATCATGTCCACGATTCGTTGTGGGCAAGTCCGTTATAAAATCCATAGAGATACTTTCCCACTTTCCGTCGGGAATCTCTAATGGATGCAGTAACCCGCCAGCTTTAAGACGTTCTGCTTTGTTCACTTGACACTTCTGACACTGCAGAACATAGTCAGTAACATCCTTGTGAAGTCCAGGCCAATAGAAATGCTTTCTTACGAGAGCATACATTTTGCGAATGCCCGCATGACCTGCACTTGGACTATCATGACACTCAAAAAGAATTTGGCACCTAGTGTCTAAGTCCAATGGAACACAAACTCTCCCCTTGTGGAGTAAGTATCCATCATCGATGGAAAAGTTTTTCCATCGCTGTAGTTCATCTTGTGATAAAGAAGAACCATGTGTGGAAGAACTGGGAACACTACCGTGTGAGTGAGAGGGACCCCTCATTTGAACATGATTCCACACCTTTGAGTATGTTGAATCCTGCTTGCATTTGCCTCGTAAAGATTCTAACAATTCGCTTTTCAACTCTGTGAATAACAGCGAATTAATCTCTGGTATACGACTCAAAGCATCAGCTACAATATTGTAACGTCCTTTGCAATAGCGTAGCTTGCAATCATACTCCTGAAGGATCTCAGCCCATCTGGCCTTTCGACCCTGCAAATCTGTTTGGTTCATAAACCACTTTATGCTTTCGTGATCAAAAACAATCTCGAATTGCGCACCATATAAGTAATGTAGCCATTTTCGTAAGGCATATATGATGGCAAAGAGCTCACGCTACTGGCATCCATTTCAATCACAAATGGTTTTTGAGGATCCACAATTGCCAAGATGGGAGCCGTAGCCAAAGCAACTTTAAGCTTATCAAAGCTACGTTGTTGCTCCTCACGCTATTGAAAGGTAATTGCCGCACCTTTCAATTGATCAGTCATGGGAGCGGCAATCTTTGCATAACCGTTCACATATTTGCGATAAAATCCTGCCATTCCCAAGAAGATTTGGAGTTCTTCCTTACTTCGAGGTGTTGGCCATCGCATAATAGCATCAACCTTACTAGCATCCATAGCAATTCCGTCTGCAGAAATTACATGACCTAGGTATTGTATGCTATCCTTGAGAAATTCGCACTTACTTTCTTTCGCGTAAAGTGCATTCTCGCGTAGTAACTAAAAAACTTTTCGTAAGTGTTCCAAATGCTCTTCTAAAGTCGAACTATAGACCAAAATGTCATCAAGAAAGACAATAACAAATTTGCCTAAGTACGGCCTTAGTATGCTATCCATAAGTGTCATAAACGTTGCCGGGGCATTAGTAAGTCCAAACGGCATAACCAAAAACTCATAGTGTCCAAAGCGAGTCCGGAACGCAGTCTTGGTTATATCATCAGCGTTAATACGCACTTGATGATATCCTGAACGTAAATCAATTTTAGAAAAATACTTCACACCTTTGAGTTAATCAAACAACTCATCTATCTTAGGTAGCGGGTATTTGTTCTTAATGGTTACCGCATTCAAGGAGCGATAATCCACACACATGCGCATGGATCCATCCTTTTTTTTCACCAAAAGAATGGGCGATGCCCATGGTGAAGCACTATGGCGAATGAAGCCCTTACTAAGGTAGTCAGCAAGCTGACGTTCCACCTCAGCTGCTTCAGTCGCACTAAGCCTGTACGACGGCTTACTAATTGGTTTGGTGCCCGAAACGACATCAATGCGATGAGGCAAAGCTCGTTCGGGTGGCAAACCCTCTGGTAAATCATTAGGAAAAATATCTTTAAATTCTTGTAACAGTTGTTGCAAAGACAAAGCATTAACTGGTTGCTTAAGATTATTTAAAGAGATTTTAGAAGAAGGTAAAGAGAAAGAAGGCAGCGCTGAGGAAGATTCATTTGAAGAAGAAACATCATGCACATCAAACACACTAGTTTGCGACACACAATAACAAAAATAGACTTCTTCTATTTGATTACTATGCTCCAAAAAAGAGAGTTCGCGGCATTACATATGAGTGGTATTGGGGGTACATCACGTTCCCCAATAAGTAAAACATGCTTACCATTGCCCTCAAACGTAAACGTATTATGTTCATAACTCCTTTTGAGTGATGACCCTAACCCATACAACCACTCCCATCCTAAGATGACATCCGTACAAGACATATTCATCACTTGGAAGTCAAGAACCATAGTGTGTTCTTGCACAAACACAGGCACTTGCCGTACTAGAGTATCCCACACATCGTGATCATCCCCCTGAATGGTGGACACCACATAACGATGAGAACTCTTTGTCTCCGGCAACTTTAATTTCTTAACTAATGCATAGTTCAAGAAATTGTGCGTGGCACCATCATCAATGAGAATACGTACTCGATGACCATAAATGGAGCCATGCATACGGACCAAATCGTGTGGTCCAACTGTCTCTTGCCACATAGATGCAGTGAGATTACACTCATGCAACTCGGCAGTGTGCGAAACCTCTACCGCAGAATACTTAGGATCAGCATCCAAGGGAAGCGTTTGCACCATGTGTACAGCCTTCTCCTTGCCCTTATCCTTATTCTTGTGAGGCAACTGTGGACAATTTTTCTTCTCATGATCACTACCTAAGCAATGATAACATAGTTTCTCCTTCTTGGCCCGTTCATAGTCTTGTGGAGACAATGGACCACTTGACCCTTTAGACTTCTTTGTGTTTTCAATAGAATTGCTGGCAAGTTTACGCTTATTAGCATTAAATTGCGAGCCATTGAATTTGGCCGGTCTATCCATGCCCTTCTTATCCATGGTGTCATCAAAGATAAGGGCACTTTGGATAGCCGCTTCCAAAGTTTTAGGATACTGGGTTTTAACCTTTGCCTGATATTCTTTATCAAGGCCTCTAACAAACCCACGAACCTTTTGAAAGTCGTCCAAACCGTCTAGCTTGAGAATGACTTCACGGTATTTGGACACATACTGATTAAGTGTAAGACCTTCCATCTTGCACTTGTCCCAGGCTGTCCAACTCCGATCTTTCTCGTTTTGCGGTAAGAACTCCTTTTTAAAAGCTGCCTCAAACTCCTCCCAAGTCTTAGGGTGAGTTTCAATAGGTAGACTCATCCACCACTTGTAGGCTTTACCTTCAAGTGTGAGACTCGTCTCAGTGGCCATAACAGCAACGGGAGTGCGGCGTAAGCGATGCAAGTTCGTCCACTTGTGTAAAAATGTATGGACCGCATCCTTGTTATTACGATCGCGCTCCTCTCCCTTAAACACAGGCGGCTTCACGTTTTTCAACATAGCCCCTTCCTGCGTTGCAGAGGGTGCAATAGATTCTACTGTAGGATTTGGAACAAGAGGAGGCATAACTATCGGAATAGGCCCTCCACTTGCCGCCGATCCACTTGCAAAACGTGCCATAAATTCAGTAAAAAGCGTGCTCATGTTTGTGAGATTGGTATTGACATTTGTTATAGTGCGCTCAAGTGCAACTACCCTTGAAGTGAGACGCCCAAACTCTAACGTGTCTACCAAACCATAATCATCTAGTGGACTCGCACCCCCTTCGGCATCGGTCATGTTGGCATCCTGATCAGGCGCAACGGCCTGTCGCGAATCACCCACACCACCACCCAAAGGGTGTGCCTCACTAACATCATGCATATCATTCTCAAAATCGAAGTGAACATGAGACGGTTCCGCTGAGGCCATGGTATGCACGTGCTTACAAATAGAGAACGGATTACCTTAAAAAGCGAACTCCAATTGAAGCGTCGTAGAAGAATTCCTCTTGCATGCACGAAAATCGAGAAGAAATCACCACTCGAGTCATCAATCAACACATGCATGCAAAAAAGTGTGTTGCATGTAGCATGTCGTTGAAGATCCGTCCACCAAAAACTTCCAAACTTGGAGCTTGAGGTGGTGGGTTCAAAACCCCACTCCTTGGATGGTGAAGCCTCCCCCTTGTGCCACTCAAGTAAGGGAGAATTCTCGCGCGCTCGCCAACGGCGCGCCAACGATCGCTCACCGATCGCCTTCTAGGACTGTCGGACTGCCTTGGTAGCCGCCTTAGGCGTCCGCTGTGGTGGCCGCACGGACGACGGGTAGGTGACGGTGGCGCTCGCTGTGGGCTATTCACGCAGGTGCAGATGCCTGTGGTGGCCGTACGTACGGACGTGCAGATCACCTTACGGGCGGCGGCTGCACTCGTTTCTTTTACTGCAGCGTCGAGCTCTTTCTCGTGCAGGTCACGCCTGTCGCCGCTGGCTTTGATACCAGTGTAACGCCTCCGCTACGGCTGCGTCTTCCTCAAGCCACCATAGCCTAGGCGTGGAGAAGAAGAGAGGGTGGAAGTCGGTTCACCTCCCAACTATATAATGACGAGTTAGGGTTTCTCGTTGGGTTTTATACGAAAACCCTGGCCTGTGTCCACACCTCCTAGCCCGGCCCATCTTACTTAAGAGCCGTGCTAACTTAGATGTGTACACACATCGACCAAACCCTAACGCCCATTAACCCCTGAACCCCGCTAGCACTAATAATACTCTCGAGACTCCGAAAGCTATTAACTTATGCTAAGGTTCGTTCCGTAGGACCATAGTCCTGACATACTTAGTGGTTCTTAGATACTCTTGTATGAGGTCTCTGGGCCATTACTTGGGTCTCTGTAGGGTGGTGCCTTACTTTTACATTTTTATCTTCTTACTAAATTTAAAAAATATATATATAATAATTCAAAAGAAAAGACTTATAATAATCACTTAGTAGTTTCACTTATAAGGCTTGATAATAGGTAGAGATGGTTTCACCAAAGTGATAGTGTGTGTAGAGACTAGGGTCATAACCCAAGGCATGCTCTTTGCTCCATCTTAGTTTAGATTGAATTTGGACAAACCTTAATATTACCCTTGTCTAACAAGAAAAATTTGACCAATCACATAATACACTGCTTGCTTAGGTGTTTGCATTATGCTTAAATTTTAATTATTTTCCACAGGAACTCCTTGCTAGATATACCATGTTGCCTTGTAGACCTTACATGACCTCTGACATTTCTAACACGACAACATGCATCCAGCATACAACCTCGATGCATCTTCATCAACATATTTCAAGGATGGAATCTGCATCAAGAAGGGGGGTACGTTAATCCTTGTCGAAGACCTCTATAGCTTTGATGTCGGCCACCGTATTATTTTCACTTCTTCTACCACAAGTGTTAAAATGGCTGAAATTTATTGAAAAACCATGTATTGTATATTTTATGTGTGTGCTCACCATTTTTCTATTAAAGGCTCACCACGAGATCCAAGGTTGAGAGTGCTAGATTTAGAATAGGTGTTTACGCTAGCTAGAGTGGCCAAATGAATCCGAGGACCAAACTTTTACCTTTGACTGCCCAAGAGTGTGAACCCTAGAGGTCACCTACAAAACCTAAAATGTAACTCTCACCACTCATTATTTTATGCTAATTCAATTGAGTGCTCTTCTTCTCTATCTACTATCTTATGCTATTGCTTGCTTGCTTAGATATTTGAGCTCTTAATATTGCTTGCTTGCTTGCCTGTGAGAGAGTGAGTGTGAGAGATTAAGCTATGAGGAGGGTCAAGCTTCCTTTGGAGTGTGACGGTGGTGGCTGTGGTGGCAGAGTGGAGCTTTTGGGTATAGCTGCGTAGCAACATCATCTCCTATGAGAATCCCAAGAAACAAGGTTTCACAAGGTGAGTGATACACCCCGACTGTGCATTTGTGTACTAGGCCATAGTAATTTGGTTTCTTGGTTGAGCTGTTGTACTTTTGAGTGTGGTTGGGTAAAGCCCCACGACATTAGTTTGTCCCTACATTCTTTCTATAGCACTAGGGCTTCCCATAAGTGGCATGGTGCTAAGGAAATACCAGTAGTAAACTAAGCATCCCCAAGTTTTACTAGATTGCTTCTCAATCTCTTAAAACAAAGGATGTAAATGTTATTACCTACAATACCAACTATCGTTGCCACGACCTCTAATAAGAATCCATGGGGGATTTTTTTGGTGAGCATTTTCTAGCAAGCGCTTTTTGGGAATTGGGTGAGCGGATTCCAAAAATATACGCTCCCCTTTCCATCAAGAGAGTGAGGGGCAAAGAGAGTTGGAGAGAGTTTCATGACATAATTATTTGAGAGGGAGAGTGCGATAGAAAGCCAGAGGGAGTGAAAATAGAAAAACATGACATTATCACATCCTCTACATCAAGGTTATTGCTTCAAAGTGAAAACAAAACCAAGTTCATTCACATATAACTTCCAAATACAGAAATGTGAAAACTATCATCTTTACTACTATGGGCCTCGCTTGTCCTCCGGGGTGAAGGCACAAAGTAAGAGAATGGTGTTCATACCCTTCTGCACTTCCTCTAGCAAGACACGCTCAGACGATTCATCTCAATAAAACCAAAGGGCTCACCATATTGTAATTAAGCCCATCACTTTGGCCTTCACTTGAGAAATGGCATCATCATTACCAGGAAGTGGAAAGGATGTGAGAATTTTCCATGCTTGTACACCATCTATGGTCTTTTGGTTGATCTCCACATTAGTGGCCTCCCTCTAGATACGCTCAACAACAACTTCAATGCTAATATTTGATGAGGCCATCACAAACAATGCGAAGGAGGGTTTAGGTTGGTGTACTCTACTAACAAGGCTTGGTGGCAATGGTGATTAACAAAGTGCTTTGGAGCTTACCTCTATATTTATAGCAGCGGGAGAGGTGTTCTCTACTTTTGCAACAAACAAAATAAAAAACAATTTTTATCTTTTTCAATGTCAATAATAAATGTATCTTTCCTCAAATTTTTACACCACAATAATGAAGGCATCTTTTGTACCTTTTTGGGAAAGAGCAAGTATGTATTGGAGCACGTTCACCCTCTCTCTTCTCTCTCTAGCTCTCCGTTTCCCTCTCATTTCTCTAGGCTTTCAAACCGATGAATGCTCGTAACGTGAATACCATTCATCCATACATGACCATGGTGTACAATACTAGACCTACTTGAAAATGCACAACTCATAGCAACAGGGGGCAAAGGGAGGAAGGGAGGGGGGAAGAAAGATATTGCACAATCGAATCCTCTACAATGAGGATGCTTCCATAGAGGTTACATAGGTCCCAAAATACTATAGGTCAATTGATAATCCATGCATTCAATTGTCTAAATTAGGGTAGGTTCTCCTACAAGAAAAGGCATTGTAAAGCTCAAGGTCCGATAGGATAGGTTGGTGGATGAACATATTCTCGTATGGCTTAAGCCTAGCACATGCAAATAAATGAAGTACAAGTGCTTGCATGCAAGATACGGCTTCTTCTTGGATTCTCTATTTGCAAAATTTAGACACGTACAACACGGTTCTTCTTTCACATGCACATCATATTTTCCCACGTGTGCATCATCCTCGTGAAATTTGATGTTGAAAACCTCATACTTGTGCTCTAGCCTTTGCAATTCTTCTACCACCGTAGCTTTCAATTTCAAAGCAACCTTTAATTTCTTTTTTCACTTCTTCTGATAATCGACGTGCGGTACTTGACTCTTATGCCATTTTGCATGCCTGAGCCACCAACCTCTATGTTAATAGTGAACTAGCAATTCTTTGGAAGTTGCAGTTGTAAATAACCTTGAAACCCCATCGCTACTCGGTGGGGTGGGCATAACACCTTCTGCATTTTGGGTGAGGCATAGTTAGGATTCTCACTTCTTGGGACTAGGGATCCTTCCATTGACTCAAAATCAGACGAAGTATCATTGGCCCCTACTGTAGGTCCTTGTAAAATGCTAAAGTGGGTTTTGATCGAAGGTCCGGAGCCTAGTGAAGGCTAGTGTGCACCTAGCTTGATAGATGCACTATCGTCTAAATAGGCCTCTAATACACATCTAGACCATAAGTGCATGTGAATTAAGACTGATCATGGGTGAAGAAATAGAATTGCCAATATATATATATTGGGTGTTAGAGAAACTTGTCCAAAGTGGGTTTCACATAGTTCTAAACACTTTGTGAAGGGTTATATATGTATTTTTTTCGGGTTGACCAGAGGGTTTCCTATAGTTGTAGGTTTGGAAAATTATAAAATTTTTAGGTTTTGTATTGTATAATAAGCAAACTTGTGCATGCAAATTTTTTTTGGCTCGCAAACCTTATCTTTTGCTTTTTACTTTTTACTTTTATTTTTTAAAATTTTTACTTTTTTAAACTTTTCACTTTTGCAATTTACGATTTTTGATGTGTGATTTGTGGTTTATGGTTTTTGATTTCACCACAACTACCCGAAAAGGGGTGGTCAAGGTTTTGGGAGTTTTCCAAGATTCCCTTTTTGACTTGGGACCTAAAGCCTGCATGCATTAAATGTGGCCAGCTAAAAGACTTACAACTTGTGGCCCAAATTACAGGTGGATTAAGTTAGATTAATTTGTATAATTTGCATAATTTGCACTAATGGAAAAATGTAGAAAACTTGCAAACACATAAATTAATATGGTTTGCTAATCCTACCCCAAATCATTGTTTCTGAGCCAAATGCTACACTGATCAAATAACCAATCTATAGGCTCTCTAGGTTTGAGAGAGGGAGGTTTCCAAGCAAGTCTAAGAACTCATGGAGATGGGGTTTATACCAAGTCAATCCCCTTTTGCCTTTCCCATGTTATTGGTAAAGAACTCATGGAGATGGGGTTTATATAACCAAATGTTTATATAACCAAGTCAATCCCCTTTTGCCTTTCCCATGTTATTGGTAAAGAACTCATGGAGATGGGGTTTATATAACCAAGTCAATCCCCTTTTTGCCTTTCCCATGTTTATTGGTAAAGAACTCATGGAGATGGGGTTTATATAACCAAGTCAATCTCCTTTTGCCTTTCCCATGTTATTGGTAAAGAGAAGAAGGATGGCACATATAGAATGTGCATTGATTATAAAGATCTTAACAAGAACCGCTATCCCATACCTAGAAGTGATGATCTACTTGATGAGCTCAAGGAAGCTAAGTTCTCCAAGATATATCTCAAATCCAGGTATCACCAAATAAGAATGAGGCAAGGAGATGAGCTCAAGACCAAAAGAGAGCTATTTCATTTCATGGTTATGCCATTTGGATAGTCACAAATGCCCTCGCCACATTCTAAGCACTCATGATTAAGGTGCTTCAGCCCTTCCTTTACAAATGGATATTGGTATTTCTCATCTATAGTAAGAGTAAGAAAGAGCATTTATTGCATGTAAGGCAAGTATTGGATCCCTTGAGGAAGCATAAGTTGTATGCCAAAGAGAGTAAATGCTCTTTCATGGAGGAGGAAGTGGAGTATTTGGGGCACATTATGAGTCATGAAGACATCAAGGTGGATCGAAAGAAGGTGCAATGTGTCAAGGAGTGGCCTACTCCAACCAGCACTACTCAATTAAGGGGATTCTTGGGACTTTCTTCCTTTTATAAAAGGTTTATTGAGCACTATGCGTCTATTGCCTCTCCACTCACATTAGCTCAAGAAAGAGGCCTTCTTTTGGGATGCAATAGCAAAGAAGAGCTTCCAACAAGAACTTAAGGAAATCCTCACTTTAGACCCTATCTTGGTATGCCTTGATTTTTCCTTACCTTTTACCACATAAGGATGGATGTATGTGGTAGTGGCTTTGGGGCTATTTTGTACCAAGAGTATGGCGTGATTACATATGAGAGTAGGAAGCTCACTAACAAAGAAACATTTTTGCATGTGTATGAGAAAAAGATGTTGGTGGCCATCATACATGCAATTAAGAAGTGGCATTACTACATCTATGGGAGTCATTTCAAGGTGAGAAGTGATCATAGTGTACTCAAGTACTTTATGTCTCAACTTAATCTTTCACCCAAAATACAATCATCATTTCATCTACAAAGGCTAAATACAAGGCTTTAAACACCTCATCCTGTGAGGCTCTCTGGCTGGAAAGATGCTTGCATAGGAACTCAGTCTTTATGGAGTTGATAGTCCTACTCCTATTCTTTGTGATAACATATCAGCTAAAGCCTTAGCCAAGAATCCAATCATGCATCAAAGGACCAAGCATGTTGAAGTTAGAGAACATTTCATCAAGGAGAAAATTCACTCAGGTGACATATTGTTGCAACATTGCAATACCAAAGAGAATGCTATAGACATCTTCACTAAAGCCCTTGGCAAAGAGTTATTTTTAAGCATATATCAGGCCTTGGCATGATGGAGCTTACCTTAAGGGAAGGTGTTTGAAGAATAAGAGAAGGCTCAATAGTCTTCCACATAATAACATGTTTTGTAGATTTTTGAATTTTTTATTTTGTAGGTCTAAGTCAGCTATTTGAATCAACTAACTGAATCAACTATCTGAGTTATGCTGGAGTTAGCTTCCAACCTTGCGGAGTTTGCCAGGGTCAATTTTTTGAATCAACTGACTGAATCAGCTGATTGAATCAACTATTTGAGTTAGCTAACTGAATCAGTTTGAAGTCAGCTATCTAGCTAAGGTTCAGAGATGTTGATTTTGAGAGAAGGTGTTAGAAAATATAAGATTCACATCATCTAAGATTTGCAAAATCTTGGAAATGTACCACGTAGTTGGTAAACATGTTGGTAAAATAATTATGGGTTGTCGTCCTCTCAAGAGCTAATTCTACATTAGGTGACCTAATCACTATGACTCAATTACGATATTCTAATCACACCAAACTGATTACATAGGTGGAGATGAAGTATGATACGAGGTACTCATCTTGGATCACTATACAAGTCAATTTTGTATGCAGTTGGCTGTCAGTATAGTGAACTTAAGCATTTTTAGTAAGCAGAAGTCCACTACTGAATGCAACCTTAGCTGGACACTCACATCATTGTCCTGATTCTCATACGTGAGCTGATTGAGCTCCTTAGTACTAGGATTAGGGTTTTGGGGATTAGCCCATCCATTGATTAGAGTCATATTTCTCATTATTGTATCTTATTTAATTCAGTAACAAACACAGTGTGCTATGATTGAGTTTTGAACTTGTTCATTTAGCTATTTGATTGCTATTGGTTGTGTCACATTTCCTCTCTACATGACCTTTACTAGGCCAGACTTGAGCTATGCTATTCGACTTGTGAGTCAGTTTATGCTATCCCTTAGGAAGACACACTTAGATGTGGCTAGATGGATTCTCAGGTACATAAAGTCCATAACTGATTATTCATGTTTCTATGAGGCTGGTATAGAGATACAACTACATGGGTACACAGATGTTGAATGGGCTGGTAGTGTCGTAGACAAAAAGTCTACCATTGGCTTTATGTTTTTGTTTGGGAGTATTGCTGTGAGTTAGAGTAGCAAGAAACAACCAACATTTGCTTTGTCGAGCACAAAGGCAGAGTACAAGGGTGGTGTGGGAGCTCGTGAGGCTTCTTAGTTTCAAAAGCTACTTGGTGATATGGGTGAGCCCATGGATAGGGTAGTTGTCATTTATTGTGACAACATGAGTAGTATACAATTGGCTAGTAACCCGTTATACCATGTTAGAATGAAGCACATTGAGGTGTATTATCACTTTGTGAGGGAGAAGGTTCTATATAGCAGGTGATGTAGATATGCTATATATCAGCATATAGCATCAAGTGGTTGACATATTCATGAAGGTGTTGGACACAGAGAAGCTCCACAGGATTAGGAGCTTACTTAGAGGACAATGTGTGGAGCTGAGCTCGAGGAGGAGTGTTGATGTAAGATTTCTCCTCAGCCTGAATAATGAATAGGCTCTACTTCAATCCCCTGTAATCATTCCCTATTTCTAAATACAAGAAAATATTATTTTTCCTTGTTTTTGCCTAGAGAGAGATGAAAAATTCTACAGAGTGGTAATTCAATATTGAGATATTTTTGGATAAACAAATTATCCTAATATAAAAAATATGTTTCCTTGAAATAGAAAACCAAAATAAATTTTCCAAGGTACATTAGGAATCAATTAAAAATGATTTAAAAGACCTTAGCCTAAGGGTCAAGATTTTTTGAAATTTTTGGATTATGGTCCAATTAAGGTTTCTATGGGCCAATAAGATTAATCCAAGTGTTGGGATGAGATAAATCCAATGAATAAAAGAAAATACCCAAAAATTAGTAAATACCCACATAAGATGAAGAGTTGACTGAGTACAAGGTTTATTAGTTAAAAACTATGAGATATTACTAAAAATTTGAAATATTTTGGTGTAATGATACATTTTTGACACCTTGGTAAGGAGAGGGGGAGACTTCAAGGAGGCGCCTATTTCACACATGTGAATGAGTTTTAAATTCAAAAATATTAAGATATTTTTATCTCTCCTCTCTCCTGAATCAAACTAGATCAAAATGGGAGCTAAACTGGTCTAAATCTTGTCCAAATTCAGCCAAACTGAAGCCAAAAAATTCTAGAACTTAGTTGGACTCAGTTAGTGGCCTCCCTCACCTATAAATAGACCCTCATTCTTTTGTATTCTCATCTGTGAAAACTAGACCATGCCAGTATTACATTAGAATAAGCATATTTTCTATTATCCCCTAAAAATCCTGTACAATTTGGAGAGATTGGAGCTTCTCTCTCTCTTCAACCTTCCTTGGAGCTTTCCTCTCAACATACTAACCAATTGATTGGTTGGGGGCTTCTTCTAAGAATAGAGAAGCAAGCAAAACAAGAGGTAAGATGTGACTTTATGGTTTTTTCTCTAATATTCTCATGTTTTCACTTCTCAACCCCTCTCAAGCTTGAGAAGTTTCAAATGAATGGTTTTTCAATGCAAATTAGACTTTCTAAAGAATTTTAATGAATAATCACAAAAATTTTATATTTATGCTTAATTAGGATGTTTTTTAAAGTATATCTCTCTCCCCCCCCAAAGAATGGTCATTCCTATGACCAATTCTCTATTCAAATGATGCTTCTCATGGAGCAATTCTTAATTCTAAAATCAAACTCTATGCTAGTTAAGCTAGAGGTTAAAGAAATGGCTTTTTAATGCTTTTATGTTACATAAATTATGATAATCTTATGATTTAGATCCATAAATTAGATTTAGATCTATCGATAGTTAATCTATCATAATTGTATTACTAAATTTTATTCTTTTTAAAATTATTAAAAATTATCAGTAATAGCAGCAGCGGAGCTATGGCAAAATTTTTGGAAGTTAATACATAAATCATTTTTATGCATAATGTGAAAAGAGGACTTCTTACCATATTCTAGGATTAGTTGTCCTATGCTAAAAGAATAATTCTCCTCATATCCATGAAAATTTTATTTTTAATATTTATGCATAAATAGTTAATTAGAGAAAAAGAAGAATTTTTAGTAATTTCATTTTTATGATAAAAGAGAAATTCCCATGATAATGGAGATTCATGTATTTCAATGGAGAAAGAGAAAAATAGGTATATTAAAATAATGAATATTTTTATTTAAAATTAAAGAGAAATTTTAGTTAAATTTATTTTTATGTATGAATAAATTTAAATGATGAAAGAGAAATTCCCTTCATATTTGGAATTCAATCATTTAAATGGATAAAGTGGAATTCTTGTCATATTTAAATTAATGGATATTTTTATTTAAATTTTTAAGAGAAATTTTAGTTAAAATTATTTTATGCATGAATAAATTTAAATGATGAAAGAGGAATTTCCATCATATTTGGAATTCAATCATTTAAATGGAAAAAGAGAAATTCTTGATATATTTAGAATATTAAATATTTTTATTTAATTTAAAGAGACATTTTAGATAAATTTATTTAATAATAAAAGAGAAATTTCCATGACATTTGGATTGCACTCATTAAATGAGAAAAAGAGGAATTTTAAGCTTATTTTAAAAAATAGATAATTGTATTTAATTAAAAGAAGAATTTTTATGATATTTAAGTAGAGAAAAATTTGAATTAATTTTTAATGACAAAAGAGGAATTTTCACCATAATTCCACCTAGGGAATTAAGGCTGAGAAATTAAATGGTAGAAAGAATATCTTTAGATATTTTATGTGGTTAAATCACTAAATTGGTATTTACCCAAAAATAGATGTTTATCTGAAAAAAATCCTTGTTAGAGCTAAACCGAATGATTAGACTACAAGAGGGACAGACAGTAAACCTACTTGTCCATCTCTCGATCTAAATCAAGCAAAAACTTCGTGACCAATTCGAGTTCCTAAATACAAAGAATAGACTACCGTTGAACTAAACTAGTTTTCATTTGATCGAAATCACCAAGAATCTAGTTGGACAATCACAGTCAAATGATGGGTAGATTACGCTGATGAGAGATCAAGGATTCTCATTATGAAATTGGGAATTACGAAAAAAGGGGTTTATTGGAATCAATCTCAAACTGGAAATTTTACTTGCATAGAACCTCTATTTTTTATTTAAAGGACTGTTTTATGCGCCAGAATGCTCGAGGAAGCATTTGACATGTGTTTTACTAAGAGGAGGTTCGTGTTGCAATAGCTGGCGGGGAGTCGTTGAGGGACGTCGCTCGCGGCAAAGCCTGCCGAGGTCTTGACCAGCCTCGGTACAGTTAAAATGGTGCGCTTCTGGTAGGATGGCCGAGGGCCGATGAAGCGGTCCCTGAGTGAAGTGCTAGGACACCTAAGTAGGATCCTAGAGGGTTCTGACCAGGTGATGCATGGGCTCGCAGTTGCTAGGACACCCATGCATGCATCGAGGAAGATTTGGATGGACTAAGAAGAATGACTTTTGTGAATCAAATTTTGATATTGGATCTCGTTGGTTGGCCAGTTGGTCTTCAGCAAAGAGCCCAGAGGACACATTTTGTAATACAATGGACTCAAAATTTTGGACGATGATGATCAGTAATATTATGATTTTCATTGAAGGATTGTTTTAAAGACATACAAATCTGTTATAAATGGCAATTTCATATCGGGTGTGTACGTGGTATTTCGGAGGAATCGCCGGGCTAGTCTCTTGTCCGGACATCCGCGGGCAAGGCCCCGAGTGTGGATCCCCACCCCGCGCGAGAGGCTGACACTACTTCTGCCCTGCCAGCGCCCTCGGAGGGGGCAAGGGTCTCACAGTTGGTATCAAAGCTTTATTGAAAGCTAATAAGGACAAATGAATTCTTATCAAAAATTGATAATAAAAACTCAGAAAGAACTTTTACATATTGTATTTTCATTCTATAAGCTTCATTAACGAAGAATTTTAATCAAAAAATTTGATTTTATGGATGGAAGTTCCACACTTATCTGGTGTTCGCAACCTCACCTAGTCTCACAAGACATGACTACGTTCGCCTTCGAGCATCTCATCTCTTCTGCTACAACTCAAACGAGCCAAGCCAGACTCGCATACCATTTCGAGGATCTATATTTCCCTGACCCTGCAGAGAGACGGCAGCACAAGTGGTTTGTAGGACAGTATGTCCACGCCTCTTGCACCAACGTGCGATGCTGAGGCAGAATCTCTCATTAACCAAATGATTCTGATGAGGTTGAAAGTGATATATGGCGTTATTTTATATCACTTAAGGCCTCGAATTTTCAGACTTTCCTGCCAAATCTACAGACTCCTTAGTCGCTTTATTCCTAAAGAGAAGATAGTAGCTCCTTTGGCAGTAAGGGAACATTTGTATATTAGGGCATGTCTATAGCCCAGTACCGTCGTCTTATGCATCTCCCGAGGAGATTTTGACTTCTGGAGCCGAGCTGCTCTATGTACATATTGCAACCTTTCTATAAATAAAGAAATGTTTTGTGGAAAAATTCCCTGTTGTATAAGTGATTGTTTATCGAGACGAATTGATGAAGTAAAATCTGTTATCGGACATATGTCATAGATCTCCAATAAGATCATTTATCTTGTTTAAGAAATTATTTTTCGAACCTCTTAAGTCTTAGGATGTCGTGGACGATATCAAAATAAAAATTTAATAATATATCATTTTTGGCAAAATCATGAGGTGAGGAAACCGTGGCCGTCAGCCACCACAGACCCTCTCTCTGATGAAGAAGAGCTTGACCCCGACGTTCACAAGGCTCTTCACAGAACTCAACTAGGACCCTTCAAAGGAGAAGGGAAGAACCTGGGTGAGGCTATGGAGAAATGGGTGGAAGCTATGGAAGAGTATTTTGATGTCACAGGCTACAATGAGCGGAGCGAAATGGCTCTTGCCAGGCTGAAAATTGTGGAAACAGCCAGGGTGGCATGGAGGAACCATTGTGACACCAACCATTTGGACATGAATACCCAGTCCTAGAACAATCTTAAAACCTATTTGAGGAAGAGATTTTGTCCCCCCGAGTTCTTAGAAACCAAAATGAATGAATTTTTAGAGCTAAACCAGGGAAGCAAAACCATCGAAGAATATCACCAAGCATTCGCTCTTCTCCTCAAGTATTCACCACCTCTAGACGAAGAGCAACTCATGGCCAGGTTCATTCGGGGAATGAACGAACCCTTAGACACACTAGTCAAGAATGCCAATGTTAACCTATGGCGGACATTGAGACATCGTCATGTAATTAATTTAAGTATTCTGAGTCATGGGCCGGGCTTGTCGACAGCACCACATGTAAAGGATAAAGGGATTGGGTGATCGCCGATGAGAGGCGCACCTTAAATGTCATCAGGATAAGGGTTAGGATCGGCCGGCCATGTATGGGTGCCCATGTGTGAACGGTTAGGTCACCTATAAGAGTCAAATGTAACCCTAAAACCTCTCATTCTCAATGTGTTGAATACAAGGAGTGCTCTTGCCTTATCTTTTCCATCCCCTTCTCCTACGTGCGTGAGAGAGGGAGAGAGAGAGAGAGAGAGAGAGAGAGATAGCGATGAGCACTGCGTGGCGGCATGGCGGCGGTGGCTCCTTCTTCACTGTGGCACGAGAATCCTTCACGACGACGGTCTGAGCGGTGAGTGACACACCTTTGCTCCCTGTTTGAGCTTGCTAGTTTCTGGTTGTGTGCTTGCAGCCATTCGTGGCTCGCATATGATGCCCGGCTCCCCAGCTCCGACACGTGCAGCAAAAGCGTACATTTTTGGTGCCGCTACCAGGGATATGCCCTGCACCAAGCCAGAACACATTATAGTTCAGGAGCGAAAATCAAAAGAGATTTTTTTTTTAAAGGCTACAAAAAATGGCAATGCAAGTCTATTATGTGCTTTAATGTTGGCCTGTCGCCCTATTGGCACTTGGTAGGCGAGGAGCATTCTACTCCAGACCGATGCCCTGGGTTGGTAGGGGGTAGCCTTGCCTAAGGTGAACTAATAGATTCCTGGAGAATGCCTTGTGTTAAACATGGCACCGGGATCGATAGTTTTGCCTTAGGGAGGTCGCCATTGTGTGTAAAAATTATCATGTGCATAAAGAAATAAAGGCAAAAGGCTCCTATAACTATGATGTTTCTTGTGCCCTAGGCTCTTGGGATTAGCTTGTTCTTAGAGTAGACACATTGTGGTTATCTGTTTATTTATTAAGCTTGGTAATTTTCCTTAACTTAGGCCATTTATAGACCTTGATTAACCTTTGACACCTTGCTAACTCTTGAATTACTTATTTATTAAGCTTGGTAATTTTCCTTAACTTAGGCCATTTATAGACCTTGATTAACCTTTGACACCTTGCTAACTCTTGAATTACTCTCAATAATTTTAAACTCCTGTTAATTTACTACGCTAGCTCATTCATGTGACCCCTTAAACTAAGTTCTCATGGCAACATCCATTGTGGTCTAACATGCTTGATTTTATTACACTCTATATCTTTTGAATTCCAGCATACTTTCACTCTACTTCCCTGTTTTGGAGATGGTCTACCACAACAAACCCTATCAAGCTTACCATACCATAGCTTCTGAGGACGAAATCTACATCAGGAGAGAGAGATAGCGATCGAGCACTGCATGGCGGCACGGCGACGACGAGGCGGTAGAGCGCGGTGGCGGCTCCTTCACTGTGGCGCAAGAATCCTTCACGACGGCGGTCTGAGTGGTGAGTGACACACCTTTGCTCCCTGTTTGAGCTTGCTAGTTTCTAGTTGTGTGCTTGCAGCCATTCGTGGCTCGCATACGGTGCCCGGCAAGTCCCCAGCTCTGACACGTGCGGCAAAAGCGCACAGCCAAGCTAGTGTCTATGGCAGAAGCCTGTCAGAATGGCAAAGGACTTCGCCAAAGCCTAAGTCCTGCCAAAGCCAGCTCCCTCATCCTTCAAGAGATTCCAGACACCGGGAAGTTCTTCTAACCTTCCGCCTCTAAAGAGACATCAAGGTCCCAACCAAAATCTGGAGACGCGAAGCTTCAGGAATGAAGGAAGACCTTTCCCTCGAAGTACTTTCTCAAGAACTCTGGCTCTCTCAAGAATGCAAAGGGAAGAGCTTCGAAGTGAGAACAGGTACTTCAGATGTCAGGGGTTTGGGCATCAGCTCAAGGATTGCCCATCTCCTTCTGTGGGCCAAGGAAGCCATGGACCCAGAATTCAGAGACAGACTCCTTCGTATCAGTCCAATCAGGGTTCCCCGCGCCAAAATTAGGGTAACCCCAGAAGAGTGCAAGCTCAGCCTCCTGCAGCCTCCATGTAAAGATGTCTCCAAACTCCCTCCCAGAATTGGGGTAAACAAAGAGAGAGAGTTCCACCTGATACTGCAGCAGCTAGAGCTGTCACTATAGCTGATGAAGTGGACAAAGAAAAAGGATAGATCTATGCAGCAATAGAGCATCAGGGGAACAACCATCAATTTTCAGTCCTCCAGACTCCAGTAGAGTACCAAGGTAAGCAATTCAAGATTTTGATTGATTCAAGCAGCACTCATTGTTTTATTTCCCCAGGATGTTTACGTAGATTAGTCCTAAATCGAAAATTAGGAAAACCTATGCAAGTGGAATTGGCCAATGGAAAGATTCTTTTCACACACTTTGAGACAGACCTTATTCAGTTTAGCCTAGATGGGAACGTAACAGAGTGCCAGTTCAGAGTCCTACCCTTGGGAGTCTATGATGGAATCCTTGTAATAATGGATTGGCTCCGTAAGAATCAAGCTGATATTCATTGTCACAAAGGAACCATCTCTTTCCTTGACCTTCACAAGAATGAAGTTCAAAGAACTGGAATTTTCGGATCCCAAGTGCTACAATTAGTCAAGGCTTCTAAATTATTAAAAGGGCTCAGAAAGAGGCAAGCTGTTTATGTCGTTAAGATTAATCCAGTAGACATAAAATGCAAGGCTAAAGAACTAGAGTGGTTAAGTGAGTATGCAGATGTGTTTCCTGAAGAGCTAACTGAGATGCCTCCGTCTCGCAAAGTAGATCATGAGATCGAGTTAACCCTCGTCGGAGCTCAGCCAGTGGCCCAGCGTGCATACAAAATGTTAGTCCCTAAAGCCATAGAACTTGAGCAGTTAAGACAACTGTTAGAGCAGGGATTCGTCAAACCCAGTGTCTCACCTTGGGGTGCACCCGTTCTCTTTCAAAAGAAGAAAGATGGAACGTTAAGACTCTCTGTATTGACTACAGAGGACTGAATCAATTAACAATTAAAAATAAGTATCCTATTCCTAAGATTGATGAACTTCTGGATCGGTTAAGTGGGACCCAAATGTTCACAAAGATAGATCTCAAATCCGGGTACTACTAGATCAGAATCAAGGAGCAGGACATTCCAAAGACAACATTCAATACTGGCTATGGGCATTATGAGTTCACAGTCATGCTGTTTAGATTGACTAATGCCTCAGCAACGTCTTATGCCGGATATTCATAGAGAATACTTGGATGATTTTGTTCTTGTCTTCTTTGATGATATCTTGGTATACTGAAAGAATGCTGCAGATCATGAAGATCATGTGCGCAAGGTCCTAGAAATCCTAAGGAAACACCAACTCTTTGCAAAAGAACAGCAAGTGTTCTTTATCTGTTGACCAAGTGGAATACTTGGGATTCATAGTATCAAAGGATGGGATTTCTCCTGACATGGCAAAGATCCAACCAGTCATAGAATGGCCAGAACCCAAGACAGTAAAGGAAGTCAGAGGATTCCTAGGATTAACCGGATGGTATAGGATCTTTATACCCAGGTATGCTCAAATAGCATCCCTTTTAACTAACCTTCTCAAGAAGAGTATCCTTTTTCAGTGGACTGCAATGTGTCAGAGTGCCTTTGACAAGCTGAAGACAGCCTTAGTAACCAACCCTGTCCTTAAGTTGCCAGATTTTACCAAACCCTTTGAGGTAGTTACTGATGCCAGTGGGTTTGCCTTAGGTGGTGCTCTTATGCAGGAAGGTCATGCAGTAGCCTATGAATCCAGAAAACTCCGAACACATGAGAGAAGTTATGCCATCCATGACTTCAGTTACTCTCAGTAGTTTATGCTCTGAGATTGTGGAGACATTATCTTTTGGGACAGAGGTTCACCTTGTGACAGATCATAAAAGTCTGAAGTGGATCTTCACCCAAAGGGATCTCAACATGCGTCAAAGGAGATGGATGTAGACCCTGCAGGAATTCGATTTTGAAATTTAGTATCGATCGGGGAAAGAAAATGTGGTGGCAGATGCGCTCAACAGAAAAGCCTCTTTGCTTGCAATCACAGTGGTGTCAAATCCATTGATTCATGAAGCAAAGGAGAAAATCATGCAAGACAAATTCTTTGCCCATATTGCTACCCTTCTTAAATCATAAGTTTATCGTAATTTTATTAGCATATAAGCATTAAAAAGTCATTTCTTTAACCTCTAGCTTAACTAGCATAGAGTTTGATTTTTGAATTGAGAATTTATCAATGAGAAGCATCAATTGAATAGAGGATTGGTCATAGGAATGACCATTCTTTTAGGGAGAGAGAGATATATATAAAAGCATCCTAAATTAAGCATAAAGATAAACTTTTTGTGATTAATCATTAGAATTCTTTAGAAAGCTTCATTTGCATTGAAAAAACAATCCATTTGAAACTTCTCAAGCTTGAGAGGGGTTGAGAAGTGAAAACATTGAGAATTTTAGAGAAAAACCATGAAATTATATCTTACCTCTTGTTTTTACTTGCTTCTCTATCTTAGAAGAAGCCCCCAACCAATCAATTGGTTAATGTGTTGAGAGGAAAGCTCCAAGGATGGTTGAAGAGAGAGAGAGAGAGAGAGAGAGAGAGAGAGAGAGAGAGAGAGAGAGAAGCTCCAATCTCTCCAAAATGTAGAGAATTTTTAAAGGATAATCAAAAATATGCTTATTTTAATGTAATACTGGCATGGTCTAGTTCACATATGAGAATACAAAAGAATGAGGGTCTATTCATAGGTGAGGGAGGCCACTAACTAAGTCCAACTAAGTTCTAGAATTTTCCAGGTTCAGTTTGCTGAATTTGGGCAAGATTTGGACCAGTTTAGCTCCCATTTTGATCCAGTTTTATCCAGAAGAGAGGAGAGATAAAAATATCTTAGTATTTTTGAATTAAAAACTCATCCACATGTGTGAAATAGGCGCCTACCTCAAAGTCTCCCCCCTCCTTACCAAGGTGTCAAAAATGTATCATTATTCCAAAATGTCTCATTTTTTTAGTAATATCTCATAGTTTTTAACTAATAAACCTTGTACTCAGTCAACTCTTCATCTTATGTGAGCATTTACTCATTTTTGGGTATTTTCTTTTATTCATTGGATTTATCTCATCCCAACACTTGGATTAATCTTATTGGCCCATAGGAACCTTAATTGGACTATAATCCAAAAATTTCTAAAAATCTTAACTCTTAAGCTAAGGTCTTTTAAATCATTTTTAATTGATTCCTAATGCACCTTGGAGAATTTATTTTGAATTTTTGTTTTGATATTTGTAGAATTTTTATATCCAAAAAGATCTCAATATTGAATTATCTCTCTCTAAAAATTTTTCTCTCTAGATAAAAACAAGAAAAAATAATATTTTCTTGTATTCAAAAATAGGGAATGATTACAGGGGATTGAAGTAAAGCTTATTCATTATTCAGGCTGAGGAGGAATCTTACAAAAGTCCTCTGGGCGGGCTATCTAAGATGGCTATTAGTTGTGGGTTTGAGTTTAACGAAGCATCTACAATTGCGGAGTAATTGTTTGAAAGATAGTCCTCGAGTATATAGAACTCCTCCCCCTTATGATTATGATTAGAGGTTGCCTCCAGAGGGACATACAACTCTCGGGACCCAATATTTACTATTGCTTTGCAATCCATACAATGAGTGGGGAGCTATTTATTCTTGTAAGAACTTTGGACTCATGATGAGAGGAGAACTCTTCCATAGCTGAAACATAGATTTTTCTTAGAAGATAGGAATGTGATTGTACAACTCATTGTAAAGAGGAACAAAAAAGTACACAAGAACAAGAAAGAATAACACAACTGGTACCAAGTACACACGCAATGATTAACACCATTCATTTCCCTTAAATAAGTGGCCCATTTTCAATTTGACCATTTTAAGTAATTATTATTTTTGAAAAAAAAATATTAATTTCAAAAAGTATTAATTAAAAAAAGTACTCTATGATATATATATATATTTATTTATATTTATTTATATATTTGAAAATTAACATCCCTTCATTCTCTCTCTCTCTCTCTCTCTCTCTCTCTCTCTCTCTCCTCCGTCTTCTCTCTCCCTCTCCCTCCCTCCTCTCTCTTAAAGGATCAAGAAGTCTCAAGACATAATTCCTTGCTCATAAATGACTCATTCTTATTTGATAAATGCTATAGATCTGCCATCTTCCTAAATAATAATATGCATAAAATGACATCAAGTTAGAGCTTAGTAGATGTGCCAATGGAAACTCATAGATATCTTCCTTATCTAGAGAAACACAAGAAAATAAAGATGAAATGCCAAAAAGAGGCATGATGAGATGAAATGCCGTAAGAGGCATGATGGGTAAGAATGCCATAAAGAAAATAAAGATGGAATACCAAGAACATCTATGATGGTAGAGGAGCTAATTGCTTCACTCCTTTACATCAATGACAAGTGAATTGTGAATGGGATGCACAAGCATAATTCTATCACGCGTGAATCATCATTGGTATTTCTAGCCTCACTAATGCATCCACTAATAAGTGTGGCACCTTCTAAGAAGGACAAGCAACAAATGTAGATTCTAAATGTATCCAATATTACCACCCTCATCGATAGCACTGTATAAGATGGTGGGAACATCTCTCTCTCTCTCTCTCTCTCCACTGTCTACATGGACATTGCCTTACATGTGGCAGCTGCCATGTGCACGGGCATGCCTACGTGGACAATGATTTCCATAGTGGCATGCCACGTGTAATGCTCGAGCTCGGGCATTACACGTGGCAATGCCGGGTGGCATGTGCATACCACGCACGCGACGTGACCTATCATTGTCCAATGGCTTTTTAAGGATGTTAGACAATGATAGGAGGGCTCACAACAGCCCTCCCCCCTCAACACGCCCCCCCTCCAAAGAGCTCTCGCCCTCACGCACCCACGTCCCCCATTTCCAAAAGAACACTTGCCTTCATATGCCTCACCATCAACACGCCCTCTTCTTTCTCAAGGCCTCTACTTCAATGCAGTCATGCGGCATCTTTCAACGTAAAATGCCTCCCCGAACGCGAGGACTGCAATCGAAGGGCTTCACTAGAAATCTAGATGAGATCCCAGTATCGCAAGAAGTCAGCATGTGACAAGTAGCCACATCAAGAAAGGTAACCAACACCACTCAATTGCAGTTGGCTTTGCGGGCTGCTTCTTCAATGCCCGCCAACAATCATGTTGCTAGCAGTAGTGCCACGATTGCGATGAAGAATAGTCCATAAAGGAGAGTTTCAGCCAAGTGGTTAATTGACACATCTCCCCGAATTGGGTGGAGGACCACTTGGTTGATAATCATAACTGCCTTCTAAGAGTACCACTTTGTCGCCTCCTTGCAAACCCGACAATTTGTACAAATGAGGATTCCATTGAGGGGTTAATTAAAAGCATGGAAGAGAGCACATACCAGTTGTTGACAATGGCGACGTTCATTGTCTCTAAGGGATTCCCTGGCCAAGAGCCCTTTCCACTCGACCGCGAGAGTGCAGTCGGTCATGACCTATCGTTGTTAGAAGAGTTTGACAAGATACTAGAGCAAACGGAAGGATGGCAACACATGGTTGGGAAGATGTTTGTTGTGTAAGATGGCAACCATCAACTAAAAGCATGGTAAGAATGGCAAATACCAATCGAGTTGAAAGAGAGAAGGTTCCCAAGGGGTGATATATCATCAATAGGATGAAACATTCAAGCAACATTGAGGAGAGCTTGGATATAATTTGACCAGACTAAATGCATAGTAGACTAGGTAATAATGGCATGTCATGTGTATGATCCAAGGTAACACATCCAAATATGATATTTTGCAACTAACTAGCACTTAGTCGATGGTTTTTGCATTAATGCAGATGTTTCTATGGTAACTTGTATGAGCTCCTCGCTATGGTAACTTGTACGAGGGCACTGAGAAGCACATCTTGAGTGAACAGGTAGTCGAGAAATAAGCATTTTTATGTGCATGTCTCTTGGGGCGTGGGGGGGCTTTATGAGTACATTAACCCATTTTTTTTCACACACACACCCATGAAATGTATCCTCCCCCCATCCCCTTGTGATGTCTCCCTCGGCCATTGGTACGTAAAGAGAGTTGAACCCAATACCTCCTTCTTGAGAGTCCTCAGCACTCTAATCACTATGCCATGTGACAAGGGACACACACGTACATGCACATATGCACGTGCGTATGTTGAAAGATCCCTGTCCCCTCAACGCAACGAAATTCTGGGGTGCTAGCAACGGAAGTAGAACTTCTTGTACGGGCCAGGGTCCCTCACTCGGTGCCTCGCCCACGTATATCCAGACAAGAGACTAATCCCTCGGTTTTTCCAAAATCACGGAAAGCACGGGCGATTCCTCTAGGATATTTTTACTCTAACGTAGTCAAGAGCCTTAACTAACTGAACTAATCTGACCAAACCCGTAAATCCCATAGTCGGATCAAGGAAAAGACTTGCACTTGGATCATAGAGACCAACGCTTTTTTCCTCATTGAGAGGCACAGCCGTTGATTCTTTTCCATAGAACAATTTTTATCCGGGATTTACTCATCTATCGTACCATAACAGAATTAGGTCTCATTTTTGGGATCCATCAGTCCAGCCTAGTCCCGTGGGTTAGCCAACCGCCCAACCACTATAGTGATAGGATCCATTTAAGAATTTGGTTAGGTTTTGTCCCGAGTACCACCGAAAATAGTTCCCAGGCCCCCTAGCCGGATATTCATGCAAACTTAAAACTAGTCACACCACTTACACACCCAATATGAAATTACCTTTTTCACAGATTCAGCTATCTTTAAAATAATCTTTTAATAAAACTATAGTATCACTGATCATGATCCTCCAAAGTATCCAATTGAATCCTAATTTCCAATTTTTCCTTCATGGGTGTACCTATGGCATCATTGGCAACCAGAACACTCACCACCTGTCCACTCACAGGGGCCTTTTCGATAGTTCCTAGCTCATAGTACCCAGCAATATATTCACTTATAAAAATCAAAATGGAATATCCGTTGAAGATCAGCAAGATCAACCAACAGATCCATATAAAAAGCCATAGACTCATCCGTTAAGGACCAGCAAGGTCAATCAACCAGATCCATGCCCGAATTTAGAAAACAACTCTTACTCCTTGATCCAAATATCTTCCCCGACGCACGTGTGGGTATCTTCGGCGACCCAGAGGCCGAGCACCGTATGGTCAGCACCCTCTAGGATCCTTCACAGATCACCTAGTGCTTCACTCATAGGTCACTTCCTTGCTCCCTCATCCACCGTACCGGAAGCTCGCCATTTAAATTGAACCGAGGCTGGTCAAGACCTCGGCCGACCTTGCTACGCGAGACGTCCTCCATTGACTCTCCGTCAGCTATTGCAACTTTATCAATTAGGTCTCCACGACCTCATTCATAAGACGATCAAAATGCTTCCCCAACATTCTTGACATAAAACAGTCATTTAAAAACAGGTAATAAATACAGTTTCTATAATGAACTCTCGTCTTTCCACATTGTTCCACATCAATCCACATTATTTAATCCACATCCATTTCATATGTATTCCCATTCTCATCCAATCACATCATTTTCATCTCATCACATCTTTCCTCATTTATCCTCATCAGATCTCATCACATCTTTCCTCATTTATCCTCATCAGATCTCATCCACTCGCATCTACCCATATCCATATCTCATCACGTCACATTCATTTACATCTCATCCATTCACATCTCATCCATTCACATCTCATCTCATTCATTCACATCTATCTTGATTCACATCCCAATTCACATGACATCACATTCACTCACATCTATCCCGTTTCACATCACATCCCATATCATTCATTCACATCCCGATTCACATGACATCACATTCACTCACATCTATCCATTTCACATCACATCACCTCCATCCATCACATCACATTCATTCATATCTATCACATTCACATCCATTCTTTCACATACACATCCACATCACATTCACATCACATCTATCCATTTCACATTCACATGACATCACATTCACTCACATCTATCCATTTCACATCACATCACCTCCATCCATCACATCACATTCATTCATATCTATCACATTCACATCCATTCTTTCACATACACATCCATATTCATTCTTTCACATACACATCCATATCCATTCTTTCATATACATCCGCATCCATTCTTTCACATACATATCCACATCCATTCTTCACATATACATTCACATCCATTCTTCACATACACATTCACATCCATTCTTCATATACACATTCACATCCATTCTCATCACATACATATCCACATCCATTCTTTTCATACACATTCACATCTATTTTTATCACATACACATCCGCATCCATTCTTCATATACACATTCACATCCATTTTCATCACATA
Organism: Cibotium barometz; assembly: GCF_041138505.1. Lineage (NCBI taxonomy): Eukaryota > Viridiplantae > Streptophyta > Polypodiopsida > Cyatheales > Cibotiaceae > Cibotium > Cibotium barometz. The sequence continues at coordinate 48,382,020 of NC_141075.1, forward strand.
TCATCCATTCACATCCCATATCATTCATTTACATCCCGATTCACATGACATCACATCTCATCCATTCATTCACATCTATCTGATTCACATCTATTCACCTCACATCTCATCACATCTATTCACCTCACATCCCATCCATCCATTTATTCACATCACATCTCATCACATCCATTCATTCACATCTCATCACATCCATTCATTCACATCTATCTAATTCACATCACATCTCATCACATCTATTCACCTCACATCTATTCACATCACATCACATCCCATCCATCCATCCATTCACATCTATCTGATTCACATCATATCTCATCACATCTATTCACTGAGGGACCGCTTCGTCGGTCCTCGCCCATCGTATCGGAAGCGCACCATTTTTCAACCATACCGAGGCTGGTCAATAACTAGGCAGGCCTTGCCACGTGAGCTGTCCTTTGAATACTCCCTGCTAGCTGATTCCAACCGAACTTCCCTTAGAAAAACATATACCAAATGCTCCCTCCAGCATTCTGGCGTAAGGCAGTCCTTTAAGAAAATAGGGTTTCTATGCAAGTTTTCAGTTTGATTTTCTTTTGAATACAAGGAGTATTTCTTGAATCAGTATCCCCAAAACTTCTTGATCGAAATTCTGAATTTCATACCAGAATTCCTCGAATTCTATAACCTTGATCCACAGATCAATTCGAAGGGTCTCAAACTTAGTTTCAGATTTGGCACGTTTTTTAGTGTATTTTTCTAAACTGGTCACACCTTCTTTCCTCGAAACTGACGAAAGAGTTTTTGGTCTTAGTCATAGTCTGATTCAAGGTTTGAGTTGGATAAGATTTTTCCTGAACTATCTTTCTCGAAAAGGTTTGATAATTCAGTTACAATTTTACTGAATTTCTTTCTTTGAATATTCACTTATTTGATTTCTAAATTAGTTATACGAATTTCAATGAGGAGTAAATTAATCATTTATCTTAATATTTCGATCTCGATAGATTTCCTGAATTTTCTTTTTACAATCCGTGTGAATATAAAATAATAGAAATTTCTCTCTTAGAGTATTTAATTATTCATTTATGAAATACTCATAGAATTTAAACATAGAATTTAAGAGAATCCTAATTTTGATAATAAATTTCTTTATGCATCTATTTATGCATAAAAATCAACTTTAATGGGAATAACGCTTTTTTAAAAAAAGTCCTTTTATGCATAAAATCAGATTTAATAGAAATAACACTTTTAAAATAAAAAGAATTTCTTTATGCATCTATTTATGCATAAAAATCAACTTTAATAAGAATAACACTTTTGTAATAAAAAAATTCCATTATGCATCTTTCTATGCGTAGAAATCAAATTTAATAAGAATAACATTTTAATAATTAAAAAAATTCCTTTATGCATCTTTCTATGCATAAAAATCAAATTTAATAAGAATAACACTTTTGTAATTAAAAAAAAATTCCATTATGCATCTTTCCATGCATAGAAATCAAATTTAATAAGAATAACACTTTTGTAATAAAAAAATTTCCTTTATGCATCTTTCTATGCATAGAAATCAAATTTAATAAGAATAACACTTTTGTAATAAAAAATTTCATTATGCATCTTTCTATGCATAGAAATCAAATTTAATAAGAATAACACTTTTGTAATAAAAAATTCTATTATGCATTTTTCTATGCATAAAAATCAATTTCAATAAGAATAACACTTTTGTAATTAAAAAAATCAATTATGCATCTTTCTATGCATAGAAATCAAATTTAATAAGAATAACACTTTTGTAATAAAAAAATCCATTGTGCATCTTTCTATGCATAGAAATCAAATTTAATAAGAATAACACTTTTGTAATAAAAAATTCCATTGTGCATCTTTCTATGCATAGAAAACAAATTTAATAAGAATAACACTTTTATAATAAAAAATTCCATTATGCATCTTTCTATGCATAGAAATCAAATTTAATAATTAATATCAGTGATATCCATGCATATTCATAGGTGAATATGTACATGGAGTAATTAGAATATTTCTTTTAGATGCAAAAATGGTGGGAATTACTCTTTTGGAATAACATAAAAATAAACTTTCTTTTTCACAAAGTTCTAGAAAATTTTGCCATAACCTCCTTTGTATGGCTGACCATTTCTCATTTTTATCTTTCTTTATTTAACGTAATTAACCCAATTTAGAATTATAGAACTCTAATCTACACAATTTTCTAAATTCAAGAGAGTAAACAATAAGAAGAGTTTAATTAATCACTTAGTTAATCTTTCTAGCATTAAGAAGAGTTGGAATGTAAAGAAGAGAAGGGGGTGGCTTTTTCATCAAAGGCATAGCATTTGAATTGAATTGAATCATTTGCAAAACATAAAAATCAAGAAAACCATAGAATTTTCATTAAAATTCATAAACAAAGTAAGAAAATTAGTTTACATGGAGCTTGTAAGCTCTCCTTTGGCTTGAGGGATTTATTTTAAGAATTTGGTTAGGTTTTGTCCCGGGTACCAGGGAAAAGAGTTCCCAGGCCCCCTAGCCGAATATTCATGCAAACTTAAAACTAGTCACACCACCAATATGAAATTGCCTTTTTCACAGATTCAGCTGTCTTTAAAACAATCTTTTAATGAAACTATAGTATCACTGATCATGATCCTCCAAAATATCCGGTTGAATCCTAATTTCTAATTTTTCCTTCATCGGTGTACCTATGGCATCATTAGCAACCAGAACACTCATCACCTGTTCACTCAGGGGCCTTTTCAATAGTTCCTAGCTCATAGTACCTGGTAATATATTCACTTATAAAAATCAAAATTGAATCTCCGTTAAAGATCAGCAAGATCAACCAACAGATCCATATAAAAGAGCCATGGACTCATCCATTGAGGACCAGCAAGGTCAATCAACCAGATCCATGCCCGAATTTAGAAAACAACTCTTACTTCTTGATCCAAATATATTTCTCGATGCACGTGTGGGTATCTTCGGCGACCCAGAGCCCGAGCATCGTATGGTCAGCACCCTCTATGATCCTTTGCAAGTCACCTAGCGCTTCAATCATAGGCCGCTTCCTTGGTCCCTCATCCACCGTATCGGAAGCTCACCATTTAAATCGAATCGAGGGTGGTCAAGACCTCGGCCGACCTTGCTACGCGAAATGTCATCCATTTACTCTCTGTCAGCTGGCTGCTACAACTTTATTAATTAGGTCTCCACGACCTCATTCACAAGACAGTCAAAATGCTTCCCCAGCATTCTTGACATAAAACAATAATTTAAAAACAGGTCATAAATACAGTTTCTATAACAAACTCTCGTCTTTCCACATTGTTCCACATTAATCCACATTATTTAATCCACATCGATTTCATATGTATTCCCATTCTCATCCAATCACATCATTTTTATCTCATCACATCACATCATTTTCATCTCATCACATCTTTCCTCATTTACCCTCATCAGATCTCATCCACTCACATCTACCCATATCCATATCTCATCGCATCACATTCATTCACATCACATCTCATTCATTCACATCTATCCCGATTCACATCCCAATTCACATGACATCACATTCACTCACATCTATCCCGTTTCACATCACATCACATCACATTCATTCACATCCCATATCATTCATTCATATCTCGATTCACATAACATCACATTCACTCACATCTATCCATTTCACATCACATCACCTCCATCCATCACATCACATTCATTCATATCCAACACATTCACTCACATTTATCCATTTCACTCACATCTATCCATTTCACATCACATCACCTCCATCCATCACATCATATTCATTCATATCCATCACATCCACATCCATTCTTTCACATACATCCACATCCATTCTTTCACATACACATCCATATCCATTCTTTCACATACATCCGCATCCATTCTTTCACGTACATATCTACATCCATTCTTCACATACACATTCACATCCATTCTTCATATACACATTCACATCCATTCTCATCACATACACATCCACATCCATTCTTCACATACACATTCACATCCATTTTCATCACATACACATCTGCATCCATTCTTCACATACACATTCACATCCATTTTCATCACATATCATCCATTCACATCCCATATCATTCATTTACATCTCGATTCACATGACATGACATCTATCTGATTCACATCTATTCACCTCACATCTCATCACATCTATTCACTTCACATCCCATCCATCTCATCACATCACATCCCATCCATCCATTCATTCATTCACATCTATCTAATTCACATCACATCTCATCACATCTATTCACCTCACATCTCATCACATCTATTCACGTCACATCTCATCACATCACATCTCATCCATCCATTCATGCACATCTATCTGATTCACATCACATCTCATCACATCTATTCACTGAGGGACCGCTTCGTTGGTCTTTGCCCATCATACCGGAATCGTATCATTTTTCAACCATACCGAGGCTGGTCAAGAACTGGGCAGGCCTTGCCGCGTGAGCTGTCCTTTGAACACTCTCTGCCAGGCTGATTGCAACCGAACTTCCCTTAGAAAAACATATACCAAATGCTCCCTCCAGCATTCTGGCGTAAGACAGTCCTTTAAGAAAACAGGGTTTCTATGCAAGTTTTCAGTTTGATTTTCTTTTGAATACAAGGAGTATTTCTTGAATCAGAATCCCCAAAACTTCTTGATCGGGAATTCTGAATTTCATACCAGAATTCCTCGAGTTCTATAACCTTGATCCACATATCAATTCGAAGGGTCTCAAACTTAGTTTTAGATTTGGCAGGCTTTTGAGTGTATTTTTCTAAACCGGTCACACCTTCTTTCCTCGAAACTGACGAAAGAGTTTGGTCTTGGTCATAGTCTGATTCAAGGTTCGAGTCGGATAAGATTTTTTCTGAACTATCTTTCTCGAAAAGGTTTGATAATTCAATTACTATTTTACTGAATTTCTTTCTTTGAATATTCACTTAAGTGATTTCTAAATTAGTTACGAATTCCAATGAGGAATAAATTAATCATTTATCTGAATATTTTGATCTCGAAAAATTTTCTGAATTTTCTTTTTACAATCCGTGTGAATATAAAACGATAGAAATTTCTCTCTTAGAGTATTCAATTATTCATTTATCAAATACTCATAGAATTTAAGCATAGAATTTAAGAGAATTCTAATTTTGATATAAAAATTCTTTATGCATCTATTTATGCATAAAAATCAACTTTTATGGGAATAACGCTTAAAAAAAATCCTTTTATGCATCTATTTATGCATAAAATCAAATTTAATTGAAATAACACTTTTAAAATAAAAAAATTTCTTTATGCATAAAAATCAACTTTAATAAGAATAACACTTTTGTAATAAAAAAATTTCATTATGCATAGAAATCAAATTTAATAAGAATAACACTTTTATAATTAAAAAATTTCCTTTATGCATCTTGCAATGCATAGAAATCAATTTTAATAAGAATAACACTTTTGTAATAAAAAAATTCCATTATGCATCTTTCTATGCATAGAAATCAAATTTAATAAGAATAACACTTTTGTAATAAGAAAAAAATCCATTATGCATCTTTCTATGCATAGAAATCAAATTTAATAAGAATAACACTTTTGTAATTAAAAAAATCCATTGTGCATCTTTCTATGCATAGAAATCAAATTTAATAAGAATAACACTTTTGTAATAGAAAAAAATCCATTGTGCATCTTTCTATACATAGAAATCAAATTTAATAAGAATAACACTTTTGTAATTTAAAAAATCCATTGTGCATCTTTCTATGCATAGAAATCAAATTTAACAAGAATAACACTTTTGTAATTAAAAAAAATCCATTGTGCATCTTTCTATGCATAGAAATCAAATTTAATAAGAATAACACTTTTGTAATTAAAAAAAATCCATTGTGCATCTTTATATGCACAGAAATCAAATTTAATAAGAATAACACTTTTGTAATAAAAAAATCCATTATGCATCTTTCTATGCATAGAAATCAAATTTAATAATTAATATCAGTGATATCCATGCATATTCATAGGTGAATATGTACATGGAATAATTAGAATATTTCTTTTAGATGCAAAAATGGTGGGAATTACTCTTTTGGAATAACATAAAAATAAACTTTCTTTTTCACAAAATTCTGGAAAATTTTACCACCATAACCTCCTTTGTATGGCTAACCATTTCTCATTTTTATCTTTCTTTATTTAACGTAATTAACCCAATTTAGAATTATAGAACTCTAATCTACACAATTTTCTAAATTTAAGAGAGTAAACAATAAGAAGAGTTTAATTAATCACTTAGTTAATCTTTCTAGAATTAAGAAGGGTTGGAATGTAAAGAAGAGAAGGGGGTGGCCTTTTCATCAAAGGCATAGCATTTGAATTTAATTGAATCATTTGCAAAACATAAAAATCAAGAAAACCATATATTTTTCATTAAAATTCGTCAACAAAGTAAGAAAATTAGCTTACATGGAGCTTGTAAGCTCTCCTTTGGCTTGATGGATTGAGGGTTCTACTATTGTTTGAAGCAATAGTGGCCACCAATTCACTTTGGAGAGGATTAGGCCAAAAACAATTGAATTATTAAAAAATTCAATGTAGATGGCTCAGGACAGGAGTAGAGTAACAGTGCATAAACACTATTAAGCTTTTACAAAGGGGGAGGCTTCTATTTATAGGAAAAAGTGAGCCTCTAACCAAGCAAACTGATTCTAGAATTTTCCAGATCAGTTTGGTCAATTTTTGACCATTTTTGGGTCAGTTCAGCTTACTTTTTGGATCTAGTTTTGAAACAGGATAGAGGAGAGATGAAAATGTCTCATTTTATTGATTAAAAATTGGGGGTAATGATGAGAAAAAGGCGCCTACTTCATGAGGGGAGATCCCCACACTGAGGTGTCAAAATTCAGTTTTTTAATTCTTTTCTTTGGACCTTAGTCCACTCTTCATCTTATGTGAGCATTTACTCATTTTTGGGGGGTTTTTCTTTTATTCTTCAATTTATCTTCTCCCTACACTTGGATTGATCCTATTGGTCCATAGGAGTCTTAATTGGACCATAATCTTAAAATTTCTGAAAATCTGGACCCTTAGGCTAAGGTCCTTTATACCTATTTTCAATTAATGTCCAATTGCACATTGAACATTGGAAAGTTATTTTTGAATTTCTGTTTCAGGGGAAACCATTTAGACACTAGGAGGATTTTTATATCCAAAAATATCTCAATTTTGAATTACCTCCCTCTAGACATTTTCTCTTCTAGGCCAAAATAGGGTAAAACACGATCTTTCTTTTATTTCAGAGAGGGAAATAATTATAAGATCAGAAGGGAAGGTTCTTACACCTGTACACCTCAAAAGTTGGAGGGAGGAATCTTACATATGCACACACACACAGAGTTCAAGTTAAAAGCTTACCTAGCCTTGCCAAAACATGTGTCGTCAAGACATTTGCCTTATAGCCACAAAAATTAACTTCTTGGTTATGGGTGGTGCCGGTTGTAGTGTGTTAGCCTATCATCCAAATCCTTACTTTGTTATCACACTAGAGAGCTTCGTAATCATGGGTGTGGATGAAGAGCTTGAATCACCTTGATGGTGGTGAAGAGGTGAGAAAGAAGGTTCATACACAGTATGGATCTCACTCACATGAGAGGTGGATAGAGGAGATGAAGCTCATGTAAGGGAGAAACATCTATTTTGCAAGTGGAATGATCATGTGTTGCTTAATGTCAAATTTACCTTATATTATAGTGTGCTAGCTTATCATCCAAATCCTTACTTTGTTATCACACTACTAGAGAGAGCTTCATAATCATGGTTATGGCGGAAGAGCTTGAATCACCTTGATTTGGCGAAGAGGTGAGAAAGAAGTTTCATACACACTATGGATCTCACTCACACAAGGCGGATGTAGGAGGATAAGCTCATCTAAGAGAGAAGCATCTATTGCAAGTGGAATGATCATGTATTGCGTAATGTCAAAGTTACCTTATATTACAAATGGCTAGTTTTCACACTTAGCTTGCCATAACTTATAGTCCATGGACACTATGTCTAGCCTTAAGCAAGTATATACACAAAGTCATAAACTTTCCCTATTTGGCAAACGAGTAGGGCTGCTTCATATATTCCAGCACTATTCGATATACAAAAGTAAGATAGTGAAGCGCAACAGTAGATAGGCGAGCAAAACCATATTGGCCGGAGTGGTTAACTCTCTCTCTCTCTCTCTCTCTCTCTCTCTCTCTCCGGAAAATTACATATATGTGGCATGCTTCTCCTTTCAATGTGGTTTGCGTGAAGATAATGCCAAAAAGATTATCTTCAATTACTAATTGCATTATTTCATCTAACCTTAGACTATTCCATTATGTGAGATCTTCTTCTAAAAGTAATTGCAAGATCTAACCTTATATCTATTCCATCATGCGAGATCTTTTTCTAAAAGTAATTGCATTATTGCATCTAATCTTAGACTATTCCATCATGTAAGTTGATTATCCTTCATGTGTATTCACATGATTACTAGATTACATAAGGAATTATGTTCCTTTTCAAGAATGAAAATATTCCTTGCATACTTTGAATCTATCCACATTTATGCATGTATATATGTGCTCTCTCTCTCTCTCTCTCTCTCTCCCATGTGGGTAGTTTTTAGCTAATGCTACATGGTGCATGGATGGAGATTAGGAGGGGTATTTAGGTATGTGTATATGTGCTCTCTTGTCATAATGTGAAACACCAACTAATAGGTCTATTTATGTGAACCTAGAAAGTGTTATGCGTTGTGGTAGTAGCCTAACCACTACACAAACCCAAACTAGTAGATAAAATATCTATGCGTATAAAGTTCTTTAACCTAGGAATGTTTACTTCTTTAGAAGTACTTGAGTACAAAAAGGAAAACTCTTTAACAAAGTTAGTGCAACACATATCACGAGTACTACATGTGAACGACTTTCTAGATTCTGTTAATGATGGGAATATAATATTTGAGTTTCCTTCCCTAATGGTTTTTTACTTAGGAATGGATGGGATGGATCGTAAATTTGATGCTTGCATGTGACCAAGATAGCTACACTAAATGATAACTTTCTTGTCGTGTATATGATTAATTATTGTACGGCCAAATTCAAGGTATATAGTTAGCATACCCTTGGTATGTGAGAACTATGGCTCCCATAATGAAGCATGAAGAAGACTTGTTGGTTCCCTAGCCCTGAAGGATGGAAAGGTCATTTGTCACTATTGCCAAAAAAATGGTTGCAAGGCAACTTATGGATGTTATGTGTATTATGTTATGCCTATAACAAGATGCATACACACTTAAAGATACATGTTGAAAGTCTTTCACATGTTTTCCACACTCGAACACCAAAAAAATACTCAACAAGATTAGAGCAATGGTGGAAAAGAGTGATAAAGTTGACACAAGTGTTGGTCTAAGGAAGGTGTAGATGTGTAAAACCAAACCAAAGAGTTTGTGCTGACATCATTAGTGCATGAAGGAGATATTATAGATACAAGCTTGGATTAAAGAATTCACTAATTTAATAGAATAACTTGCTCCTCCCACTAAGAATAAGTGATGAGTGTGTTTGTGTAATTATGTGTTGAACCCATAAGATTTTTAGGTGAGGTTATTGAAATTAAACATTGTTTTTTTAAAAGATGTCTACTAAAGGGCCAACCTTAGGTATTGATCTCATCAATAGGATGAGACGTTCAAGCAACAATGAGGAGAGCTTGGATATAATTTGACCACACTAGATGCATAGTAGACTAGGTAACAATGACATGTCATGTGTATGATCCAAGGTAACACATCCAAATATGATATTTTGCAACTATTTACAAAACTATCTAGCATTTAGTCGATGGTTTTTGCATTGATGTAAATGTTTCTATGGTAGCTTGTATGAGCTCCATGCTATTACAACTTGCAAAATAAAGGAAGTATTTCCTAGCAATTATTTTGGGAATGCCTAAATAATGTGATGGTATCACATGGAATGCCTTTAGAGAAGTATATAATGAAGGGTGTGAGATGAACAGATGTGAACACTTCTGGTATTCCCCTGGGTATAAAGCCAGAACGTACACACCATAAAGTAAGTTATAAAGGCTTACTAGTGAATACACAAGACCATGTGTGAGAAATGTATGGAATGAGTTTAGAGAAGTATATAATTAAGGGTATGAGATGAACAAATATGAACACTTATGCGTATTCCCCTAGGCACAAATCTTAAATGTACACACCACAAAGTAGGTTGCTTCCCAATGAATACACAAGACCATGTGTGAGAAGCGCATTGATTGAATCAACAAAAAAGGTTGCTTATCTAATAAGGAGAGCTTATCTAATAATGGTGAAAAAGTGGAAATGTTAGAGATTCAGCCTCCATGGACCTTTGGATGAGTTAGTGTGTATTACCCATAGGGGTAACACACAATGGTTTTGGTAATGTTTGTCGGCATGGTCTCCAATTGACTCTTTAGAAATTTTACTAATGATTCTTATACTATTTCATAGGTGGAAAAGAGAAGTGATCAAGCTTGCATGCCTTACATTAACTTATAAGAGTCCAAGCATGGAAGCTAGTTGACTGGGGAGGGTTTCAAGATGCAAGATGAAATTTTAAAAAATATTCTTACATTCTAGGCACACATTGGAGCAAGAAATTATTGAAAAGCTAATTGGAAGGGTAAATATGCATACCCCTAATGGGACAATGTCAAACTTTATTATGGGCATCAAAGTACTAACATTACAGTTTCTTAGAGTTGAATGTGCCATTCTAAACCAATTTAGAGTAAGCCTATATGCTGTTAAGACATTCAACACTGTCTCTTTTGAACAAAACTGGATTATGAATAAACATATTTTGATTTTTGCTCAAGCCAATGACCCTTGTGTACATAAAGTACAAGTGCTTGCATGTTGAGCAAGGCTTTCTCTTTTCAATCCTACCTAAGAAATCTACACAAGAGCATAGTATATGGCTTCTGTGTACATCATAACTTCCCACATGTGATGCTTCTCCAAACATCTCAATGTTGAAAGCCTCGTGTTTCATAAATTCTATCACCATTTCTTATGTAACCCTTGCATTCACTTCTACCACTCTTCTAATCCTTTTTTGCTTCTTTTGAAATGTTAGTGTACCTTTCATAATAGTCATCTTGTGACATGACCTTTCTTGATGTAGTTGATGCCTCTCTTCACACATCATGCTTACTTGTAGCCATTGGAGTCTGTACATTCGTTCCACTAATCATATAGTAGGTACATTGCATGGGGGATGGTCAATGTTCTTATCAAAATCCCACATATGTATGACATCATTACAAAACCGTATCATTTGACTAGTCTTTAAAGCAACTTGAGACCTCGTTGAGAAAATGGAAGGTGTGGGTACTCCTTTTACACATCTAATAATCATGCGACCACACTCATTGTTACTCTTAGTGGTTGGCACATTATCTTGTTGTTCTTTGAAGTTCTTTGAATAGCTCATAATGTCTTGTGTATGGACACGCCCATTAATATATTCTCCTTGGGTTCAACTCTTGCACTCGCATCTTTATCTAAGAAACGGAGTTTCCTTGGCCACCTAATAGATTCAATATCTTTCACATGCACATTGTAACCGAACATATGAGTGGCATCATTATCTAATCAACATTAGTTCTCTCTTTTATCTTTGAGACTTCTGATCATTTGTCAAAGGAGTATATGCGTGTACTTGCAAAAGTTCCTTACAATTTGTATGATTTATAACATGTCAATGCCACTAATGTAAACATCAAATACATGATTATAAAAGATTATTATGTATATATGTATGCCTTTAGAATTGTAAAGGTATCTTGAAAAATAACATGGAGAGAGAGAGAGAGAGAGAGAGAGAGAGAGAGAGAGAGAGAGAGAGAGAGAGAGAGAGAGAGATTAAAGTCTAACAGTCTACAAAAGACCACAATAACCTAGAGAGAACATAAGGGTCTAAGATAGTTTGGTAATTCATAACAATAAACCAAACTAAAGAAAAAATTAATAAAAATCCTAGAGATCATTGTCTATTACACTATTAAGAGATGGGGTAGTTAGAGTGGATAGCATGTGTAATCCATAACAATAAACCAAACTAAAGAAAAATAAAATAAAATAACATGGAGAGAGAGAGAGAGAGAGAGAGAGAGAGAGAGAGAGAGAGAGAGAGAGAGAGAGAGATTAAAGTCTAACACTCTAGAGAGAACATAAGGGTCTAAGATAGTTTGGTAATTCATAACAATAAACCAAACTAAAGAAAAAATCAATAAAAATCCTAGAGATCATTGTCTATTACACTATTAAGAGATGGGGTAGTTAGAGTGGATAGCATGTGTAATCCATAACAATAAACCAAACTAAAGAAAAATAAAATAAAATCCTACAGATCATTGTCTATTACACTTTTAGGAGATGGGGTGGTTAGAGTGGATGGCATGTGTGCTATTGGTGTGGTTTAGTCATCTCATGTTATTACACTATTAGGAGATGGGGTGGTTAGAGTGGATGGCTGGTGTGGTTTAACTAGATCGTGTTATTACACTCGTAGGAGACGGGGTGGCTAGAGTGGATGGCGTGTATGCTACTAGTGTGGTTTAGTTAGGCCATGTTATGGGTTGAGATGCAATTGATTTTGATGAGAGCTTTTTCATCGTGAAAACTGACCCATTTACCTTCCTCGTATGCCACTTGAATTTTTGTGAGTTTGATGCCTTTTTACTTTAGTTGTGGTGGGGTGAGCTTGTCTGCAATCCACAATTTGGTTCCCTTCAAATTCTTCTCGAATTCTTTGAGTGCTTAAGAAAGCATGTTCAATTTGTTAGATCTTGTATCATAGGTGATGATTGCATGATTACCAATTGTTTCAAGTTTTGTAACCAATCCATCCCTCATGTTAAGCCTATGTTACTTCCATCCTTTTGGTAACTATCGCACTTGGATCTTGAGGGCTGATGACCCCCTCCATTTGTTTTCTTTGATCTTGACTATGATCATCACCGCCTTGTTGCTAATAGTCTCTTGTAGTCCTTCCTCCACCTCTTCTTTCATATCTTCCTTTACCTTAGTGATAACCTCCTCTGTATGATTCAATGTGTTTGTGAAGGGGTGAAGAGAGGAAGGACTGCAAGAGTATTGACCACAATCACAGAAACAAGATAAATGTTGGAGAATTTTTTCTCCTTAACAAGGGTTCATATGGGAAAGTAAAAGATGCCAAAGAAGAAACTCACATTTATAGCAAGTGCCCTAAGAATGTCAAGGAAATCTCCATCCACTCGATCCAATGAGTGGACAAATTATCTCATGGAACAGATTACAATGTTGAAGGGGCAAGTCCGCACACTTGAAGACTACAAATCAAGGCTTTAGAGGACAAGTGAATGATGTTTATGAATAAAAGAACAAGTGAATGGACTAAGATATGAGTGAGTTATGGGCCAAGGATATATGTGAAGTTCCCTTAACTTATCGTATCATTTTGCGTGAGTGTCAACTTCTTCACATTCTAGTGGACTTGTGCATACTTAAGCTTTCTCTCTCTTACTCTCTTGTTGTTGATTCTTGTGGACCAAGGTATGAGTGAGTGATGGGCTAAGGACATTTATGAAGTGTCGTTAACTTATCGTATCATTTGTGTAAGTGTTAACTTCTTCACATTGTAGTGGGCTTTCACTTAAGCTATCTCTCTCTTACTCCCTTGTTGTTGATTCTTGCTACTCTTTATGGTGGTGTGCAATTGTTGTTTTTGTCCATGATGCTTGGGAGTTCTCTGGCTCTCATTTGAGCTCTTGCTTATGTGATTTGTGACTTTATTTTGGGATTGCGCCATAAGTGCATATTTTTCAAGTTTGTTCCTAAGCTAATAGGAAAGCAATTAGATTATCTTTCGGACGGGACATTTGATCTTCTGGGAGAGCACCTTGTGAATGAATGCAAGCTATTAAAAGTGTTAGAAGATACTAATTCTGGAAGCCCTATACACTTGAGCACAATGAACCATGCAAAAGGGGCCTCTCTTTGTCCATGAAAGCATATGTAGCTTTCAAAAGCACTGTGAACTCGACACTGAGAGTTTGCGTTGAGTCTACGAGCTCGCTTGCGCTCGCCTCAAAAGCTTGCTGCATACACCAAAGCAGGTAACTTTTACACATGCTCGTAGTTTCAACAGATCTTGCTGTGTTCTCTGTGCTTTTCTTTTCATCACTAGAGCTTGCCTTGCCTTACCTGTATGTGTGTGCAGGAGAAACATGGCCGTTGCCTCCTTCCGGCAGCCCAAGCTGTTTTCAGACATGTGGCTTTCTCTCATGTCCGACTCTGTCCGGCCCGGGGACGACGTCCACCAGACTGTCCCTTTCACATGGGGTCCTTCCGTTCCTGCCATAGCCATGCTCACTTCCGACCAGTGTGGTAAAATCGTGGATTTCCAGCACACTCCTGTTGACTCTAAGGCCGCCCACGACACGGATGGAACCTTGAAATTTCGATGCTATCTGCAGCATACTCAGGTAAATGCTAATTAACCATTGTTTCAAATGTGTGAAGCATTGTGATATAGTTCAAGTTTTAGCAGGTATAGATGTAATGCTTAGTAAGCATTTTCTGTTCTTCAAGGCCTAGAACAGTTAGTAAACACATGTTGAAGCAGCTATGTTAAAATGCTTCCTCCTGAGGTTTGTCCAGGTGCTACTGTGCCAAGTCTAAACTTTCACTCTGTTAGATTTTAGAAAGACCATGACGGGTCCAATCTTTGAATGTCCATTGGACAAATGCCTGCAAATTCCAGTAGTGGAAGATACTGGCTGATATCTGCTCTGTCATACAAGGTTTCAGCAAATCCAGTATAGCTGAATTGGCATCCTCTCTCTGCCTGTTTGGCTGAAAGATAACATTCAAAATTTTATGCACATAGTATTACTCCCACAGGAAGTCTTTCATGAAAATCGATGATAAAGTCCATAACATTACTTTCCCATGGCTGTGAGGATATGGTTAGGAGCTGAAGGCAGCGTGGTGCCTTCATGTAATGCTTGACCTTTTGGCAGATCAAACACTCTTCTTTGCATCTTTGCACAAAAATTGCGAGATGAAATCTCTCTCTGCGGTGTTGTACATAGGAAGGAGGAGCATGACTCTCATCCATTACTTTCTTTCACTCTTCTTTACATCTTTGCACAAAAATTGCGAGATGAAATCTCTCTCTCTAGCATTGTACATAGGAAGGAGGAGTGTGACTCTCATCCATTACTTTCTTTCAAAAGGTGGCTACTACATGTAGCAGGTTCCTCATCATGATATTGCCATCTTCGAGAGAGATGATATGATGGGTATACTATCCCTTGCTGTATGGTAGTTGTATCAAAAAATTGCTAAATAAGAATTGTGGCTTTTTGGAAAATGCACGAGCCAGGGTATGTTAATAGCCAAGGTTATAAAGTATGTGAAAGTGAAACATGGGACAAGAAATTTGTCCTTCTTAGTGTTATTGTAACCTTAGTACCTACACCAACTAAGAGTAGTACACATTAAAATAATAATAAAATAAAGATTTGGTCTTACACTTATCCCTTGTAAACGGAAACGGATAAAGCCAATTAGTGAGTGCAAAGACTGAAATTAGGTCAATTTGATGGCACATGTCATGTCTTTGGGATTTTTGGTGTCCTCGAAACCCGTGGACATTCATATGCACGAATTCAGGCAATGTCTTTGGGATTTTTTGGGTGTGCTTGAATCTTGCGGACATTCGTATGTTAGCAGTCATCTCCTGTTTGTATAATATACACTAGGGCCTCTGGTGTGGGTGTGCCCGCCCATTTTAGGTGTTCCCCCATTTTTTCTCACTTTCCTTAGTATTTTTCCATTTTTGCTAGCTGTGGGAGGGCTGTCGGCTTTGTCTATTGTTGGTTGACTGGACTGGTGCTACCCGACTTCTTCCTCAGTGCTGGCCGACTGCCTTTCTCCTCGACTGACTTGTTTGCTGGTTGTGAGCATCTCTGGTTGTTGTCGGTTGTTTTTGGGCTGGCCGACCAGCGACTTGGGGCCATATATATTGGCCTTGCCTCCCACTCTTCTCTTGTATCATTCAGAGATTTTCTAGTGTATATAGTAGAGTTTATAAAGCGTCTCTCTCTCTCTCTCTCTCTTTCTCTCTCTTTTCTGTGTTTTTTTTGCTTTCTATAGCAGTTGTCTTCATTTCCGCTGGGCATTCTGACATAGTATCAAAGCCCCAGATGGCTTGAAGCTTGGAGACAGTGGGACCTTGAGGGTTTGCTGATTGGCGATTGCTTGGACTGTTTGGGAGTTGAAGATCGGGTAGAAGGTGGCCATCATTGTTGGACAACCACCTTGCATACTATTTGCAGCCTATTCTTCATTTTTTTTCCACCCACCCTCCCTTCACAAGACCTTATGAACCCTTGAGATAGCAGACGTGCTTGAGATGGTTGAGAAGCACGTGAAGATTCCTACTCTCCCCACATTCCCGGTGGATCGACAGTTGGACGGGAACAACTACAGCATATGGAAGGTAATGATGGAGTCTGTCTTGGAGTCTTATTACTTGGCTGATTTCATTGTGGTTGGTGTTCTATAGCCGGAGTTGGAGGACGGGGAGCTTTTACTCTCTACTCGGAAGAAAGAACAGGAGGCTCAAGCACATTTGTGGGATCGTGTCAATGCCCGTGTGCGTTCTTTCATCTTCCTTAATTGCACACCACAGGTGATTAATCGTATAAAACACATGACGTTGGCCAGAGGGATTTGGTAGCATTTGGCTTCTTTGTATAACAAGGTATCACCCATGAAGTGGATCTCCTTGGAAGTGCAGATACGGGTACTGAATCCTGCAAAGTCTTCGACGATGCGAGAGCACATCAACAAGTTGCAGGCTCTTTAGCAGGAGGTTCTTTAGGCTGGGAAGGAGATATCTTCAGAGGACATGGCCATCACTTTGTTGTCTCATTTGCCCTCTTAATACTCAGCATTTTACTCCTCTTTGATCACTAGTGGCATCACACGGGAGGAGCTTGTGCCTATGGTCTTGGACCAAGAAGAGCGTTTTACGAACCCTCCATAAGGCGGAGGTTTTGAGGCCTTGACTCGCCAGCGGTCGAAAGGCCATAACAACAACAACAATAAGGGCAAAGGGAAGTCTCCATCGGAGAGGTCTTCTGAGAAGAAGTTCGACACAGACCGTGATAAATTGAAGGCCGAGTGGACCTGGAACGATTGTGGCGAGAAAGGCCACTATTGGAGAAAGTGTCTGAAGCGGAGTATCGCAAAGAGTGCTGATTCTTCAGCTTTAGTTGCAAGGACTCTGCCTTTGTGCACTTGGAGATTTTGGACATAGATGCTTCATCTTCTTGGAGCGAGGAGGCAATTGGTTTCACCGTCAGGGATACTCGGGAGTGGATTCTCGATAGTTGTGGTTCTAGGCACATGACTCCTTCCCGAGAGTTATTACAGGATCTTAAACGGCAGTCAGGTTGCATTATCATTGGCGACAATTCCACTATACTGATTCACAGTGAGGGCAGGATGGGGATCATTCCCGATGGCAAAGGGGGGAAGCATTTCTCTCGTGTTCTTTACGTCCCTGCACTTGGTTTTCATCTATTGTCAGTGCATGAGGTTTTGAAGATGTCATGTGCACACACATGTACATGCGAATTTGTAAGCGCCCTGTACAACGTGGTATGCTTAACAATTAATATTCCCGTTTATTTTCGATGGTTATTCCACACTTGAAATAGATAAATAACAGAACTAACTCCAAATAACTCAATGCTGAAATTAAATACAACACATGTGCATAAGATAGCAATACATATTGGAAGTAAAGTTTAGACATATGATGGAGCCAGATTGAGGGTTGAAGATGGGCCCCCTCCCCTCCCCCTCCCCCCCCCCCCCCTCCCAAAGATGAGAATTTATTTCTACTCAATCCAAGTACTTTAGGATTGAGTTCAGTTACAATCAACTTGAGAGTGAAGAAGTAATCTTTACTCTCACAGACCATGCAAAAGTCTATGCTAATGAACACACAAAAACAAGCAAGTATGCAAATGCGTTTTCTTACAATACATAGATAGTGAGAAGCCCGAATGGGAGAGAGAGTAATCAGCCTTCTTGTTGATGTAGAGCTATAGAATGGTTGCAATTTTGTACTTGATCCAAAGATGAAGGGAAAAGAGACTTTATAAAGCTGAAATTGGAGTAACAAGGGAGCTGAAACCTCATTTATAGACTTGTTGCAATAATGGACAGCATGGGAAAAGGTGGAAGATGGGGTAGTTACATCATGTGGAAGCGTTGATGGAGAGGTAGGAGTCGTACCCAAGTGGTGTGGGCTGCTTTAGGGTGAGTAGGGACTAATTTACAGCAAGGGAGTTGTGTGTAGAATGAGAGGAAAAGGATTGTATTTATAGGGAAAGAGAGCTTCAAGGCTTAAGAGGGAAAAGTAAGGCTAAAAAAGACAAGTGTCTAGCCACATGTTAGAAGGTGGGACAAGTGGAGGGACGCTTGGAAACTCTAGTTACAAGTGTTGGGGACACTTGTCCATTCTTCTAGAACACTGCCAAGATATGCCAATGCAGGGCCTCATAAATGGCCAATACAAGCATGAAAAAGATGATGTAGACCCTTTGGAGATGATATAATCCAACAAGGATACAAAGAATTCTTTCTTTTTTTTTTGTGTTGAGTCGTGACAGCCCTCTGGCTTTCATTCAGCTGAGGACAGCTTTTCAGCTGTCCTCAGCTGAAAAGCTTCTTCGTATGGTTGAAGAATCCTTGGCATTGGAAGGTCCATAAGGCCTCATCTTCTTTTGAGTTGGTAGCTACCTTTGTTGCTGTTTTTTCCCTTCTTTAGTGGTTGAATTATCTTCCTTGTCAAAGGACCTCTTCTTTTCATTCTTTTGAAGCACCTTGTTGTTGCCATGCTCCATTTCCCATGTCTCTGCATTGGCCCATTTATAAGGCCTTGCATTGCATATTTTTTTCTCCTATTTTTGCACCATTTTTGGGAGCCTTTTTAGCATTTTATAGACTTTTGTCCTGGTCGGCCTCCTGGTCTATGAGTTCTCTCAAATTGGAGCAGCGATAATGATTGAGAGCAGTACGAAGTCTGAAGTGTAGGCCACCTTGGAACTTTCTAATCTTTTCGGAGTTGTTGATTTTCTTGAAGTGTTGAACCTTCAAGAGTAGCTCCCAAAATCTCTTCGTATAATCATCAAGAGACTCAATCTTTCTTTGCCAAAACCGATCCCACTCCATCTTCACATCTCTTTTGAAATGAACGGGAAGAAATTGGGCCTTCAGCATTCGAATAAAAGACCTCCAAGATTTTGGGGTAGCATGGTCGCATTCCAACCCCGTCCACCAAGTGTGAGCTAAGTCGGTCAAATGAAGAGCTGCAAACTTGATCTTTTCTTTTTCTTTATAGTTATCACGACCATATAAAATTTGAAATTGACGAATAAACTTAAGAAGAAGATCGGTGTTACGAGAACCATCATACGTATTGAATTTGATCTTCTTTTCAAGCTGGGATAAGGATTTGGTCTTCTTTGCTTGTCTTCTTCTATGCCTAGAACTTGATGTTGAAGAAGTCGAAGAGGAAGATGGTGATCGACGATGTTTGCGAGAATGTTGATGAGATTGCCTTTGATAGCTTCGCCCACGAGAATGGTGTGAACTCCCATTTGATGAAGAAGAGGAAGAAGAAGAAGAAAGCGTTCTTGATGAAGAAGAACTTTGACGACGCCTCTTTGATTGTTTTGAGACTAATTGGCCTCTTTCCTTCTTCACACTATTCTTCTTAGTAGCCTCCATATTTAAGAGTTGCTGATGAATCAATTGATTTTCCTCCTGAAGGCTTTCTATTGCTTTCAAAAGAGTGCTCTGCTCTCCCACATGGTTTTCGTGGGTAGCTTGAGTCTCCATGTGGATGAGTATGATTATGAAAACAAGCAAATGCAAAGAGTAAAGTCACACTACATATGTAACTAAAGAAAATACTAATTGCAAGCGCTACCAGTGTAGGGAGTATAGGATCAAGCTAAAGCTCTAATACCATTGTAAGCGCCCCGTACAACGTGGTATGCTTAATAGTTAATATTCCCGTTTATTTTCGATGGTTATTCCACACTTAAAATAGATAAATAACAAAACTAACTTCAAATAACTCAATGCTGAAATTAAATACAACACGTGCATAAGATAGCAATACATATTGGAAGTAAAGTTGAGAGACATATGATAGAGCCAGATTGAGGGTTGAAGATGGGCACCCCCCCCAGATGGGAATTTATTTCTACTCAATCCAAGTACTTTAGGATTGAGTTCAGTTACAATCAACCTGAGAGTGAAGAAGAAGTAATCTTCACTCTCACAGACCATGCAAAAGTCTATGCTAATGAATATACAAAAACAAGCAAGTATGCAAATGCATTTTCTTACAATACATAGATAGTGAGAAGCCCGAATGGGAGAGAGAGTAATCAGTCTTCTTGTTGATGTAGAGCTGAACAATGGCTGCAACTTTGTACTTGATCCAAAGATGATGGGAAAAGAGACTTTATAAAGCTGAAATTGGAGTAAGAAGAGAGCTGAAACCTCATTTACAGACTTGCTGCAATAATGGACAGCATGGGAAAAGGTGGAAGATGGAGTAGTTACATCATGTGGAAGCATTGATGGAGAGGTAGGAGTCGTACCCAAGTGGTGTGGGCTGCTTTAGGGTGAGTAGGGACTGATAATGAAAGCTCTTTCCATCCACATTCACAAAAGAGTAATGGTTTTTCAATCTGATGCATCTAACTCATGTAAAATGAAAATCAAGCAATCACTCTAACATAGACTTTAATTGGTCATGCCATCTTATCGATTGTAACTGTTTGTTCTGGTGGATCTAGCCCACACTCCCAGGCATCAATCCTTTTTGTGTGCGAGCTTTACCCTGGTATGCTTGAGTTCTGGCCATAGGCACCCAATCAGGTTATATAGGTGGAAGTGTGCACTATCCATGTTCTAGCCCATTGCGTGGACCCACCATGACCTTGGCCACTCACCAGTAGCCACCTCCTATGCACGAATCTATCCAAATGAATGGATTTTCTTGCTTATCTAAATTCAAAGGAAAACATGAAAAACATAGAAGAAAGTATAATTATTACAAAGGATACAAAGAATTCTTTCTTTCATTTTGCATTGAGTCATGACATAATCTCAGGACTAATGCTGGAGGCAACATGATAAAGACTCACTAGAACCACAGATTTGGAGCATTGTTTACTGTTTTGGCAAGGAGAGTTGACCAATGGAGAACACGGGTGATGTCGGCCAGTACACAGAAGAGGAGCGACCAGTCGGCTGCAGCATATATATTATTTATGTCCAGGAGCTGGCCGACCAGCAGTCGGCAAGTTCACATGGTCACCACAAGGCCTATAAATAGGCATAGCTGGTCATCGTTTCATTCATTCAGCCCCTTGTTGTGGCTGGGTCATAGAATTAGGGTTTGTTTAGGTGATTTACCTTTTCATGGAAGGCAGCCTGTGGCTGCAAGATGTACCATATGAAATACTGAATTTCCAACTCTCTCTCTCTCTCTCTCTACTCTCCCTTCTATTTGCGTTTTTGCATCAGCATGTTCTAGATGGTGTTTAGGGTTGAAAGAAGCACCCTAGAGCTTCCGCATATAACATTGGTATCAGAGCATCAGGCTTAGCAAGGCTAAACACTGATTCAGTCCCATGTGAAGGTGTACGGGTCCAAGGTACATGAAAGTGCACAGGTAAGAGGCCCAAGGCAAGGAACACAAGACCGGGAAGAACTCCCAAGAGGTTGGTTGGTGGTGGTCTACAAAGTCCAAAGGGGATGGCAGTCCTGTGAGCCAGGAAAGGCTTTCAGGCAACGGTTCCAAGGGAGGATGATCCTCTGAGGGGTGGAGTGAGAGTGCTAGACCCATTTCTCAGGAATGAAGACCAAGACAGTGTTCAGAGACAGGGCAGGAATGGAATGGTGACTGAATGGAACAGATGCATAGATCTTCTTCAGAGTTAGAGTGGATTTGGAGATCGGGTCAGGTATTCAGTGAAAGGGTTGCCAGAGTAGGAAGGATGACAGAGGGACTTCAAGAATGGAATGATGTCCTCCAAGAAGTAGATTGGAATCCCGTCATCAAGTTTAGCAGAGGGGGATGTCATGTACACACACATGTACATGCTAATCTCAGGACTAATCCTAGAGGCAACATGATAAAGACTCACTAGAACCATAGATTTGGAGCATTGTTTGTTGTTTTGGCAAGGAGAGTTGACCAGTGGAGGACATGGGACCGCTGAGAAGAGGCAAGGGCAAGAACGTTCCGAATCGTGGTCATCCTCGTTGTCGGTGCAAAGGTATCCTCATGATCGATGCCAGGCCGTTGAGCATAACCTTTAGCCACAAGTGTGGCTTTGTGCTTGTCCACCGACCCGTCAGACATATACTTGGTCTTAAAGACCCATTTGACACCAATGACTGATCATTTTGACAGCCTCGGAACCAACTCCCAAGTTTTATTTTTCTCTATGGCATCCAGTTCCACTTATATGGCTTTCCTCCAAGTATCCTGAGAAAGTGCTTCCTTCACAGAAGTGGGTTCTTTGTACTGCACGATACGAGACATCAAAGCATAATTTACCTGTAAGAGCTCAGCTCAATGGCTTTTGTCACGAACTCTGTGTGATCTTCGAGGAGGGAAGCTCCGTAACACCGGACTCCCAAAGGGTGTCTAACAACCACCTTGGTACTCGAACAGAACACGGAGCCTCCTACTGCTGGGGCTCACCTCCAACCTCCAGCCTCCGGCTCAACCTCTACAACTGACTGAGACTGTCTAGCTGAAACAAGAGACTGGGAAATCATCCTCAAACTCATCTGGGTCTCCAAGAAGTGGTGGCTTATCCACAATGGAAGTTGGAACATGCTCATCAAAGACAACATCTCTACTAACAACAACCTCATTCCGCGTCGGGTCATACAACCTGTATCCTTTGGAAAGAGAGTTATATCCCACAAATACAAGCTTCTGGGACTTCAAGTCGAGCTTCCCCCTCTGCTTCTTTGGAATGTAAACATAGGCATCACTCCCAAACACACGGAAATGGGAGACATCTAGTTTCCCGCCAAAATAAGCCTCAAATGGAGTCATCTTTGGTACTAAAGTCGTCGGAGATTGGTTGAGGATATCTCCCCAAAGTGGACGAGGAAGATCACGATGCTCCAACTCATCCTCGCCATCTCCACCACAGTCTGGTTCTTTCGCTCAACCACTCCATTCTCTGAAGGCGAACCTGTATTGGCCAGCTCCCGCTTGATGCCATTCCGCACAAACCCATTAGAAGAGAACTCTTCTCCTTTGTCAGCACAAACCCATTAGAAGAGAACAACTCTTCGCGCCCGAAGAGTCTTTATTTGCAATCCAGACTCCTTTTCCACCATGACATGCCACTCCTTAAACCAAGCAAAAGCTTGGTCCTTCTCGAAAAGGAAATAAACCCATGTAAATCTGCTACAATCATCAACAAGCAGCATAAAGTACAAAGAACCTCCCAAGGATGGGGTTTGCATAGATCCACACAAGTCAATGTGTACCAACTCCAAAGGTTTTGAAGCCCGCCTAGTAGCCTACTTCAGAAAAGATTCAATGTGCTGCTTACCACGGATGCAAGAACTACGTCATCCCTGCCTGCTGCCAACATCTGGCAAGCCATCCACCAACTGGTCCCAGAAAGCCCGCCGTAGCGCATCCACATTCAAGGGGCAAAACGGAAGTGCCACAAGTCACCGATCTGAGTGCCTGTCTCAGAGAGGAGAGTGCTAAGAGTTTGTAGTAAAGTTGTTTCTCGTATCGGTACGAGCAGGTTCGTACGGTACGAGTCGTACCATACGGTATCGTACGGTGCGATATAGCCGTTGCGCTGCCGCCTGCGCTGTTTTAAGGGCCTTTTGCTGGCCGTTTTTGGCTTGCTTTGTGGCCCATGTGACATGTGACATCAACATGTCACATGTGTTTAGGCCTTTGGCATTTGCTTGGCCCATTGCCATGGGCCATTGAACATGTTACATTCTCATAAAATGCCCACCCCCTAAGCTTCTCTCAAGGCTCTCATTACTCAAGTGACCATCAACTCCCCCCCTCTCTTGAGTCTTGCTCAAGTGACCATCAAGCCCCCCCCCCCCCCCCCCCCCCCTCTCTCTCTCTCTCTCTCTCTCTCTCTCTCAACTCTCAACTTTCAAGCCACTCTCTCCCCCATAGGCCATCTCTCAAGCCTCTCTCTCTCTCAAGCCTTTAGGCTCTCTCTCTCTCAATGAAGACACTAATTAAGGAGAACAAGAAGACATCCGATTCCAACCTCAATGAGGTGGAGAACAAACTACACCTGCACATCATGGCTCTCGAAGCACGGGTCACGAACCTCGAACAAGAGAACACGGCACTCAAGGAGGAGGTGAGTGCATTGAAAGTGGAAATGGTAGCCATCAAGAATACTGAGAAGGAAGAAGAGGAGATCAATGACAACACTCTCGCGGCCATCAAAGAAGAGATCTCCAAGGAGATCACAAAGGACATGGAGGGAAAACTCGAAGCCAAGCAGTCAGGATGGGTTGAGGTGGTGAAGAAGAACATCCGTAAAGAAGTGAGGGAGGAGACTCAAAGGGAAGAACACCAAATCATTCACACCACCATTGAGGAGGAGAAGATGAGGCATGCCCGCTGCCTCAACATTCGAGTCACAGGTATAGCCGAGACACCCGACTCCACTCCCGAGAAAGATGGACAGCTTCTATGCATGAAGCTCGGCTACAGGGAAGAGCACCCTCTCCCCTTCACGAAAGCATGGAGAGCCGGGAAAGACTCAACACGCAAGCGAGCCCTCATCCTACAGTTTGTAGGAGAGACGGAGAGGGTCACCTTCATGAGGAAGAGGGTCATACTACGAGGTTTAGAGGAAGCTCCTATTTTCTTGAATTATGATCTCACGAGGATGCAGCTTGAGCATAGGAGAGCTTGCATGCCACGAGTCTTACACGCGAGGAGAGAAGGCAAGAAGGCCTTCTATCGAGATGGTCGGGTCATCATTGATGGCCGGCCCATGGATTAGCGGTTTGGGGCCTATGGGACACAGACCAGGCCACTGACAGAGATACACATGGCAGTATGGAACTGTAATGGTTCACTATGGGTGCAGCCTGGACGACTGGAGCATGTTATGGTGGGGAGAGACATCATACTTCTGACAGAGACACATCAAAGCCCAAAGAGAGGGCTACCTCGAGTAGAGGGATTCCAGTGGGAGTCAGCATACAGGAGGACCACACGCCAGGGTACCTCGAGAGGGTCGGGGGGAGTAGCAGTTCTATTCAAACAGGAGCTACAGGGGAGACTGAGAGTGGTAGCACAGGATCCAGAGGCCAGATACATGTCGATCAGCTTACAGCTCTCACAGGACTGTTATATACATAGCCCTATGTTACTTTCCTCCATTAGGATCCTCCTATGTCATTACAGAGGACATGCCACAAGAGGAGGCGACAGGAGCCTCGCCATACACTTGTCTGTCAGAGGAGATTATGCATTATTCTACACTAGGGGAAGTATTTCTTACGGCAGACTTCAATGCCCACACAAAGCAAACAGTGTGAGGTGTACGACTATGATGACATGGAGATCCTCCACACTGTGGATCCAGAGGAGATAGGGGCTAGTCGGGCATCAGAGGACACTGGACCAGACAGAGGACATTATCGAGACCACTTACTAGAGTTGGGAGCTAGGCATCATTTCGTTATTTATAACGGGATGCTACAGTGGCCGGGATCAAGAGGGCTGACATGCTTCCCACATGGGGGTCATACACGGACCGGAGGCACGGTGGTAGACTACGTTATGGGGTCTTTGGAGGCATCACAGCTTGTCACTCATTCTCCATTCCACCTCGTCCTATTGGGGCAGATCATACATACTTGGCATTTTCACTAGCCGGATCACCAGTATCACCAGCCCCCCACATACCGACGCCACACACTACCATCTACTTCACACATGACATGGCAGACATATACATTGGCAGAGTAGAGGATGGGCTCCTACTCATGGATCCCCTGGCACCTATGGATACCATTACAGCCCAGCTGGCATCACTCCTACACACGGCTGCATTACAGAGCTTCCCACATCGTGTCCACTCAGGAGATCTTGCGAGATCTGGGACTATCCCCTAGAACAGATGGTATGATGACGAGTGCATAGCCCTATACTCACGGCTCCGCATACAAAGAGCCTTGGGAGCCATCACAAAGCAGGAGTCGAGGAGAGAGATGAGGAGACTTACTCGCCGCAAAAGGCGGGCCTTCGCAGAGATACAGGAGCTAGAGATCCTTCATTTCTTCATGAGTAGAGATAGCCCTGTCTCATGGCGGCACTTCAGAGAGCCCCGGACACCGACACCTATTGCAGACCCACAGACATGGCACACATATGCAGAGGGCCTATACCACACCCCACAGCAACCACCTATACCTCAGCCACAGGAGCCTCGACCTACCACAGCTAGCTTCTTTACCCACTCGATGGTACATGAAGCTATCCGCCGCCTATAGCATGGACGGGCCGCCGACCATATGGGCCTGCAAGGTGAGCATCTCATATATGCAGTAGATTCTTTGGCTCCTTTTCTTGCACACCTGTTTAACAGGGCACTAGCAGAGGGTTTGCCTGCGGAGTGGACGATGCACACCGTTGTGCCGATTCACAAACAGGGGATATGCTCGATCCGAGCAACTACAGGACGGTTATGGTTGGCCACGTGCTGGCCAAACTCTATGGTGCAGTGTTGGAGCAAGAGCTTAGCTTATATGCTAAGCGAGCAGGTTTACGCTCATCAGGGCAGGCAGGCTTCAGGAGAGCTTTCTCTACCACTGACCATGTATTCACTTTGAGATGTATGATTGATCAGGCCAGAGTGAGGAAGATAAAGCTCTATTGCTGCTTTGTGGATTTCCGCAAGGCATTTGACACAGTACCACAAGAGAGGCTCTTACAGCGCCTGCAGTCTCTTGGCATACCAGCAGATATGACATGGGGCATCTATGCATTATATGAGCAGGTTTTTGGGCGAGTCAGATGTCCAGGAGGTATGTCTGAGACGATTGCTAGCACCATTGGTGTGAAGCAAGGATGCCCACTTTCCCCCACGCTATTTGGGTTATACATTGATGAGGTGGCTGACTTCATTACACGGGGAGGTGGAGATGGAGTTGATTTAGCAGGTACCTCAGTACATATTATGCTTTATGCTGATGATATTGTATTAGTGTTTGAGTCTCCAGGTGGTCTACAACAGCCATCTACATGCACTCCATGATTTCTGCACACAGAGGGGTCTTACTGTGAACCCTGGGAAAACCAAGGTTATGGTCTTTCATACATCGAGACAGGGCAAGAGTCAACGGACATTCACTCTCGCAGGACGCCAGGTGGAGGTGGTGACATCATACGTGTACCTAGGGGTTACCTTCTCTGCAGCAGCCACACGCTTCACCATGGGTTCAGCAGCCAGAGCTAGATTGACACGGGGATATGCAGCATCTATGCTAGACAGACAGTGCCACCAGGCGCATTTTCAGGAGCCCCGGACGAAGGGGTGGCTATTTGACACATTAGTCACACCGGCATTGATGTACGGAGCAACGATATGGGCGCCAGGCCTTGCTAACCATTGGTGGACACAGATAGAGAGACCACAGGCCCTCATGATGGCACGCATGATACGCAGCAAACCGTCAGTACCTCATGACATTATCCAAGCAGAGTTTGTTGCGCCTCCTATGATGGTAGAGGCCATATTTCAGACTATATGCCTGCTAGACAGATGCAGAGAGATGCCACAGGACAGATTGTCATACAGAGCTTTTGAGGCATCTAGGCAGCTGGCTGAGGGAGGAGACAGAGGATCATGGTATGCACAGGTCACACATTGGTTCTCACAGCATGGCCTAGACATGGATCATCTACCACCATTCCAGTATGACAGGGATGCACCACATATCTGTCTCTCTCATAGTGAGAGGAACAGAGTATTGAGACAAGACCTATGGCAGCTCTATACACGAGAGACATGGATATCGCCTACACAGCCTCTTCCACCGAAGATGCTATACTACAGAGATCACTTCATGAGTATCACTGATGATGGATTTATAGAGAGGCCTAAATACATGGAGAGCTTTTTACCACACGGCTCCCGAGTGGCTATTGGTCAGCTTAGAGTTTCATCACACCGATTGGAGATTGAGACTAGCAGAGCAGCACGGATCCCCCGAGAGGAGAGGGTATGCAGATTGTGTAGAGAGGAGGTGGAG
The DNA here is from genome assembly GCF_041138505.1 of Cibotium barometz. Taxonomy (NCBI): domain Eukaryota; kingdom Viridiplantae; phylum Streptophyta; class Polypodiopsida; order Cyatheales; family Cibotiaceae; genus Cibotium; species Cibotium barometz. Next base: position 48,410,552 of record NC_141075.1, read on the forward strand.
AATGAGGAGCATTATGTATGCAGATGCAGGGTGTATACAGCCATCAGAGAGAGCAGGCATGTTCTTCAGGGAGCTGTGGACACCCCCTTCATTGATGTATACCATTTTATACCCCTAGTATGGTACAGGATGGAGCTAGCTAGGTTGCATATCATGATTGTATACTCCATGCATATAGCTTTGCATTCTCCTAGTAGTAGAGCTCCATCCCCTCCCCCCACTCATTGTACTTATTGCACACCCAGATTCAGCTTTTTAGTTCAGTACTTTTTCATTTTGTTGGGATGACAGAGGATATCCCATACAGGTACACCGATTTGTCTCATAGGCCGAGTTCGGTCTTATGGAAGACGTTAATAAAATCTTTCTTTCTTTCTTTCTTTCTGTCTCTCTCTCTCTCTCAAGCCTATCCATCTCTTGAATCTTCTAGCTTCTCTCTCTCTATTACAATGACAAGGGAGAAGAATGAAGCCTTCAATGTGCATGCTATCCATGTAGAGAAAGCCGATTGTAAGTCCAAGTCATATAGGTGGACTTGTAAGTATTGTGGCAAACAATACACAAGTGGAGTTACTAGGCTTCTCCAACATCTTGGAAAGGTGGGGGGGCAAGTTGCGCCATGCAAGGAAGTCCCCCTTGCTATATCCGATGAGATCTTCAACAAGATCAAGGGTGGATTGGGTGCTCACCGTGATAGTGGTAGAAGCTCAAGGGCGGATGATGAGGTCATTTCCCCGCCTTGTGATACATCCTCCCCCACCGCGTCCATCCATGCCACCTCCATTGGTGCCGCCTCCGCTGGTGCTGCCTCCGCCTCCTCAAAGAAACAAAGGCTTGAGTCTCCCATGAGGCAAGCCACTCTAGCCCAAGCCACCGGGGGGTTCTCTTCTTCTCTATCACATCTCCGAGAACGGCAACGGCTAGCGGATATAGAGATTGCACGCACCATTATTGAGTGCAATCTCTCATTCCATGTGCTCAAGGTAGATCAATGGAAGTCAATGGTGAAAGCCATTGCAAATGTGGGCCCATGTGAAGGATGGACCGGCGTCTCCTATCATGACATGCGCACGAAGAGGCTTGTGGATGAGAGGGAGAGAATCGATAGATCTCTGAATCCGGTGCGGGCGGCATGGTCCAAGTATGGGTGTAGCATCCTCTCCGACGGATGGAGTGACCGGAAGAAGAGAGGGCATCGTCAATGTACTTGTCTCTTGCCCTCTTGGCACATACTTTGTGCGGGGCATGGATTCCGGAAAGGCGGGGAGGAAAACATCGGGTGCATTCATATATCGCCATATCAAGCAAGCCATCATGGAGGTAAGTTTCAACTTTCAAATTGCACTCAAGTTTTTAAAGTTTCGGCTTTAGTATATGTGATATGATCATATGTGGCTATATCATGACTCAAGTCTCATACCGCATACGCTCATTGCATCCATTCATGTGCATTGTGACATGTAGGTCGGATCAGAGAACGTGGTGCAAGTCATCACCGACAATGCTTCAAATTGCTGTCGGATGGGAAAGTTGCTGGAGGAGGACTATCCCTCCATAGTATGGACACCTTGTGCCTCCCATTGCATTGACTTGCTCATGGAGGCTATGGGCAAGTTAGTGTGGATGAAGGAAGTAATGACCGAAGCTATCTCTATTGTCACCTTCTTCACCACAAAGGTGAAGGTGCTTGCCATGTTCCGCGAACATAGCAAGTTGGAATTGAAGAAGCCTTCATCTACACGCTTCGCCTACATGTGGCTCCTCTTGGAGCGCCTCCACGATGTGAAATCCTCCCTTCGCCAAACAATGGTCTCCACAATGTGGAATGAGTGGGATGAGCGAGAATCGGCGGAGGCCAAAGCCATGCAACGGCTTTGCCTAAAGGAGGAGTTTTGGCAATCGGTCCGCACTATTGTCATTGCGGTCACGCCCTTCTATAGGGTATTGCGGATGACCGACATGGAGGGAGCCAACATGGGTCTTCTTGTTCACTTCATGAGAGAGGCCATAGCAGAGTTGCGCGCTTCTCCTTCCATCGACGAGGAGAAGCGCGATGGTATGTTGGCCATTGTGGAGAAGAGATGGAAGTGGATGCGAAGACCTATCCATGGTCTTGCCGCTTTATTGCATCCGGCTTACAAATCACCCGCCCTCTTCACCAACGTGGAGCTACTTGAAGCCTGAGATGCTTACTTGCCCAAAGCATTGCCGGAGGATCGCCATGGGAAGTTCCTTGCGGAGCTCATAAGCTACATATGACCAAAGGGGAGGAGCTGCGTTTGCATCTACTACCTATTGGAAGAGGGAATCCCTTGTGAAGCCCCTCTTTTGGTGGGAGACATTTGGGTATGCGCTCCAAGCCTCCAAAAGGTGGCTTTGAGAATCCTAGCTCTCAGGATTGCTCTTCGGGTGCATGTGAGAGGAATTGGAGTTCCTACTCATACAACCTGGCCTTTTTCTCTGTCCCGTAGAGCAACAGAATGCTCCTCAAACTCCACCCGGATGCCAATCTTATGTTACATGAGGAAGCTCTGGGATGCTTCTTTCAGCCCTAAACACCATCTAGAACATGCTGATGCAAAAACGCAAATAGAAGGGAGAGTAGAGAGAGAGAGAGAGATAGCTGGAAATTCAGTATTTCATATGGTACAAAAAGGTACATCTATCTTGCAGCCTATGGCTGCCTTCCATGAAAAGGTAAATCACCTAAACAAACCCTAATTCTATGACCCAGCCAACAAGGGGCTGAATGAATGAAACGATGAGCAGCTATGCCTATTTATAGGCCTTGTGGTGACCATGTGAACTGGCCGACTGCTGGTTGACCAGCTCTTGGACATAAATAACATATATGCTGTAGCCGACTGGTCCCTCCTCTTCTGTGTACTGGCCGACAACAGGCCCATATATCAGATGGATGTAAAATCCGCGTTCCTTAATGGGACTTGTAGGAGGAGGTGTATGTTGAGAAGCCTCCAGGCTTTGAGGTTCCAGGGGGTACAGGTTGCGGACGGCCTTGTATGGTCTTAAGCATGCTCCTAGGGCTTGGAATTAGAATATTGATTCCTTCTTTCTACGGATTGGATTTTAGAGATCAGTTGTAGATCCTAACTTGTATCTCTTTCGGGAACACGGTTTGGTCACGTTGATTATCCTTTATGTGGATGATCTCATTCTCACTGGCGGTCATGTGGAGCACATAGCAGTGACGAAGGCTGCCTGTTGGTGTTGGACTCACACACTCACACACACAAACCTGCACATTAGGGTTAGGTGCAGGATAGAGAAGCTCACACACAGAAATGAGAGAGAGAGAGAGAGAGAGAGAGAGAGAGAGAGAGAGAGAGAGAGAGAGATTTTATTAACGTCTTCCAAAAGATTGAACTCGGCCTATGAGACAAATCGGTGTACTTGTATGGGGTATCCTCTGTCATCCCAACAAAATGAAAAAGTACTGAACTAAAAAGCTGAATCTGGGTGTGCAATAAGTACAATGAGTGGGGGGAGGGGATGGAGCTCTACTACTAGGAGAATGCAAAGCTATATGCATGGAGTATACAATCATGATATGCAACCTAGCTAGCTCCATCCTGTACCATACTGGGGGTATAAAATGGTATACATCAATGAAGGGGGTGTCCACAGCTCCCTGAAGAACATGCCTGGTGTGCTTTGAAGCGAGCCAGTCGCTCCGCACCCTCTCTGTGAAACTGAGCTCTGATCTCTGTCATCTCTCTCTGGTATAGGCGTGGTGTCTGAAAGCCAGGTGTCCTCTGTCTCCTGCGGGCTCTGAGTGTCTCTGCTCTCTGGAGAGTAATTCCCTGCCGTGTACGGGCTGGGAGTGGGATGGATCTCTAAAAAAATGTACTAATCTGTGTCTGTTGTCCCCCCTCTCGAGCTGTCTGAGCCTGTAATGATGTCTCTCTGTGGCGCTGCATGTCTAGAATGAATCTCCCCAGTATGCGCTGGTCTGCTGCCTCAAAGATTTGGCGTAGGGAATGTGGCTCTCTGAATAAAATGGGATCTCTCTCTCTGATGGCTGTATACGCTCTGCATCTGCATACATAATGCTCCTCATTCTCCACCTCCTCTGTGCACAATCTACATACCCTCTCCTCTCGGGGGATCCGTGCTGCTCTGCCAGTCTCAATCTCCAATCGGTGTGATGAAACTCTAAGCTGACCAATAGCCACTCAGGAGCCGTGTGGTAAAAAGCTCTCCATGTATCTAGGCCTCTCTATAAATCCATCATCAGTGATACTCATGAAGTGATCTCTGTAGTATAGCATCTTCGGTGGAAGAGGCTGTGTAGGCGATATCCATGTCTCTCGTGTATAGAGCTGCCATAGGTCCTGTCTCAATACTCTGTTCCTCTCACTATGAGAGAGACGGATATGTGGTGCATCCCTGTCATACTGGAATGGTGGTAGATGATCCATGTCTAGGCCATGCTGTGAGAACCAATGTGTGACCTGTGCATACCATGATTCTGTCTCCTCCCTCAGCCAGCTGCCTAGATGCCTCAAAAGCTCTGTATGACAATCTGTCCTGTGGCATCTCTCTGAATCTGTCTAGCAGGCATATAGTTTGAAATATGGCCTCTACCATCATAGGAGGCGCAACAAACTCTGCTCGGATAATGTCATGAGGTACTGACGGTTTGCTGCGTATCATGCGTGCCATCATGAGGGCCTGTGGTCTCTCTATCTGTGTCCACCAATGGGTAGCAAGGCCTGGCGCCCATACCGCTGCTCCATACATCAATGCCGGTGTGACTAATGTGTCAAATAGCCACCCCTTCGTCCGGGGCTCCTGAAAATGCGCCTGGTGGCACTGTCTGTCTAGCATAGCCAATGCTGCATATCCCCGTGTCAATCTAGCTCTGGCTGCTGAACCCATGGTGAAGCGTGTGGCTGCTGCAGAGAAGGTAACCCCTAGGTACACGTATGATGTCACTACCTCCACCTGGCGTCCTGCGAGAGTGAATGTCAGTTGACTCCTGCCCTGTCTCAATGTATGAAAGACCATAACCTTGGTTTTCCCAAGGTTCACAGTAAGACTCCTCTGTGTGCAAAAATCATCGAGTGCATGTAGACGCTGCCATAGACCATATGGAGACTCAGACACTAATACAATATCATCAGCATAGAGCATAATATGTATTGAGGTACCTGCTAAATCAACTCTATCTCCGTCTCCCCGTGTAATGAAGTCAGCCACCTCATCAATGTATAACCCAAATAGCGTGGGGGAAAGTGGGCATCCTTGCTTCACACCAATGGTGCTAGCAATAGTCTCGGACATACCTCCTGGACATCTGACTTGCCCAAAAACCTGCTCATATAATGCATAGATGCCCCATGTCATATCTGTTGGTATGCCAAGAGACTGCAGGCGCTGAAAGAGCCTCTCTCGTGGTACTGTGTCAAATGCCTTGCGGAAATCCACAAAGCAGCAATAGAGCGTTCTCTTCCTCACTCTGGCCTGATCAATCATACATCTCAAAGTGAATACATGGTCAGTGGTAGAGAAAGCTCTCCTGAAGCCTGTCTCCCCTGATGAGCGTAAACCTGCTCGCTCAGCATATAAGCTAAGCTCTTGCTCCAGCACTGCACCATAGAGTTTGGCCAGCACGTGGCCAACCATAACCGTCCTGTAGTTGCTCGTGGTATCCACAAGATTCAAGTCAACTCTTGCATGTGTGCCACATCCATATAATATAGAAGTACAAAATATTACAGGTAGAGTGTCCTTTCACACTTGATATCCAAGGGGAAAAACCAGATGGGAAAAAGTGCCCTTGGTTAAGCCTTGTTCACACATAGCACTACCATAAGCGAGCATATGTCCTTTCACACTTGATATCCAAGGGAAAAACCACATGGGAAATAGTGCCCTTGGTTATGCCCTGTTCACACATAGCACTACCATAAGTGAGCATATGCCTACATCCCCCCTGTAGTGGAAGTGTGAACCTGTACAAGGTAGCAGATCACTCTTTGTATGAGAGTAAGCCCAAAGCTTTGCGGAAAGCTTCAAACTTTTCTCGAGGTAAAGCCTTTGTGAATAGATCTGCAACATTATCCTGTTTAGGGCAGTAAGATAAACTGATCTCCCCTGCATGTAGCCTCTCTCTGACACAGTGATAATGAATCTCAATGTGCTTGGTACGTGCATGAAATACTGGATTTCATGCCATAACCATAGCACTCTGGCTATCAGTGAGAATGGTAGTGGGTGTCTGCTGACACTCACAAAGATCAGCCAATAGTCTCCTCAACCATACACAATCTACTGTAGCTGTGAAGACTGCCCTGTACTCAGCCTCACAAGTAGATGTGGCAACAGTGGGTTGCTTTTTACTCAACCAAGATATGCATGAACTGCCAAGAAAAAAACAATTCCCATTGGTGGATTGCCTGGTATCATAATCACCAGCCCAATCTGAATCACTGTATGCATAAAGCTGCAAGCTGCCCCCCCTGGGAAAGAACAAACCAAGATCCAAGGTACCCTTAAGATAATGAAAAATGCGTTTGACTGCTTGCCAATGCTTTGTGCCTGGGCTGTGCATGAATTTGCTCAACAAAGACACCCCAAAAGATATGTCTGGCCTCGTGTTACACAAGTAAATGAGACATCCCACTGCTTGGCTGTAAATGCCGGCCTCAAAAGGCTCTCCAATATCATGCATAGTAAGCCATACACCTGGTTTTACGGGAGTAGAAATGGGCTTACATTCATCCATGTGAAACCTTTTTAGCAAACTTTTTATGTACTTAGTTTGCTGCATAACAATGCCATCATCTATATGCATAAATTGTATGCCGAGATAGTAGTGTAAAGGCCCCAAATCTGACATATCAAATTCAGCTTTCAAATCAGCTTTGAAATCTGAAATTTGTGCTTTGCTTTTGGCTGTGTCTAGCTCTTCCCTGACAAGATCTTCCACTTCTTCCATAGAAGGGGGCTGAATGGCTGGCTGTTCCACATGTTCTACATGATGATTTTCTTGTGTAGGGGCTGGCTGATCTGAATCCCCCCTAATTGCAATGGGTAAAATTCCATCAAACATGTCCTGTATGCCTATATCATTACTTTTATACAAGCTGTACATGGGCTGTTCTGAATTTTCAGCAAATACCACATCTCTACTGACAAAAATCCTTCGTGTAGTTGGATTATAAAGACGGTATCCTTTGCTCTCATTGCTGTAGCCCACAAAAATGCATTTTATTGCTTTGTCATCTAGCTTTGTTCGGAGTTGTTCTGGCACATGTGCGCCAAACACCCAAATGTACGCATATAATCCACTGTTGGCTTTCGGCTATACCAAGCCTCAAATGGTGTTATGGTTTTCAAAGCTTTTGTTGGACACCTGTTCAACACATGAGTTGCACACATTATAGCTTTCATCCAAAATTTGTGAGGCAACATTTGTGCTTTCACCATGCATCTTGCCATCTCCATGAGAGATCTATTTTTCCTTTCAGCTACACCATTTTGCTGCGGTGTATAAGGCACAATACATTGATGTTTGATGCCCTTTTGAAGCATGTAATCCTTGAATGCATTTGACATGTATTCTCCACCTCTATCTGAGCGGAGTGTTTGGACTTTACATCCACACATATTTTTAGCCATTGCTACAAAGTGTCGAAAGCATGTAAACACATCTGCTTTCGCTTTCAAGGGGTAAGCCCAAACAAACCTGGAGTAGACATCAATGAATGTGACGAAGTAAAGATGCCCCCCTATGGATGGTGTCCGCATTGGACCACATACATCACTATGTATGAGCTGTAATTTACTTTCAGCTCTAACAGCTCCATCTTTGGGGAATGGTTTATGTTGCATCTTTCCCAAAATACACCCCTCACATACATGTCTTGTTGGAGACTCAAGAGGCGGCATATTATCAACCATATGATGCTTCTGCATAAGCATCAAACTCCAAAAATTTACATGCCCAAAACGAGCATGCCATAGCTCTGCATCATGCATAGCAGGAGTGTGGGCAGCCACTGTATTTGCATCATAAGTACGCTTGTCATAGCTGTCCAGCTTGTACAAGCCTTTGTATCGTGTTCGAGAAGTGACTATTTCATAACCCTATGATGGGTCTTTTACCAAACACTTCCCATCTTCAAATTCAACCTTTAAACCTTGGTCGTTGATGGCCGAGACGGAGAGCAGATTTTTCTTTATCCCTGGAACATACAATACATTTTTCATACAAATATTGGCACCATTGACTGCAATAAGTATGACATTGCCAATTCCCTTTACTGGATATGTGGTATGATCTGCACATGATACAGTGCGGCCATTTGAAGCATAAACCAAGTGTTGAAATACATCTTTGCATGAAGTGATGTGGCTCGAAGCTTCAAGCACCACTATCAAAATACCATGATGCATTCTGTCTGTCAGATGCAATGCAAGACATATCATTGTCTGAAGCACTTGGTGTGCCACTAGTGCATGTGATCAAAAAAGTGTACTCTTCCTGGATTACATTAGCTGATTGCTGTGCTTTGTCATCAGAAGAGTCTGCTACTGCATTGCTTGCTTCTTTCCTTTTCTCTTTTGCAATCCGCTTCCTACATTCACTGATGTAGTGTCCAGGCTTATGGCAGTAGTGACATTTGCCCTTCTTTTTGGGCTTGTTTGCATCCCCTTTGTCAGACTTTTCACTAGCCTTGCTAGACTGTTGTCCCCCATGCTTAAAGCTCTTTCCTTTACCCTTATCCTTGGCTGTAAATGCCTTGTCTCCACCCCAGTTGCTCGATAAGTTTGCTCTTGTTTGCTCTTCTTGCAAGAGTAAACCCACTAGCTCTTCAAAAGTGACGGGATCACCACCTCCTCTCATTGAGAGGTTGAGAGAGGTGTGAAAGCCCAAGTAGGAAGGTGGTAAAGAATGAAGAGTGTTGGTGACCATCTGTCTGTCTGGGATAACCTCATCAATGTTGAGCAATTGTTCCTGCAAATCTTTCACTTTGGTGAGATGATCTGCCATGGAGTCACCCTCATTCATAGAAAGAAGATCCAAATGCCTCTTCAAGTAGGCAACTCTTGCCTCGTTGCGTACGTGATACATTGCTTCCAATGTGTCCTATGCAAGCTTCGATGTCTTGCAAGAACGAATGTGCGGAATAATAGTCCTTTTCATTGAAAGAGCTATCAATGACATGGCCTGTGCATCTCTAGAGTCCCATCTCTTCTGCTCTTGTGTGGGAGCAGGTTCTACATTAGGAGCTCTTTGAGCACCTCCCCTTTGAGGCGTGGCTGGCTGTATGGTAAGTGGGCGTGTGTCATCACCACACACGATGCCCCAAAGCCCTTTGGCTACCAGCAAATTATGGATCATGAAACTCCAAAGGGAGTAGTTAGATCCATCCAACTTGTCCTCCTGGGTGAGCACACCAAATACATCTGTAGCATTTTGTGCCATGTCAACAAAATATAACTGCAAGCAAACCAAACACCAATGTGCACTGCCAGGCAACCAAATGTCCTGTGCAAATGTATGCCTGCAAACCGAAGCAAGTGTAAACCTGCACCAAATTGTCCAATTACACAAAATGTGTATACATACGCGACAAATCACAGCTGTAATGCCCAAATACATGCTCCAATCTGAAAATCCCCAATTTTTATGCACTCCAATCGCTTCAATGTGCATTTAATTGGCCAATTTTCACAAAAGCCCCAAATTTTTGCAACTGGAAGAGGCTCAATTTGCTGATTTTGACCTCAATTTGGAAAACCCCCAAATTGCAAGCAAAGCAACATGTCCAATTTTTCAATTTGGCCTCAAATTGAGAAATCCCCCAAATTGCCTGAACCCTTTACCACATGCAACCTTTCTTTGAATCTGACCTGCATTGTAGTGTTTGCAAAATTTGCATATTTTTATGTGAACAGAATTATGTCAAAAGAGTACCTGTAGTACAGATGGCACAAACGTGTAAAGCAGGTGTCAGTGGGGGAGCACACAGTAGCGATGAAGAGTGGTGTAGACGTACAGGTCGACGTGCACTGCCAGAGTCGACGGGCGTGGAGGCGGCGACGCACAGAGCCGACGGGGGCAGGCGGAGATGGTGCAAGCGGGCGTAGCTGCGCCGAGGACCCGGCGGTGGTGGAGGGCTGCCTACTATCGCAGCTGGCCGGGCTGGGCGGTGGCGGCTCCCGACGCAGTAAGAGCGCCGGCGGGGCTGGGCGGTGGCGGCTCCCTGCGCAGTAAGAGCGCCGGCGAGGCGGAGGTGGAGAGCTGAGCACTGTGGAAGCCGGCGGGGCGGAGCGGCGGCGGCGGGCGGAGCGGCGAAAACCAGGAAACGGCCGGAATGTCAGTTCTCGATGGAATTTCGCTGGCTGTACTCCATAGTGAGCTGTAGGCCTTGGACAGAAGCTCTGATACCAATTGTTGGTGTTGGACTCACACACTCACACACACAAACCTGCACATTAGGGTTAGGTGCAGGATAGATAGATAGATAGATAGATAGATAGATAGATAGATAGAGAGCCAAAAGTGTGGTATCCACAAAATGCAAGTCAACTCTTGCTTCATCCCATAGCTTTTTTCTCCATAGCTGAACTATTAGGGTTTCTGTGTGGGCTGGTCACCCTGTCTACGAGTGGTATCTGTAGATTCGAGGTTGATCTAGAGTTGCTGTGAACAGCCTTGCTGGTCGCCATGATACAGGAGGAAAGAGAGGTGTGAAGAGATGAGCATGCGTGGAGGTTTTGACGGTTGTTACATCCTTTGCAAATTCCTGAGAATAAATGGCAAAGTATCTCAGTGGATTTTGTAGTTGGATTACCCCTTACTAATAGGGGCCATGACTCAATCTGGGTGGTTGTAGACCGATTGACAAAGATGGCAAGATTTATCCCTACCAAGTCGACGGTGAAGAGTCATGAGTTGGCTCAGCTCTTTGTGGAGTAGTTGTACAAGCTTTATGGACCGCCTGAGGAGATTGTCAGTGACAGGGATCCCAAATTCATTGCACAATTCTGGCAATCCGTATTTTCCAAATTGGAAACACGCTTGAGAATGTCATCTTCGGATCATCTTGAGTCAGATGGTCAGACAGAGAGGACTAACCAGACTATGGAGGATATGTTGAGGGCGTATGTCTCCAAGAGATAGTCTGAGTGGGAACGGTACCTCCCATTGGGTTTGCTTATAATAGCAAGAAGCATACGGCTACTGGTTATAGCCCATTCATGCTTATGTATGGTTATCAACCAAAGTCACCTATAGCCGTTGGGTTAAGGGGAGTGAGTCAAATGACAATCAGCAGTGGACTTCTTGCAAGATATGCAAGACATGCTGAAAATTGCTAGGGAAAGCGTAGAGAGTGCTCAAGATCGCGCTCAGTTTTATGCCGACCAACGACGAACCCCTAGAGCCTTACAAGAAGGCACGTGGGTGTATCTTAAAGTCCCTTCGATGAGAACTGGTAAGGTTTACCAGCTGTCTTCTCGATGTTGTGGTCCTTACCAGATCACAAAGAAGATTAGTGAGGTAGCCTATCAGTTAGCACTTCCTTCTGAAATCAAGATTCACCCTGTTTTTCACATCTGTCATTTAAAGGAACGTCTGGGTAAAGGTGATGAGATTGTCCCAGTGGAGGAGATCCCTAACCTTGAGGACATGACTAGGTATATTCCCCTAGAGCCCTAGTTGGTTCTAGATCAACGTACTAAATGGGCTCGGTATACCGTTTATTCAGAGTACCTAATCAAGTGGAAGGGACGGTTTGAGGTCGAGGCTACGTGGGAGTCATTGCGTAGTTTGAAGAGTCGATTCCCCAAATTCATTGTTGAGGACATCAATGGTTCTTAAGGGGGGAAGAATGTTACGTCCCAGGGCTAACCAAGGTTAAGACCCTCGGGTTGGGTTAACCATAGCTTGGGTTAGGCATCTTAAGTGGGGGGATTAGTAGCTTTTATGAGATATGTGCTATATTTGGCTCTTGGTTTATAGGAGGCCTATATAAGTCACTTTATGGGTCAGTTTTGAGAGAGAGCTCCTTATACTTGGACTCGAGGCCTTGAGACTACTGTGTGCTTACATCCGATGGGTGTTTATTGGTGGTATGGGACACTAGGGACTTTGCACGTGGAGCCATGTCTTGGATGCTACTGTCCCCCTTGCTCAGGGGTGAGCCTGAATGGCTCTATGGTTGGGCGGTGAGCTTGATGCTATGTCCTTTAGTTTCCATGTTTATGCTTAATCGCAGGGTTTATCTGGTTGGGGCTTTATAGCTGGAGGGACTCAGATTGGGGAGGCAGACACGAGGAGATCTACATCAGGCTATGGTTTTATCCTCGGCTCAGGAGATATATCATGAAGCAGCAAGAGGCCGGTAACTATTGCCTTGTCGTATACAGAGGCAGAGTACCGGGTTGCTTGTGGTGCTGCTTGCGAGGTTGTGTGGCTGCGGAGGTTGCTTGGCGAGATTGGCTTTCCACAGAAGGAGCCCACGGTCTTCCATGGCGATAACCAAAGCTGTATCACTGTTGCTCGGAACCAGGTCTTCCATGCCCGGACCAAACACATAGAGATACAATATCACTTTGTTCGTGAGAAGATTTTGGCTGGTGACATCGTGCTTGTTTATTGTTTGATGGAGGACAATGCGGTAGACCTCTTCACGAAGTCTCTACCTCAGGCTATGCTCTGGCAGCACTCCAGCTCATTGGGGTTGGTTCCACATCCAGGATCTGAGAGGGGGTGTTAGCAGTCATTTCTTGTCTATATAGTATATGCCAGGGTCTCTGTTGTGGGTGTGCCCACCCATTTTAGGTGTTCCCCCATTTTTCCTCACTTTCCATAGTATTTTCCCATTTTTGCTAGCTGTGGGAGGGCTGTCGGCTGTGTCTACTGCTGGCCGACTGGACTGGTGCTATTGGACTTCTCCCTCAGTGCTGGCCGACTGCCTTTCTCCTGGGCGACTGACTTGTTTGCTGGTCGTGAGCATCTCTGGCTGCTGTCGGCTGTTTTTGGGCTTGCCGACCAGCAGCCTGGGGCCATATATATTGGCCCTGCCCCCCACACTTCTCTTGTATCATTCCGGGATTTTCTAGTGTATATAGCGGAGTTTATACAGATTCTCTCTCTCTCTCTCTCTCTCTCTCTCTCTCTCTCTCTTTTCTGCGTTTTTGCTTTCTACAGCAGTTGTCTTCATTTCCGCTGTGCATTCTGACATCATATGCACGAATTCAGGCAATGTCCATGCTCAAAAACAATTCACGCTTACAAGTTAATGTCCCAAACACGATACAAATCATACCAAACAATTTTATCAATCAAAATCCCCATATTTTAGAGCTTTGTATAATATTTCCAAGCAGGAACTCCAATCTCAATCTGGCTGCACACAGAAAAACCTTCCGAGAATAGAATCCTCCCCGAAGTGGCAATTAATGGTGTTATTCTCTTAGTCTGAGGTTTTTAAGCTTGATCAGATTTTCTGCCACATTTTTAACTAGGTTGGTTAAGATCATTCATGAAAAGCACAAGCTGAATTTCAGCTATCAAGGTTTGGTTAACTAAAGCATTTCTTCACGTTTGAAGTGTTGACTTTTTTTTTCTTCCTTCTTAATTTCAGGTATTTAAGATGGGCCCAACCTTTCAGATGTGGATGGTGGACGATAGTTCTTCTACCCTTATTTCCAAGGTGATGAATATGTGGAGACATAATTTTTTCCATCTGTTGGGTGGCTTACAAACTCCTAAAATTTTCAATTTAAGAGCCAAGCGTGCAGCCTGGAGAGATGAATTGTATGGGTGTGATTTTGTTTAGTGTAGTGTTAATGTATAGGTTATTCGCCATGCTAACTCTTTCTTGTTTTGAGAGATGGCAGTACCATCAATTGTTTGAGACTGCAAAAAAGAAATCAGTGTTTTATCTTAGGGTCGTGTATGTTGTATCGATGAAGACCCGTTTACTTCTTATAGACAAAAGCTGCCTGTGGCTCACCAATGACCATAGTGGTGCTAGCTGAAGCGAAGAAATCAATGGTTTAGTATGTAATGGCGCAAGTGGTGTGATGTCATTGGATATTGTAGGGTAAATGATGACTATTTTTGTGGTCAATCTTGTGCATGGATCTTGCACATGATATTGGGTCTAATCATTGCATCTTAGAAGGAAATTTCGACCATTGTAGCATTCCATGTTCTCTCTTCCTGTATTTATGCAAGATAGTGCTATCTTTTATACACACTTCTTCTTTGAGATAGAAAGAAAGAAAGAAAGAAAGAAAGATTTTATTAACGTCTTCCAAAAGACCGAACTCGGCCTATGAGACAAATCGGAGTACCTGTATGGGGTATCCTCTGTCATCCCAACAAAATGAAAAAGTACTGAACAAAAAAAAGCTGAATCTGGGTGTGTAGGGGATGGAGCTCTACTACTAGGAGAATGCAAAGCTATATGCATGGAGTATACAATCATGATATGCAACCTAGCTAGCTCCATCCTGTACCATACTAGGGGTATAAAATGGTATACATCAGTGAAGGGGGTGTCCACAGCTCTCTGAAGAACATGCCTGGGTGTGCTCTGAAGCGAGCCAGTCGCTCCGCACCCTCTCTGTGAAACTGAGCTCTGATCTCTGTCATCTCTCTCTGGTATAGGCGTGGTGTCCGAAAGCCAGATGTCCTCTGTCTCCTGCGGGCTTTAAGTGTCTCTGCTCTCTGGAGAGTAATTCCCTGCCATGTAGGGGCTGGGAGGGGGATGGATCTCTGAAAAAATGTAGTAATCTGTGTCTGTCGCCCCCCCTCTGGAGCTGTCTGAGCCTGTAATAATGTCTCTCTGTGGCACTGTATGTCTAGAATGTATCTCCCCAGTATGCGCTGGTCTGCTGCCTCAAGGATCTGGCGTAGGGAATGCGGCTCTCTGAATAAAATGGGATATCTCTCTCTCATGGCTGTATATGCTCTGCATCTGCATACATAATGCTCCTCACTCTCCACCTCCTCTCTGCACAATCTGCATACTCTCTCCTCTCGGGGGATCCGTTGTCGTGACGTGGGCGGTATAGCCGGGAAAGTACGAAACTTTTAGCTGTGAGAGTGAATGTCAAATCCCACAAGGTATTTCACGTACAAGATTCCCCAAGGAGTATTGAACATCATTATTTCCATTGATAAATACATGTGTCCTCTTCCCTCAATACATCCTTGAATTCATTTAGCTGAATGCACAGATTTGCATGAAATCCTTTGAACCATTTTCATGTGGGCATAATAAAGCTTTCTAATTTTTCCAGTATACATGTGTTACATCCAGTGCCCTTAAAACCATTATTTCGAGATATCCTTTATCACCTGAAAACCTGCCTTAATATCCTAACATCTCACAAGCAAAATTTTGCATTTGGCATAGCTTTGACATACTCATAATTTTCAAATCCATATGAGAAGAAAGTAAGGCAAATTTCCCTCAGCTTCAATGCATTTTTCACCAATCACCGAGCTTCAAATTCTTTAGCCTTTTCCCCATGGTCTCACTATTTATTTCCATTTTCTTTTTGATGTTTCAAACATTCGATTTTCTCCATTCACATAGAGCAAGTTTAAGAGAATAAATAACAAAAGAAAACTCCACTTACGATTTGCACACGTGGATCTTCTAATTTGTTTTTCCAAACATATATAGCTCGCCGATTATGCGAGGGAAAATCAAGTGGAGAAGCATCGCTGCAGACGGGTTTGAAAATAATTTTCCCAATAATTACATCATTGAGTAGCTCTAGAATTACTCTCTAATTCTAGCACCTACAAAGCATAAACAGATATTATATTCAAAGAGTTATATTCTCTGGTTGATTCGACGCTGAACTTCAACGCTGCATATATTTTTTTCCTCCTCTCTGCCATCGACGTTTCTTTCCGGTCCCTTTCTCCCTTTTCCCGCGGCGATCTCGGTAGCCCCCCCACCACATTCTGCCAGCTGTGCATGCCATAAGGAAAGGCTGCGCATTTTCGTTTCCACGCTTTCTAGAAAATTCACCAAAAGCTTTGTTAACCTTAGCACTAAGGTTACAAAGCATAACCTTAGCATTAAGGTTAAAGCCTTCAATGCACCTATTATTTTCCCTTTTTCCCATTGTTATGGAGTGTTGACCATATATATATATATATATATAATCAAACTCCTTTTTACCTTTACACCATAACCTTTCTAAAGGTTTTTCTCATGCCTTAGTACCATTTAGCATCCTTATTGTGCATATAATTTTGCCATTTTAAGCATACGATCAAGATCCCGACCAATGCACCATTAAGTTCTCTGTCTCAGTGCTAATGTCACAGGCAAAATCCAGTCCTATCAAGGCACAAGATATCTGCTGGCTCCAAAATTCTCCATAAGCATAAAAAAAAATCCTCCACAATTCACACCACACTGTCAAAGGCTTCAAAACCTGGCTCAGCCTCAGCTCATCTTATTGAACCTTATCTACAATATGAACATATATACTCAGGCATCATATAATGATTCGTCATGGCACATAACCTCATGCATCTGGATGTGTATTTGACAGCCTCACATGCACGGTTTCACATCATAGACGTGCCATGGCACGACATCCACCCCCTCTAAACCTGCACATCCTCTGGTATGTGCCAAATCATCATCAAGATCTACATATAGCTGGATGTCGTCTTCATCTTCTGCAGTTCCAGGAAGATCATCCTCTTCCTCTTCAACCATATCCATACTTCCACTGTCAAGCTTCTCATCCTGAATCTCTTGTGAATCAAAAGGATCACCATCATGCCTTCTTTTAAATATCTTGATTCTTTTGCCAGCCACAAGATTCTTTACTTCTGTTCCATCAAGCTCACACAGAGTATATGTGGCATTTCCATGCACATGCCTGACAATGTAAGGGCCAAACCATCTTTTTGCAAATTTTCTTTGAACAGTGAATTGGTTGTCAAGGCTACTATCATACATTAGAACCCAATCACCTTCTTCAATAGGTTTTGGCCGGAGTCTGTGTCTACTATCAAATCTTTCTTTATTTTTCAACCTTGCATCTTTCAGGCGAGCTTTAGCAAGCTCTACATCTTCAGGCCTCCTCTCCAACTGTCTTATTCGCAATGCAAGGAGGTCATCTCTGCTCAATCCTTCCATCCAGGGCAATACATTCCAAGTTAGAATTACTTCTTCAACTGGCATCACTGGCTTCTGACCATACATTAATTCAGCAGGCATGTATCCTGTCACTGAGCTATGAGTTGTACGGTCAGCCCACAAGGCATATGGTAGCAGCTTTGGCCACACTCTCATCCTTTCTCTGCATGCCTTAGCCAAAGCTTTAATGATTGGAGGATGTCCTCGCTCACTTTTCCCATTGCCCTCAGGATTGTAAGCACATGTTAGAGACAGTTTGATACCAATTCTAGAGAAGAATTCCCTTGCTTCTTCAACATCTAGCTCTCCCCTATCAGCTGTTATTTTCCCAACACAACCATATCGGCAGATCACATCTTCCAAGAGAAATTTGCATACTGTTTCCGTACTCTTTGTTCTAAGGGCACGCCCTTCTACCTGATTTGTCAAATCTTCTCTTGCAAGTGCTATATACCGCATCTGCCAAATTCCCAAAGGCATTGTAACTAGATCCACTACCCACTTGTAGTGCATGGCAGGTGGGTAGGTTGGTTGCAAGCCATCACGATGCCTCACATTTGAGTACATTTGGCATACTATGCATGTTTCCACATATTGGGAAATATCCTTGTACATTCCTCTCCACCAATATTTTTCCTTTATTTTGGTAAAAGTGGCCCACACACTTCTATGCCCAGCCCAGAGACTCTCATGGAATTCTTTCACAAGCTTCCCTTGAGTCTCTTTATCACATATGACTCTCTGTGGCATAGCATTCCTCTGTTTAGGATGTTTCCAGAGATACCCATCCTTTAGAAAGTAACCATATGCTTTTCTGCGGATCCTCTTAAATTCTGAGTCAGACCAATTTTCTTGCCTTGTTAGAGTGCTCAAATATTGACCAATGAGCAACCAATCTCCTTCATATATTTCCTCAATAAAAGACTCAAGTGCATTTGATAAGCAAGTATGATCCCCCTTTGCATATGCTGTAGTATAGAACTTTGTACCCACATCATCAATGTCACTAAACATCTCTTCCTCTTCTTCATACCTGGCTCTTGATAGCATATCTGCAACTGGATTATCTTTTCCCGCAATATGCTCAAACTCAGGATTTAGTGACTTGATATAAGCAATCCACCTAAGCATAGCAATATCTGGAGTGGTACAACTTGCTATCATCCCAAGAAGTGGCAAGCAATCAGTCTCCACAAGTACAGATGCCCCAATAAGATATTCTTTTTCACATTTTAGAGCAGTGACTATCCCCCATAATTCTCTCTTGATCTGTGGATACTTTCGCTGTCGAAAGCTTAATACCTTTGCTCCAAATCTAATTACATACCTATGATCATCCTCATCATCTTGCCCTACTGCCCATCCAATCCCAGTAGGACTAGTATCAACTGTAACAATCACAGGCCTGCCACACTCATAATCTGCCTTTCTCAAAATGGGTGATGATTGGAGCAAATATTTCAGCTTCCGCATAGCTTTAATATGTACTGCACTCCACAAAAATTTTTGATTTTTCCTCAAAAGCTGATAAAGAGGATCTGCTACATGTGCATAATGTGGGATCCAAATAACATAAAAGACGCATGCTCCAAGAAATCTCCTCAGCTCTGTAACATTAATGCATATTTCCTTCATTCTTTGTATTGCATCTATCTTGGCTGGACAAGGACGGCGTCCACTAGTACTACAAAGATGTCCCACTATTAGTACTTCACCAACCCCAAACACTGATTTCTGCCCAGATAAAGTAAGATTCACTTCTTCAAGCCTGGATAGAATCATGTCACAATCCTTTATATGATCTGCCACAAACTTGCGGCACCCTTTTGAATCCAAATTCCCATCTTTGTCTCTCTCCTCACAGCCCTTTATTGGCACATCATCCAAAAATGGCATAGTTTTTTGTGGTATGAAGTCCCGTAAGACTTTATTCATTCCATTCATCATATGTGCCACTGAGTTAGTGGCTCCCTGTGGTAAGGTACACATCCTTACTAATCCCAAAGGAGTTCTCATTGTGGTCAAGTCCCTGCTTTGCATATCCAGCTGGAACTGATCATATCCCGAATACAGATCACCCATAGAGTATATAGCTTTCCCTGCAAATGCTTCTGCAAACTCATCCACAATTGGACCTGCTCCCACATTCCTGATTGTGACTTTGTTTACAGGTTGCATGTCTTGAATAAAGCGCAATGTCCCATTTTTCTTTGGTACAGTAAACCATCTGTTGGAATATGGGGCACATGAAGGCGCCAAAATTCCCATCTTGATCTTTTCCTTTAGTAATTCCATCAACTTTGGCAAGAGAGCCTTTGGTACTGGAATTGGCCGCAGATTCCAAGGCACATGTGGAACAGTAAAGATCACCATTGGTGCTGTTACACTTGGATCAACGCAGCCTATCTCATGCGGCTGAAAGGCAAAAGCTTTCCCATGTTTTACAAGCATCTCCTCAAAGCATTCCCTTTCAACCGGCAACAGAAAATCCCTCTCACCAATCTTCAACTCTTTCAGAGTTTCTTGAGTAAATTTATGCCCAATTTTCTTCGGATCTCTAAGATTTGGCTGCATAGAAGCTTCATCTATCTTCTCCTTGCTTCCTGGTGGCAAGGGCAAGGCAACTGGCTTCACCTTTTTTGCAACCGTTTTGTACTTTGTATCAACATGAGCATCCATCTCACAATTCATGTTTTTACATTCCACCCCCTCAAATTCCTGGATTATATCATACATCTCCACAGATGACACCTTTATCATTTCATTTCCACCCTGTAAGCATGCTCTTCTCATATCAAAAAGTACATCCATAGTATCTATAAATGACACCTCATCAAGCACCCCTGAAATAAACTCATTCTTCTCCAAAAGACCACACTGCTCAAAACTTTTTTGTTCATTTTGTATATGTTTTTGCATGCCACGCTTTAAATCCTTGCTTTTTACAAAAACCAGTGACCCATAGCTGGAGAATCCCTGAAAATTTGCTGAAAAACTATTTACATTGATTGAGTCCTGCGAGAACTCATTTCCCCTTGTACCATTGGAATCCCGCTTTACAATGGCACCTGGCCAAAATCCCTCATCTCCCTGTAATTCATAAACTCTCTGTTTATCTTTGGGAGTGACTGTGCCCTAAGAAATTCACGATTCCTTTCATGATTAATGCAAACTGTCAAAAACTGAACAGCCTTTTTGCCATCTTTACTCCTTATTCTTGCATAAGCTGAACCATCATCCAAAACCTTTGTTTCCATCCTTACAGCTGTAATGTAGGGTTGCCCAAGAATGAGGGGATACGATGACATCTCCTGAACAAAGAAATTCTGATCATCCTTCACATCCCCTATAGTTACCCTTACATTTGGACATGCTGCATAAAGCTCTCCAGATGAATTATTAGCTGCTTTAATCATCCACCCATGATCCACATCCATTGGCCACTTACATTTGTTGTAGAGATTTTTAGCCATAAGATTTATTTCAGACCCATGATCAATTAGAGCGACATATGGCTCTTCCAAATCACCTATCTTGACAAGGGTTTCAGTGGTGGCTCTTGCCCAATGGCTCCTGGAGTAATGACTCTTTGTAAGAACTTCTTTTTCATCATCCTCTTCCACAAAACGCACTTGTCGTGCCCCATCAGCAGAGTGATTACATTCCACCACATTTTCTCTCTCTTCCTTTTTCTGTACCTGTACACCATGAGTCTTAGAAGTGCTTGCTTCCCCTTGTGATGGAATAGATTCAATTATGGACTGCCTTTTTCTTCGTATAATATCAATTATCTCATCATGAAATTCTTTCTTTGCAATCCCCAAGACTTCCCCTAGTGTGAATTCCACCCTGCTGTTTAGAATTCTCTCTTCAAGCACCTTTTTGAGATCTGTTGCAACTTCAATATCAGATTGAAGCTTGTAGAGTGGACTTTTCCCTTTACCCTTCTCCTTCATTTTAACTGGCACTTCTTCCATTGAAACATCATGTGGAGGTCTGCTTTGCTGTGGAGGCGTATGTGATGGCCCAGGATCCTTCTTTTCACTTCCACGTGTAACTCTTTTTGATGGCCCTCCTTCCTCATTTTCCCTTTTACGTTTCTCCTCTACCTGTGCCTCATTATTTTGGCATTTGGCAATATAGGCATGAATGGATAAAGAATCCACAGGCTCCTCCCAGCCAGTCTCAAGGCGTATACAATCACCTGCCTCATGCAAAGCTTGCTTTGACACTTTCCTTGATGCAATTAATTCCATTGTTGACGGCCAAAAATTCTCATTCTCATAATCCTCATCATTCTCAAATCCCTGCTTTTGTTGACCAACCTTTAATCCATAGGTTGCTGCCTCGACCATAGAAATGGCATGACTAGCAACCATATCCTCTACCAGCTTTTTCATCCCTCCTTTCCCAAAGTTTGTACTCAGCGGAAGACCAGTCTCTGTAAGATGGATTTTCCCATCTTTGAAGAACACAAGTTGATTTTTAAGAGCTTCTTTATAGCTGGTACAATCCTTCTTTGCATGCTCTGGGTCATCACACCATATGCATCTATATGTAAACCCTTCTTTAATTTGAGGCCTTTGCATAGAAGCCTGCCCCAATGGTAGACCTTTTTCTTCGATCCTGGACATCTTTAATTTTAAATCACGCATACCCTTGATAAGCTCATCCATCGGCCCATCTATCTTAGGAATTGTGGCAGCTGGCTTGGATAAACTCTCAGGGGTAACAGCAGCTATGGGAGTTGCAGATCCCATCACCATTTTATCCCTCCTCCGCTGCCGCTTTGCTAACATAGTGACTGCATCCTCAACATCATTCCAATCACTCTTTAATCCTTGCTCTGTATTTTTATCCTCAAGGAGGATTTCCAATGTCTCCTGGAGATCTTTCCCAGCTGCCTGCAAGAAGAGCTCTGTCTTTTCTCTGTCCAAAGTTGCACGCTCTATTCTTGACAACTGGGCATAACGCTTCTCAAACTCCCTTAGCAATTCTGTGGCAGAAATTCCCATTTTAGGTTTTGTGACCCATTCCAAAAAAGTTCGTTTGGTTACTCGCTCAGAATCCTCCATGAAGTATTCATCTTTTAAGGCAAGCTTGAATTCTTCCCAATTTCTGCCACCCTGTGCTGTCTGCAATCCTTTTATGCGCTCTCTTATTTCAGGAACGCATACCAACTCGAAACTTCGAACCATATCCTCCTCGGTCACCCTATTTAGCTCCATCTCCTTTATATAATTGCGCAGATACTTTGTAATGTCCTTCCCATCAAATTGATCTACCTTTTTCACAATTGATTGTAAGGCTTTGGTCATGGAAATCTGTCCCTTCTCAGCAGCTTGTTGCTGTTGCATGTACATGGAAAACATTTGGAACATCTGCATAACTCCGGGGTCAAAATGAACCCCCTGGCCCTCAGAATTCTCAGCCATAGCTTCGCTGTATGTTTCACCACACTCTCACCCCAGCAGTTTCACGTCGGGTTCACCAAAGCTGTCGTGACGTGGGCGGTATAGCCGGGAAAGTACGAAACTTTTAGCTGTGAGAGTGAATGTCAAATCCCACAAGGTATTTCACGTACAAGATTCCCCAAGGAGTATTGAACATCATTATTTCCATTGATA
Source organism: Cibotium barometz (assembly GCF_041138505.1). Lineage (NCBI taxonomy): Eukaryota > Viridiplantae > Streptophyta > Polypodiopsida > Cyatheales > Cibotiaceae > Cibotium > Cibotium barometz. The sequence continues at coordinate 48,433,338 of NC_141075.1, forward strand.
AATACATGTGTCCTCTTCCCTCAATACATCCTTGAATTCATTTAGCTGAATGCACAGATTTGCATGAAATCCTTTGAACCATTTTCATGTGGGCATAATAAAGCTTTCTAATTTTTCCAGTATACATGTGTTACATCCAGTGCCCTTAAAACCATTATTTCGAGATATCCTTTATCACCTGAAAACCTGCCTTAATATCCTAACATCTCACAAGCAAAATTTTGCATTTGGCATAGCTTTGACATACTCATAATTTTCAAATCCATATGAGAAGAAAGTAAGGCAAATTTCCCTCAGCTTCAATGCATTTTTCACCAATCACCGAGCTTCAAATTCTTTAGCCTTTTCCCCATGGTCTCACTATTTATTTCCATTTTCTTTTTGATGTTTCAAACATTCGATTTTCTCCATTCACATAGAGCAAGTTTAAGAGAATAAATAACAAAAGAAAACTCCACTTACGATTTGCACACGTGGATCTTCTAATTTGTTTTTCCAAACATATATAGCTCGCCGATTATGCGAGGGAAAATCAAGTGGAGAAGCATCGCTGCAGACGGGTTTGAAAATAATTTTCCCAATAATTACATCATTGAGTAGCTCTAGAATTACTCTCTAATTCTAGCACCTACAAAGCATAAACAGATATTATATTCAAAGAGTTATATTCTCTGGTTGATTCGACGCTGAACTTCAACGCTGCATATATTTTTTTCCTCCTCTCTGCCATCGACGTTTCTTTCCGGTCCCTTTCTCCCTTTTCCCGCGGCGATCTCGGTAGCCCCCCCACCACATTCTGCCAGCTGTGCATGCCATAAGGAAAGGCTGCGCATTTTCGTTTCCACGCTTTCTAGAAAATTCACCAAAAGCTTTGTTAACCTTAGCACTAAGGTTACAAAGCATAACCTTAGCATTAAGGTTAAAGCCTTCAATGCACCTATTATTTTCCCTTTTTCCCATTGTTATGGAGTGTTGACCATATATATATATATATATATAATCAAACTCCTTTTTACCTTTACACCATAACCTTTCTAAAGGTTTTTCTCATGCCTTAGTACCATTTAGCATCCTTATTGTGCATATAATTTTGCCATTTTAAGCATACGATCAAGATCCCGACCAATGCACCATTAAGTTCTCTGTCTCAGTGCTAATGTCACAGGCAAAATCCAGTCCTATCAAGGCACAAGATATCTGCTGGCTCCAAAATTCTCCATAAGCATAAAAAAAAATCCTCCACAATTCACACCACACTGTCAAAGGCTTCAAAACCTGGCTCAGCCTCAGCTCATCTTATTGAACCTTATCTACAATATGAACATATATACTCAGGCATCATATAATGATTCGTCATGGCACATAACCTCATGCATCTGGATGTGTATTTGACAGCCTCACATGCACGGTTTCACATCATAGACGTGCCATGGCACGACACCGTGCTGCTCTGCCAGTCTCAATCTCCAATCGGTGTGATGAAACTCTGAGCTGACCAATAGCGACTCGGGAGCCGTGTGGTAGAGAGTGAGCGGAGAGCATCGGTGTGTTTGGAGGAGAACTAGAGTTGTGATGGGTCAACTCTTGCTTTTTCCTTGGAAGAGAATGCCTTAGCTACTATTGTTGATTGGAGCTACGTTGACATCTGTCTACTGTGTTGAGGATTCCTTGAGTTTGTGATCAGCTCATTAAGGATGGATAAACTTCTGTACTGCAGTTCTTTGGAACCTTACTGGTCCTCCTTCCTAGTTCTCTAGCAGTGTGAGACAATGGTTTTTGCTTTGCTCTTTTTTTCTGAAAATATCTTCTTTGACACAGTTGTGGAGCTTTGTTAAAAGTCTTAGGGGTCAAACCCATTGAATGAAACAATGGATTGTATTCTATGGACTACGACAAATTTCTGTCATGAATTTCTCAAGATTTTCACGTGTTGTGTTGTGTTGAAGGAGATTGGCACAATGCACAATCACCACTTCTTTCGCTAACACATGATGTGGCACCTTTAGGGGACATTTTTGAGGAAGAAAACCTTGTTGCGTCAATCCTTGTTTTACGATTTAAGGACAATGGCACTAGCTTGCCATTGTGCGGTTTATATATACATACATACATGTGTACATACACATGAATGTTTGCATACATGTATATAGGTATGCATAATATATACATATACATACATTATGCATAATTGTTGGTCATGACCACTCCCAGCTAGTTCAGGTGTGAACACAGGTTACTCACGGGCACTTTTTCCCTGTGACTGGACACAGGTTTTTTCCCGTGTGAACACACTTATGTGTGTTGGGCACTTTGTCCTAGGCCACTTTATGTACTCACATTGTACTTTCATTTTTTAATTATTGAGTATATCTTTTTCAGCACTCTTGAGCTTCACTCGTTTTCTCTCTCTTGTAGCTTTGTGTGTGTGTGTGTTTGTGTGCAGGTTCTTCCCCCATACCGAACATGGGTATCAGAGCATTAGGGTTAGGGTTTCTCTGTGCATCCTGCATCAAGGTTTCCGAGCATTAGGGTTAGGGTTTCCCCTACTGCCCTCTGCATCTGCCCTTAGAGCAGCCGCCCTACCGCCGCCCTCAGATCTGTTCCCACAGGCCTCACAGGTCTATATGAATGAACTCCAGAATATGAGAAGCTCGATGAGAAGCCTTGTGAGGAAAGGCATCTCGGTGTTATTTGCCATGAAGACAAGCCACTCAAGTGGAGTGGGATGGTTTGAGTGGTAGAAATTCCTCGACCATCTGTTGAGAAGACAACAGCCACAAATAAGTATAATTCAGATGCTTGTAGCGAGCATGCCACAAATCTGTATCCACATGAGCTACCAAGGCATGATAGCTGTGAAGAAGTTGCAGCAGATGAGATTGGGACTCAATCAAAGAGCCTCCAAAGTCCTTCAATCGATAAAGACCACCTTCTTGGATACTTGTGGCAACAATCTGCAAGGTGCCGGTGTCGATGATCTTGAGGACAGAGTTGTCGAAGTAGACACCATATCCTTTTTCCGCAGTCTGAAAAATTGAGAGAAGATTGTTGGAAAGCTTGGGAACATGAAGCACATCCCGAATGGTAGAAGACTGGCCCGTGGAAGAGTTAAGTTGCACATTACCAATCGAAGAGGCTTCCAAGTTGGAAGCATCACCAATGGACACCGTCGAAGAGCTGGGATGAATGTCATGAAGAATGGTCTTGTCAGGAGTCATTTGAGTAGTACATCCAAGATCAACCACCCAATCCATAAGACGCGAGGTGGAAGGAACAGTAGAGTTAGAGGGAAGCTCCGCAATACCGATGAAGACAGTCTTCTTGGTGGAAGAGGATTTTTGAGTTTGGATGGTGGATGAGGATTTTTGAGTTTGGATGGTGGATGAGGAGGTTTGTTGATTGGGAGGTTTCTTAGGAGAACCACGTTCTCTCTTCTTCTTGCGACAATCAGGTTGAATGTGACCTTTGAGACCACATTAATGACAAGGAAGCTCTTTATGAGAGGGATTGTTGGCAGATTTGTGGTAACCTTTGTTGCTGGTGGAAACCTTGGACTGCCATTTTCTTTTGCCCTTTGCTTGAAGAAGGGTAGATGCTTCTAGTGACTCATCTAGGGCTCCCATGGCACTTCCGGCCTGGGAGGACTAGAATGGCGTTCTTCTCTAGTTATGCAAATAGTTTCTCCCCATTTGCTTCCAGCCAGAGGGTGGGAGACGGGGCTATCAAGAGCTCTTGTTTTTTGGTGCATGAGACACATGTATTGGAGTTCAAGCATAATAATCTGGCAGGTAAAGGTCAATTTTGATAGCTATGGATCGGTTGTGTTGCAGATTCATTGCTCGGTGTAGCAGAAGCTATGGATTGGATGTGTTCCAAGTTCATTGTTCGAGGTTCTGGGACGTGATGTGCTCATTGTCCACTGTTGGGGTGAATGGAGTTCCTTGCAGGCTGGTGTGGGGATTCGGAGCCAAGCAGATTTCTTTGCTGTTCAGGGTGACATTGTGTCTTAAGAGACAGGTTGGCAGGTGCATCTTCCGCGGTGTATTCAGTATCCAGCCGGTACTTGGGTGTCCATGGTCGCGTCTTCTTTATGAGTTTTCTTCTTCCGACGTTTGCACACTATGAGATGTAGAGGGGGTGTTAGAATTTTATGTACATCTCATGTGTGGGAACATGCGCTTATATTGAGGCATGGATATTTTCTTGTGGTCGTGGCCGATTTATGAGCCAGTTGGCCAGGTCCATGGAGTTAGTTGGCCAACTCTCCCTTGCCTATATAAAGGCCTACTTCCCCTTGTTGTAATCATCCATTCCCAGTGCATTTGTACTGACTCCCATTTACTGGTTGCTTCAACCCCATAGGACTTGATCAGTGCCTACCTCTCTCTCTCTCTCTCTCCCTTCTTTGGCTATTGGGATCACTTTCAAGTTTCATGTGTGCATTTGTTTAGACGTCCATTTGTTGGCTGCTTCAACCCCTTGTAATCTCTTTGCTATGATAATTGAACTTGATCAATGCCAGATCATGGAGTCCGCAGACCAGCGCAGATTTGGCCAGTTCTTGTTAGAGAGCGCCACAAAGAGAGACTGATACGGACTCATACCACAGGGAGAGGTGGGTGACAGCGCCAGCTCACTGATTTCTTCCAGAGATCTATCCCAAATTCCAATGCCTACCCTGACATAGGAGGGGGTTACACTTCAGCGCACTGCGGACCTCCGAGCCAGACGGAGACGGAGACTGAGAGCACCAGGCTACCAGACTCCTAGACTACTTCAGAGGGAGATCACAGAGATACGGGATGATGTACCTCATGGATATGATGTAACCTTTTGGTCTCATAGGTCATTTTGGCCTTTTGAAGACGTTAATACAAATTTCTTTCTTTCTTTCTCTCTTTGACTCTCTCTTCTGTGTCTATTGTGATCACTTTCACTTGTGCACACTTTCACAAGTTGACACATGTATATACCTAGATGAGTCCAGGAACATGCCTAAATTCACCTTTTAGGAACGTGCTATACCTAGATGAGTCCAGGAACATGCCTAAATTCACCTTTTAGGAACGTGCATGTTATATACTCATGGTAGTCAACCCACAAGACTATATAACTATCAACTCCATCATGCATAGTATGAACTAGATACTACGACATCCCCACTAACGTCATCAGTGCCCAATAGTGGGTGTAGAACTGTGCATCAAGATATGCTCTCACACACACACTCCACACACACACATAAGAGCATATATTCACACAAAGCCCTTCGTACTGAGTTTCTGTCAAACCTCCGAAGATGTAGGGTAGACTCAGCCATAATGAAGCCTAGCACTAATGGAAGTAGCAAATAGAAAGAATTAGTACAGCAAATAAGTAGTTGATAGGGCAAATGCACCGCTAAAGATAGAAAGAATAAGCACAATATCAACTGCTGCAACTCGGACGAAAACTTCACAATGTGAAATTTGCATGTTCGCTAATACAGCTGAATTATATACCGAGATGAATCCAGGAACATGCCCAAATTCTCCTTTTAGGAACGTAAGTTGCATGCAACGGAAGCGGCAATAGAAATGGATGATGTCTCTGCAACAGAATACGGCTTGAAACTAGGAAACGGCATGCATTTGACATTATATAGTAGATGTAAATAGAAATAATGGAAAAAGTTTAGAGAAATAGAGGAGAAACTTGGGATAGATCATAATCTAACAGAGATAACAAGAAAAATTGTGGAAAATCAAAACTTACTAGGGGAAAATTCTCAGGTGAGATTAGGAAATGGGGAAACGGAGTTACAAAATTTCGTAACTTTGGGCTAGGAAACGGAAGTTTCCTATTACTGAGACTTGACGTCTTCACTGCAAGGTAGGCATGGACTGGGCTCCCATGGATCAAGATCCAAATGATTCTTAGCTATTAGAGGAGAGGAAAAATTTACATATAACACTCTAGACTCAAACTTGTGTATGTGTGTGTGTGTGTGTGTGCGTATTGATCTACCTGGTGATCTCCTGAAACTCACATTTATTTTTCTGGTGGTGTTGAATGACTGTGTTTTGCTGCTGTGCTGTTACAAGGATGCAGACTTTTTTATCTATCTTTTCCATGCGTATCTGATCTTGTTGAGACATACATAATTTGATGCAGGCACCCTTCTCAAGGGCCTTTGCAGTCTGTTTTAAATCAGAAGAAGCAAGCAACTGTTTATTCACGGCCGTTCATGAATGGAAGTCAGCAGGTACTCTCTGACAGCATAGATCTTTGGAAGCTTGCATCTTCTGTTTGTAAGGTAGGGATTATGGGTAACTCTTATCTTGAAAGCTAAGTCAAAGTTTAGTGATTTGTATACTAACATAGCTTTTCCTTGCTAGCAAGCATTGGGTTTGTCTGCAAAAGTTTGAACTTTTTAAGAACCTTGTGAGGATCTGGGTATTGACAAGAAGCTATGTATTGCTTTGCTTATTAAGAGGCAGATAGAAAGAAAGATTTTTTTTAACGTCTATGAAAGACCCAAACGATCGGAAACTTAAAAGTGAGTATGTATGATCCATGAATAACTGGATGTTAGAAACATGAAAAAAGAAACATCTACCAAAGGAAGAAAAACGGGCATGTACCCCTGTATACAATGAAGAAAGCCAAAGCTCATCACATGTCATCCTCCTCTTGAGTGGTGTACAATGCAGCAATGTCCACCTCCTATGGCGGTAAATCTCTATGGTGTCTTGAGGATGTCATGAATTTTGTAGTTGGCGGGTCTAGATCTCTGTGGATGGGAACGTTTTGCTCTCTGGAGAGACTGCACCCTCTCTCTGGTGGCTTTTGAGGTGCTTGGTGCCAAAAGGGTTGCGGGATCTGCTGTGACGTCTGCGCCCTCTCTGGTCCAGGCGAGTCTGGGTGGTGATCACCATGGTCATCTGGTGGAGGCCAAAAAAGTCTGTAATGGAGGTCTGAGAGGTGTCCTGCTGATCCTGCTTCCTTGAGTCCCGTCCCATCAGAAACTCCCAATGACGGCGAAACGCAATCAAGTACAAGTTCAAACACCTCTGATCTCTATATTATGTCACCCATGAGAAAGGGCCAAAACTATCTTGGAAGGGGCAACAAAATCTCCTGTGTATCTCATGGAGATGTTAAAGACACATGGAAGTCCAAACTCCACAAAGAGGGGTCCCTATAGTCCATTATTATGGAATGAGAATATGGAGGGAGAGGTGGGAGGGGGGGTCCATGGATGCTGCATTGCAGCCATGACACACACATTTTGTTCATATTTCTAGAACATTGTCATGTGAGAGGAGCAATCATTCGATTGATTGAATTGGAAGAGTTTCATTAGAGATATCTACACACACAAGGACACACCAGTTTTTGCTTTACTGGATGGCAATGACAGCAAACTAATTGAAATTAGAGATATTTACGCACACAAGGACACCACTGACCTCCTTATTGCAGAGACTGAATGATAGTAAAAGGTACAAGGGTAGATGTGGGTTGATGATAAGAAATTCTCACTATGTTCTTAGAGAGGGGGGCACTGAGTTCTCCTTTGTTATGATGGGGGAAAATGAAGTCAAGGAGGGATGGAGTGGGTGAATGTTGAAGAACACGGGAAATATGGGTGTTAAACAGGTCAATAGGATCCCTACATTACTGTTGGGACTAGCTCATGACCAGCTTCTACGCATTTTTATGCAGGCACTAGGCACACCGCTGTAATGCTGCCTTGTTATGGATTTGGTGTTTTTTGAATGTACTTGGCAGTTACATTCCCTGAACTTGTGTGTGTTTTAGTCAATAAACTGCCTTGCATGTGCTCTTTCCTTAAACACTTCTCATGGCAGGAAACAATCTGGCTAATGGTTCAACTGATAATTCGAAAAATGCAAGTAAGTTCGATAAGAAGATCGAGTCATCTTCTGCCAAATTATATTTCCATTATTATGGGCAGCTGCTGCATCAGCAAAACATGCTTCAAGATTATATGAGAACAGGTATGCTGCTGGAGCCTACATTGTTTTTTCTCTTTTTTGATATAAGCTTTGTCATTACACACACCTTTTTCTGTTGTTTTGAATACATAATAGGTAGCTATACTGCTAATCATCTGTTCAAGGAAGGTTTTATTCACTGTATTTTTCATGTTTACAGGTACTTATTATACAGCTGTTCTAGAAAACAACCTTGATTTTCAAGGACGGGTTGTTGTCGATGTGGGAGCTGGCAGTGGGATATTGTCACTCTTTGCTGCTCAGGCAATGCTCCTTGATCTTGGCTTTTTGACAGTTATCTGGGCTTTCTAAGAGCACATACAAATTCATACACAATACAAGTGCGTAACTAAGTACATGGATGGCTGTGTATATGGAGTCTAGACTGTTCAAGGACTATGACGACGGATCAATTGTGTATAAGTTATGGTGGATATTTTGAGAGGATAGTGTTGCATGCGTGGAAGCCTTGCTGTACTTGATCCAGCTCTTAGCCTACTGATTAGGAACACTGATGCAAACACAATGAATAGCCAGTAGAGAGGAGAGAGAGATGAACTAGAGGACTGAATTCTACCTTCATGGACTGACTGACTAGGACCTACCCCAGGTGGGGAACAGATGCTCTATGAATGATGATGGCCTAGCCATGCCCAACAACCTGGATGACTGCTGTTGGCCAGCTCCATGTGGTCCATGACTCAGATAAAAAGCTAAAGGCTCTGAATACTCCTGTTGACCAGCCTTTATGGTACCCATACCAGAGCACCTGCTGTCGGCCAGCTTTGTGAAACCTGATATTGGTGGACTTGCTGCTTCTTCCATGCTTGAGCCTGCTAGTGCCCTAAGTTGGTATTTCAATCAGGAATTAGATCTGAGATTAGCCATATCCATGGCTATGCACGTGACATTAACCTGTGTAATGAAGTCAGCCACCTCATCAATGTATAACCCAAATAGCGTGGGGGAAAGTGGGCATCCTTGCTTCACACCAATGGTGCTAGCAATAGTCTCGGACATACCTCCTGGGCATCTGACTCGCCCAAAACCCTGCTCATATAATGCATAGATGCCCCATGTCATATCTGCTGGTATGCCAAGAGACTACAGGCGCTGAAAGAGCCTCTCTCGTGGTACTGTGTCAAATGCCTTGCGGAAATCCACAAAGCAGCAATAGAGCTTTCTCTTCCTCACTGTGGCATGATCAATCATACATCTCAAAGTGAATACATGGTCAGTGGTAGAGAAAGCTCTCCAGAAGCCTGCCTGCCCTGATGAGCGTAAACCTGCTCGCTCAGCATATAAGCTAAGCTCTTGCTCCAACACTGCACCATAGAGTTTGGCCAACACGTGGCCAACCGTAACCGTCCTGTAGTTGCTCAGATCGAGCATATCCCCTATTTTGTGGATCGGCACAATGCTGTGTATCGTCCACTCCGTAGACAAACCCTCTACTAGCGCCTTGTTAAACAGGTGTTCAAGAAAAGGAGCCAAAGAATCTACTGCATTTATGAGATGCTCACCCTGTAGGCCCATATGGTTAGCGGCCCGTCCATGCTGCAGGCGGCGGATAGCGTCCTTTACCATATAGAGTGGGTAAAGAAGCTAGTTGTGGTAGGTCGAGGCTCTTGTGGTTGAGGTATAGGTGGCTGTTGTGGGGCGTGGTATAGGCCCTCTGCATATGTGTGCCATGTCTGTGGGTCTGCAATGGGTGTCGGTGTCCAGGGCTCTCTGAAGTGCCGCCATGAGATAGGGCTATCTCTACTCATGAAGAAATGGAAGATCTCTAGCTCCTGTATTTCTGCGAAGGCCCGCCTTTTGCGGCGAGTAAGTCTCCTCATCTCTCTCCTCGACTCCTGCTCCGTGATGGCTCCCAAGGCTCTCTGTATGCAGAGCCCGTGAGTATAGGGCTCTGCACTCGTCATCATACCATCTGTTTTGGGGCATAGTCCCAGATCTCGCTGGGAAGCTCTGTAATGCAGCCGTGTGTAGGAGTGATGCCAGCTGGGCTGTAATGGTATCCATAGGTGCCAGGGGATCCATGAGTAGGAGCCCATCCTCTACTCTGCAAGTGTATATGTCTCCCATGTCATATGTGAAGTAGATGGTAGTGTGTGGCGTCGGTATGTGGGGGGTTGGTGATATTGGTGATCTGGCTAGTGAAAATGCCAAGTATGTATGATCTGCCCCAATAGGACGAGGTGGGATGAAGAATGAGGTGACAAGCTGTGATGCCTCCAAAGACCCCATAATGTAGTCTACCACCGTGCCTCCGGTCTGTGTATGACCCCCATGTGGGAAGCATGTCAGCCCTCTTGATCCCAACCACTGTAGCATCTCATTATAAATAACGAGACGATGCCTGGCTCCCAACACTAGTAAGTGGTCCCCATAATGTCCTATGTCTGGTCCAGTGTCCTCTAATGCCCGACTAGCCCCTATCTCCTCTGGATCCACAGGGTGGAGGATCTCCATGTCATCATAGTCATACACCTCACACTGTCTGCTCTGTGTGTGGGCATTGAAGTCACCCGTAAGAAATACTTCCCCTAGTGTAGAATAATGCATAATCTGCTCTGACAGACAAGTGTATGGCGAGGCTCCTGTCTCCTCTTGTGGCATGTCCTGTGTAATGACATAGGAGGATCTTGATGGAGAAAAGTAACATAGAGCTATGTATATAACCCTGTTCTGTGAGAGTTGTAAGCTGATCCACATGTATCTGGCCTCTGGATCCTGTGCTACCACTCTCAGTCTCCCCTGTAGCTCCCGTCTGAATAGAACTGCCACTCCCCCCAACCCTCTCGAGGTACCCTGGCGTGTGGTCCTCATGTATGCTGACTCCCACTGGAATCTCTCTACTCGAGGTAGCCCTCTCTCTTGTCTCTGTTAGAAGTATAATGTCTCTCCTCACCATAACATGCTCCAGTCGTCCAGGCTGCAGCCATAGTGAACCATTACAGTTCCATACTGCCATGTGTATCTCTGTCAGTGGCCTGGTCTGTGTCCCATAGGCCCCAAACCGCTAATCCATGGGCCGGCCATCAATGATGACCCGACCATCTCGATAGAAGGCCTTCTTGCCTTCTCTCCTCGCGTGTAAGACTCATGGCATGCAAGCTCTCCTATGCTCTAGCTGCATCCTTGTGAGATCATCATCCAAGAAAATAGCAGCTCCCTCTAAGCCTCGTAGTATGACCCTCTTCCTCATGAAGGTGACCCTCTCCGTCTCTCCTGCAAACTGTACGATGAGGGCTTGCTTGCGTGTTGACTCTTTCCCGTCTCTCCATGCTTTGGTGAAGGGGAGAGGGTCCTCTTCCCTGTAGCCTAGCTTCAGGCATAGAAGCTGTCCATCTTCTCGGGAGTGGAGTTGGGTGTCTCGGCTATACCTGTGACTTGAATGTTGAGGCGGCGGTCATGCCTCATCTTCTCCTCCTCAATGGTGGTGTGAATGATTTGATGTTCTTCCCTTTGAGTCTCCTCCCTCACTTCTTTACGGATGTTCTTTTTAACCACCTCAACCCATCCTGACTGCTTGGCTTCGAGTTTTCCCTCCATGTCCATTTTGATCTCCTTGGAGATCTCTTCTTTGATGGCCGTGAGAGTGTTGTCATTGATCTCCCCTTCCTCCTCCTCGGTGTTCTTGACGGCTACCAGTTCCACTTTCAATGCACTCACCTCCTCCTTGAGTGCTGTGTTCTCTTGTTTAAGGTACGTGACCCGTGCTTCGAGGGCCATGATGTGCCGGTGTAGTTTGTTCTCCACCTCATTGAGGTTGAAATCGGATGTCTTCTTGTTCTCCTTGATTAGCGCCTTCATTGCCATCTCGAGGGCCTCGAGTTTCTCTTGGAGACTCGGGGCCATTCCTCGAGATTACTCTACAGCCCTTCCCACAGGCAGGGAGGAGAGAAAGAAAGAAAGAAAGTAGGGTAGGCATTGGGATAGATCTCTGGAAGAAATCAGTGAGCTGGAGCTGTCGCCCACCTCTCCCTGTGGTATGAGTCCGTAGCAGTGTCTCTTTGTGGCGCTGTGTCTCTAGCAAGAACTGGCCAAATCTGCGCTGGTCTGCGGACTCCATGATCTGGCGGAGTGAGGGATGTCCACTGAAGATGGTGGTGTATCTCTCTCTAATGACACTATATGCTTTGCATCTGCATACATAATGTTCCTCACTCTCAACCTCCTCCTGGCATAGTCTGCATATCCTCTCTGCTCTGGGGATCCGTGCTGCCCTACCTGCCTCAATCTCAAATTGGTGTGATGACACTCTGAGCTAGGCAATCACCACTCGGGCATTGTGAGGCATGTACACATCCATGTATCTAGGTCTTTGTATGAATCCATCCGCTGAGATACGCATAAACTGATCTCTGTAGTATAGCATCTTCGGCGGTAGAGGCTGACTGGGTGTAATCCAAGTCTCTTGAGTGTATCGCTGCCATAAATCTTGTCGAAGGACTCTGTTCCTCTCACTGTGAGAGAGCTGGATGTGTGGTGCATGTATATCATATTGGAAAGGTGGCAGGTGATCTATGTCAAGACCATGCTGAGTGAGCCACTGTAGCATTTGTGAATACCATGATCTCCTATCTCCTATCTCCACTCTCTGCGAGCTGCCGGGACGCCTCAAAAGCTCTATGTGAGAATCGATCTGATGGCATATCTCTGATCCTCTGTATGAAGCAGATCGTCTGGAAGAGGGCCTCTACTAGCATAGGAGGTGCAGCAAACTCCGTCCGGACAATGTCATGTGGGACGGAGGGTTTGCTGCGGATCATCCGTGAGAGCATGAGAATCTGATTCCTCTCTATCTAAGACCATTTGGAGGTGGTGAGCCCAGGTGCCCATACTGCTGCAGCATACATCAAAGCAGGGGTGACTAGTGTGTCAAACAAACACCCCTTTGTGCGGGGCTCCTGGAAGTGTGCCTGGTGACACTGTCTCTCTAGCATGGCCAGAGCTGCATACCCTCGTGTGAGTCTATCCCTGGCTGCCTATGCCATAGTAAATCTTCCTGGTGGAGTCGTAAATGTAATCCCTAGGTACACATATGAGTCTACCACCTCTACCTGTCCTCTTGCTAGTGTGAATATGGCTTGTCGTCGAACCGGCCCTAAGGTGTGGAAAATCATGACCTTGGTTTTCCCAAGGTTCACTGTAAGCCCCCTCTGTGTGCAGAAGTCATGGAGTGCATGGAGATGGTGCTGTAGTCCCATCCGCTACTCAGAGACGAGAATAATATCATCTGCATATAGCATAATGTGGGCTGTGGTACCTGAGATGTCTACCCCGTCCCCACCACTTGACCAATGAAGTCAGCCACCTCATCGATGTATAGCCCAAATAGTGTAGGAGAGAGTGGGCATCCTTGCTTCACACCTATGGTGCTAGCAATAACATCAGATAGCCCCCCAGGGCATCGTATGCGCCCGAAGACGTGCTCATATAAAGCATAGATGCCCCAAACCATCTTTGATGGGATCCCCAATGACTGTAGGCGTTGGAAGAGTCTCTCTCGTGGCACCGTGTCAAATGCTTTGCAGAAATCCACAAAGCAGCAGTATAATCTCTTCTTTTGCGCCCTAGCTTGGTTAATCAGACATCTCTGAGTGAATATATGGTCAATAGTGGAGAAAGCTCGTCGGAATCCAGCCTACCCTGGTGCGCGCAGTCCCTCCTTCTCTGCATATGAGCTCAACTCTGCCTCGAGCACTGCGCCATAAAGTTTGGCCAATGTATGACCAATCATGATAGTCTTGTAGTTGCTGGGGTCTAGCATGTCTCCCGCTTTGTGGAGAGGCACGATGGTGTGCATAGTCCACTCAGCTGGTAGGCCCTCCACTAGTGCCCTATTAAAGAGGTGAGCAACAAAGGGTCCCAATGTGTCAGCTGCAGAAATAAGATGCTCACTCTGTATACCTACGTGGTCAGCCGATCCCCATGCTGTAACTGGCGGATAGCTCTCTCTACCATCGAGGCGGTAAAGAAAGTAGAGGTGGTAGGGTGGGATTCTTGTGGCTGTGGTATGAGGGATATGGTAAGAGGCTCTTTGCATATGTGTGCCATGTGTGTGGATCCTCAATCGGGGTACGAGGGCGAGGCTCTCTCATCCTGCGCCATACAGTGATTGCATCTCTGCTCATGAGTCGGTGGTATATATCCCAGTACTAGTACTGTGCCTCCTCATATGCACGCCTCTTACGGCGTGTGAGGATCCTCATCTGTCGGCTCGCCTGTCTCTGTGTAATGGCAGTGCTTTCTGGGCACGGAGGTGCTCTGGACTCATCATCATACCACCGATTCTGGGGCATGCTCCCAGATCTATCGGTGTGTGCAATGTGTGTATGATGGGGGAAGCTGCGGGTGGCGGCCGTATGTAGTAGAGATGACAGCTGGGTGGTGAGTGTGTCTAGAGGTGACAGGGGATCCATCTGGAATAGCCCGTCATATACATGATGCTCATATATGTCTGCCGAGTCATGGGTGCAGTAGAAAGTTGTATGCGATGCCTGTGTGGGCTGTGTGGGTGCTGGTGTAGAGCTCGCCAGTGACAGTAAGAGGTACGTGTGATCCGCACCAATAGGATAGGGGGGGGGATGGTGAAAGATGTCACTGCCTGTGGTGTCTCCATGGACCCCATGATGTAGTCCACTGTGCTGCCCCCCCCCCCCCCCCCCCCCCCCCCCGCGATCGTGGAAAGCATGTCAGTGCTCCTGAATCTTGCCACTGTCTCATCCCGTTATAAATAATGAGATGGTGTCGCGCTCCCAGCTCAAGTAAGTGATGACCATATCTGGTGTTATCCGGCCCCATGTCCTAACACCCTGCAAGCTCCCGTGTCCTCCACCTCTAGTGTGTGCATCACCTCGGGGTGCTTGAAATCATAAATGTCGCACTGTCGGCTCCGTGTCCGTGCATTGAAGTCCCCCATAAGGAGGACTTCCCCCAGGTTGGAGTAGTGTATGATCTCATCTGAAAGGGCTGCATATGGTGACTCTCCCAATGGCCCTGTGTCCTCCTCCTCGCCTCTACTCTTATCCTCTGCTGTCATGGCATATCTCGATCCTCTAGGAGAGAAGTAGCATAGAGCAATGTATAACACCCTGTTTGCTGAGAGCTGCAGTCTAATCCACATGTATCTAGCCTCCTGGTCACGTGCTACCACCTGTAGGCGCTCCTGTAGCTCTCGCTTGAAGAGTACCGCTATACCTCCAGATCCTCTCGATGTGCTCTGCTGTGTGGTCCCCCTGTATGTAAACTCCCACTGATAGCCCTCTACTTTGGGTAGCCCCCTCTCTGGGCTCTGGTGCGTCTCTGTAAGTAGTATGATGTCCCGTCCCTCCATGACGACCTCCATCCTCCCAGGATGTGTCCAAAGTGCTCCATTGCAGTTCCAAACTGCTATGTGTATCTGTGAATCTGGATCCTCCATAACCGATGTCCCATAGGCCGCCTAGCGCTAATCGGTGGCCTTGCCATCGATATGACACGGCCATCGCGATAGAATGCTCTCTTGCCCTCTTTCCGGGCCTGTAGGACTCTCGGCATGCATGTTTTCCTGTGTTCTATTTGCATCCTTGTAAGGTCGTCATCCAAATAGAGAAACATATATTGATGTTTGCAAAAGACCGCAAGGGTCTATTAAACCAAAATGGTAGTACAATGTATCCATAATGAATCTGACCATGATGAATCTGAAAGAGAAAGAGAGATTGTATTATCCGTCTACAAATGACCTGAAGGGTCTATAAGATTTAAAAATGAGTACATACGAGACCTTAAATGAGTACACATAATTCATGAATAACTAGATGTAAAAAACGAGGAAAAAAATAAAAATGCGCCAAACAAAATAGGCCCGCGTACTATGTGAGCCTCCTTGTGATCATCTTAATGTTATACTTTGTATTCATTTCTAGCCCGTGGGCATTTTTTTTGTGTGTGTATTCTTGGTCAAGCACACTTTGTGTGGTATGGATGCTTGATCAAGAGAGAGTGTTGAGAAATATGGGTGAGGGAGAAACAATGCTGGATTACATTGCTTGAACCAAGTATCTCCATATGAGATGCAACCAAGTATTTCCATATGATTTATCGCTCATTGATTGATCAATGATCGGTCTTAAGTGAGGCAATAGAGCTCGTGAATACAAAAAGGAGGGGTCAAAACTCTCTTCCTCCTGAATGGTGTATAGTGCAACAATGTCCCCACGTCTTGTAACGGTACATCTCTATGCATCTGAGGATGTCTTCGACCTGTAGCTGGTGGGTCTAGGTCTCTTGGGGCAGGGGACATTGGGCCCTTTTGAGAGATTGTGCCTTCCTTGGCGGTGACTCCTTGTGTGTGTTGCCAAAGAGTCGTGGGCTCGGTTGCGATATCTATACATGCACATCATGGACTTGATTATTTCTGACTTCTAATTTGTTGTGTTGTTAGACAATTATGAACAAAACTTGTGCCGTCAACACAGAAATCTTTTATAACTTGTTTGATCTTACCTTGATTATATTCATCCTGTCAAAAACGAGTATGGTTTTGTGTGAGCCCTTGTTTTATGTCTTTATATACTCATGTATTGGCATCTTTCATCTTTCTGTATTTTGATGTTCCAAATGAGCAGGCTGGTGCCAAACATGTTTATGCAGTGGAAGCATCAGGAATGGCAGAACATGCTCGCAAACTGATTGCAGGAAATCCTGCTTGGAGCTCTGTCATAACTGTGAGTTTTCTTTAGCTTTGAGGATTTCTTCTGTTCACAAACAAGTGCTTTGCCCAACGATCCTTGGCAGGCTGCAGCTATTGACTGCAGGTTGTGGTTACTGATTTAGGTAATTCATGGAAAGGTTGAAGAGGTTGAGCTTCCTGAGAAAGCGGATATCTTGATTTCAGAGCCCATGGGTGAGCACCATATCATTGTTGCTTTTGAACCTGTGTTTGTGGCATATTGGGGGGACTTGCAGAGAGCCTTACAGATCTTTCGTTTAGAATTGTAACTTGGATAAAGCATTCTGAACTAGCTACCTTCTCGACAAGGATGTGATTTGCTCTAGCTGAGGTGGTATGCTGTGGTTATCGAGAAAAAGATTCCTTTGTTTTGATCAATCAAGAATCCTTTAAGTTTTGAATTTTGGATACTGAAGTGAGTGGATATTTATATGTTCTTGGGTGTTCTGATCAGAATTTGCTACTGTGTAGGAGATTGTTGTAAATGTGTGTCATAATGGGGATAAATTTGTGTTTTTGTGTGGCTGATCATTTAAGTTAATATTTTAGTTGCTTGGTCATGTTGCAACAGGAACCTTACTTGTGAATGAACGCATGCTGGAGTCTTACATTATTTCAAGGGACCGTTTCCTTAATCCAAATGGAAAAATGTTTCCATCTCTTGGAAGGTCTATCTGATACTCTTCACCAGGATTTGTTTGTGTACAGTTGCTTCTTGGCTCCTGTAACCTGTTTATCCTGTTTATGTGCTGTCAAGTGACAAATAAAGGCTATACAAACAGACAATTATTTGACTTGATTCTTATGGGTTATCTTATTGCTATTCTCATCTTCATTAGCCATTAAACCAGTGGCGAATAAGGAGGCACATTTTGCATGCCCCTCTTGGATCTACCCCTACTACACCCCCCCCACCCCTTACCCCCCCCCCCCCCCCCCCCCCCCCCACACACACACACACACGCAAAAAAAAAAGAAAAAAAAAGGAAAAAAAAAACACACACTCACACACACACCCAGCCACCCAAAAAAGGGAGAATCCTTTACGCAATTGATTGACAGCTTGCACAAGAAATTAGAAGAACTAAACTTTATTACTGTAACTACCACAACAGATGGTGGCCCAAAGAGACGCCATGATTCCCAGAGAATATTACAAGCTGCACCCCTCAAATTGTGAACATGTCCCGGATGTGAGCCAGACCTTCACAAAGCTGTTACATCCATCTTGGTACCGTCTGCTTTTGAAACCAGGATGCAGGGCATCCAACTTCTCAAACATGACTGCTCCTGATAAAGAGTCTTACAAACAAGAGACACACTTTTTTTTTGGGTAAAAAAATATGTTCTATTGCTTCACTAAACAAAGAAAGAAGTCCTCAAAAATGAGGCAAACTTCTTGAAGAACAGCCACACAAGTTAAAAACACTGAAAAAACAAAGCCAACTGGCCATCATTCATTTGATCCAGATGGATGCTGTCAAACAAAGACTGATGCAAGGATTGATGAAAGTAGTGATAGCGTGCAATCCTTGGGGATGGAAAATCAACTTGTTTCTTGCATGCCATATTATCCACAAAGCCCAATATCTAGTCTAGATTAGAAAGGGTTGTGCATGATCGCCACCTGCCAAACAACCAAAAAAATCTAGAGAAGGAATACCCCGGGAATCTGAGTTTAAGAGAATGTGAAATTTGCCAATGTAATTTTTGGTTTGCAGAAAAGACCAAAGAAGATGCATCATTGTTTTCTTTATTCAACGACAAGAGGGGCATTTCGGAGCAACTATGTGCCTTTTTTCAAGAAATTCTTTAACTGGGAGCACTCCCAACAAGCATTGCCATAAAAACAATCTAGATTTGGGTGGCAATTTACTATGCTAGATTTTCTTTAGGTTTTGTTTCCACCAACGGGCTGTCTTAGTAAGGAGCCAAATCTTACTATGACAAACCAAGGTGTAGGAATAATCAACCTATAGATCAAAGCAGTTGAGACATGAGAGAAAGAGAAACTAGGATAAGGTCCAGGATCTTCCCTATGGAAAATCCAATCCTGTGTTCTTTTACCATCCGAAACAACCGTAAGAGGAGTAAAAGGCTACAATTGTTCGTGTAACATGCACCATAAAGACCTGTAGTGCATACCCAACTGCCAACGGCTTTGTGCTCGAGGAAAGGACATAACATTTTCTTCATCATCAACATCTTGGCAAACCCGAATGCCTTTTGTAGAAAGAAATTAAGCTGAATGGAGAGCCAAGGAGCAAGGAAAAAACGGCTCCAAAAAACCCTTTCTTGTCTCAAAGTTTTGCCAGGCTCATGAGGTCTACCTGACCACTGAATATATTGCAAAACAAGGTTCCAGTCTGCAAGAAGATGAGAGACGTAAGGGCATCCGGAAATCTTACCCTCCACACAGCCAAATACAAATTCCCAGTGAGTTAGCTGCCATTTGCCAAATGCATATGTGTTCACATTAAAGCAAAGAATTGCAATCATAAGCGTGCAGAGTTGTTGCACGAGAAAAGTTGGAAGCAGAGTTGCTTTGCGTGCCAGAACATGATAATGGATATTCAAAATGTTAAGCCCTCCACGCATTTTTGGTGAGCATATGAACTCATACTTAAGGAGACGCAAGGCCTTCTTATAATGATAATTTTGCCAATAGATTTCAATGCTTTTTGTCATAAAACAAGAGATTTGGTTTTTAGACCATGCCAAAAGAGGGAGAAAAAACTGAACGTAAGCCATCAAAGTCGGTTGAACTAATCTCAATCTGACATGAAGTGGCGAAGTAGAAAGTGTCCAATATTCCAATTTAATCGTAAGTTTTGGCAGCACCCAATCTGTAGCATCACGAAGTGAAAGATTCCATCCCACAATATATCTCATGTAATCTGTCAACCTCAGTGAGCTTATCCATATATGTCAGGAAGGGATGAGTAGCATCTCATGTAATCTGTGAACCTTAGTGAGCTTTTCCATATATGTCAGGAAGGGATGAGTAGCAATAGCATATAGCAAGGCACTGAGAGGGGGACCTTGTCGAGCATATCTACTCAAAACCCATTGAGAGAATAAGCCCTTTTCCAAAATGCAGTTGGTAGTGCTATCTCGATACAACCAATAAATTATGTTTTGCATTTTTGAATTGAAGCTCAACTTCGCCATGACTTTTGCAATGTAAACCCATCGGACTATATCAAGAGCCTTAGCAATGTCAGACATGTAATAAGATCACATCCTTCTTGGTATATTTTGCATACTCTTATGTCAATATAGACATTAGCAATGCTATATGTTATTTGTCTACGAGGCACAAAACCATATTGCGTTGGATGGATACCCCTATTCAAGATCTTTTTGAGGCGATTAGTGATCAATTTATAAATCATTGGCATCAAGGTAATAGGATGCCAATTAGAAAGTTTTGACACAAATCCTTTTTTTAGCACCAGTCTTATCAGTCCCTCCTGCCAAATAGAAGGCATGACACCCGAATTCCAAGTCTCATTGATCACAAGCAAAAGTGACTCTTCAAGTATAGGCTTGTAAGTCACATAAATGATTAAAATCCCATGATACTCATAATTTGTGACCATCTTTCAGGCCTATCCATGCCAGTGAATACTTCAGCTTAACCCCTTATTCTGTGGAAAAATCCCCGTTCTCACCTTGGTTCTATTCTGTGTGTGTGGGCTTCCCACAAAACACTGATCAAAGTTGGTGAAGGAACCAAATGGTGACACCCGGCCTGGAAAAAAGAGAATCATAGCTAGTTCAGAGAACTTCTTTACTTGGGAAGAATTACATTCTTTGGGATAGTGCACTTTAGTGTGGGGTTGGGCTTCTCGCACTTTGCACCCCAGAAATCCTAATGTAGCACGTCATAAAGAAATTGCGCAACAGGATCCTCATGCCTTTGCTTCTTGCGATCAGTGCCATCAACAAGTTTTTCATGTCTTCTTTCGTAGTGGATTACTTGTTCCTGTGGTCTCATGGTGTCAAGAAAAAAACCAAGCGCATCCGTAGCTGCAGAATTGAGAAGTGGTGCTTGCTAACTAATCTTGGAAGCGAAATTCTAGAAGATAGAGAAAGTATAGAAAAGAGCGAGCGAAAGGAAAGGGATGGCTAGAGAAAGTAGCGCTTGCAGAACGTTGCCTGCACCAGAAAAAGCCGACTAAACCGATTGGAATACACGCACGCACGCACGCGCGCGCGCACGCACACGCACAGAGTTGCACACAATTTCACAAACATATACATTGAAGTCTTGAAGCTGAGAAGAAGCAAAGGCGGCTGTGAACAAGTAAAGGTGACCGGTAGGCGGAAAGGGATTAGCTGCAGAAGAACATCCAACAAAAGCCAAAAGGGGCTTCTTCCCACTGGAGGAAGTGGTGATAGCAGTTAGCAAGAAGAACCGACAGGAAACATGGCTTACACGGAAAGGTCATGTCCCCACCTCTCGCCAGACACAGACAAGCACTAGGGTCAGGGTTTGAAAGGGGAAACGAGAACACAGAGCAATTGGCTGTTCTAGTCCATACACTCCATATAGTATACACACCATACCTCACACACACCCTCTCTCTCTCTCTCTCTCTCTCTCTCTCTCTCTCTCTCAGACATTGTATTAGATCCACCAATTGTTGTAACCTTTTTGGTCTCATAGGTCATTTTGGCCTTCTGAAGACGTTAATATATCATTTCATTTCTCTCTCTCTCTCACACACACACACACACTTTTTTTTTTTTTTTTTGTAAAGCTTCATGTCATTAATTACAGGTGGGAAACCTCAAAACGAGGAAAACCCACCAAAAAGACCATATACAAGGGAAACTACTAGAGTGTTCACTATGTTCAGTGTGAACATAGTTAAACATCTAAAAACAATCTGTAAAAAGAGGATACAGAGATGAGTCTATCTCATGAAGAGAGAGACAGTCATATAAAGATTGCTGAAGAGAGGAACGGAAGAATGAGTAAGCATCCAAATGAGGCCCAGCAAAAACTATCCTGTTGCGAGACTCCCACGTAGTCCATAAAGCCCAATAGCGAACCCAATCAAAGAAGACTTTATAGGATCTAAGGGGTGAAGGGAGAAGGCCGAAGATCCAAAAGTATTTCCCAAAGGGTGCCTGTCGGAAGCGGGCTCTCAAACGTGTAGCAATCCGATCCAATAAAGTCCTGGTGAGAGGACAACTCCATAAAAGATGAAAGACTGTCTCTTGAGAAGCACCACAACTATGACAAGTTGAAGGTGCCAAAAGTCGCCTAGCCAAGAAAAGGCCGACTGGCAAGACTCCAATCAAGCATCTCCATAAAAACAGTTTACTTTTCAAAGGTAGACTGCATTTCCAAAGAGAATGAAGCCGCTGTTTCCACCAAGCCTGACTTTTATGAAGATGCCAAATCTGAT
The DNA here is from genome assembly GCF_041138505.1 of Cibotium barometz. NCBI lineage: Eukaryota > Viridiplantae > Streptophyta > Polypodiopsida > Cyatheales > Cibotiaceae > Cibotium > Cibotium barometz. Next base: position 48,455,483 of record NC_141075.1, read on the forward strand.
TTGCATGTTCTTGAACCCAAGAAAAAATGAACCGAAAGTTTAGCAATTGATAAAGGGCCTCGTGCAGGTTGTTCTCTTTTAAGGCTCCAATCAACCAAACGATCAGAACGATCCAAATCTGCAATTGGTTCAAAAGGAGCAAGAAGCTCTCGAATAAGCTGCCAGATTGATCTATAATGCATCCCCAGACCAAATTTCGTGGCGGCAACCACAAAAGAAAGCACATGGCCAGCAGCATCCAAAACATCATCAATAAGATAAACTCCTTTCTTTGAAAGGAAATATGCCTTCCTAGGCTCACGTAGAGCCAGGGGTACATCAAAAACCTTCGACCAATGAATACTCTCAAGGTGAAGCGAAGAAGATTGCGCATTAAACCTCGGATTCCAAAAAAGATATTGCGTAATCTGTTTCCAGGCAAAAATTAACTTAGATGAAAGAGGGCAGCCGACAATCTTTCCATTGAAATGGCTGAAAATTGCATCCCAATACGTAACAGTCCACTTTCCAAAAGCAGGTGAAGACATAGACATACACATATGACCCAACATAATAGCCCATGGCTGGCGTTGTTGTACAAATTCCAACAGCAAAGTGGATTTACGAGCAAGCACATGAAAATGAATATTCAATATGTTCAAGCCACCATGTATCTTTGGAGAACACATCTTTGGCATTGACAAAAGATGAAGACCCTTTTTACGATGTTGAGTTTTCCACACAATTGCCATTGCCAGAGACATAAACCGATCTATATCAGCTTTCCTCCACATAATCAATGGAAGAAAGAACTGTATGTAAGCCATCACAATAGCCTGCACTATCCTGAGACGTACATGAAGAGGCCAAGTGGAAAGCTGCCAATAATCAATTTTGCGATTCAATTTTAGCATAACCCATTGAATCATTTGTGAAGATGACAGCTGCCAACCCAAAGGGTAACCCAAATGACGAACGATATGTCCAGCAGGAGGTATTCCACCGGGCCACAATACATGATGCCATTGCTGTACACTAAGTGCAAGCAAGGTAGACTTACGGAAGTTTACTTTCAAACCAGCAGCCAGACCAAAAAGTTCCAAAGCCTTCATTAATCTCTGAAGATCTTGTTGCGTATTCTTGGGCATAAAAAAAGAATCATTAGCATAAGCCTGAGCCAGGAAAGTATGCCCAGCAGGAAGCTGTAAGCCATGCACTTCATCAGTGGCTTGCAAAAAATCCAAATAGCAAAGAAAAGGATGTGTAGCAATAGCAAACAACAAGGAAGTAAGCAGACAACCCTGGCGAACTGAACGTCCCAATTTCCAAGAATCTGATAGAGAAGAGCTCAAAATCAAAGAAGCATCACTATCATTATAGAGCCAATACACAATATTTTGCCACTTTGCACCGAAACCAAGAGAACTCATAGTCATAGCTATATAGTCCCAATGCACAGAATCAAAAGCTTTCTCAATATCAACCTGCAAAATGAGTACATCCTGCTTAGTGTATTTGGCATATTCAATGGCAATATAAGCATTGGCTAAATTGTCATTGATTTGCCTCCGAGGCACAAAACCATATTGCGCAGGATGCAAACCATCATGTAAAAATCCTTTAATACGATTTGCCAACATCTTAGTCAGAAGCTTATAGATGACAGGCATAAGAGTAATGGGCCTCCAATCAGAGAAAACTTCACAAAGATCCCGTTTAGGGAAAAGCTTAACCAATCCTTCTTTCCAAGAAGATGGTAGTACATCATTTGCCCAGGCTTCATTAATCATATACAGCAATGATTGTTCCAACTGAGGCCAAAAAGCATGGAAAAATTCCACTGTCAATCCATCCCATCCGGGAGATTTCCATCGACCCATTGAACGTAAAGCATCTTTAAGTTCAATATCAGTGAACGCAGATTCTAATTCCAATGCATCCTGTGGAGAAATAATGGGCTGAACATGATGCAATAAAGCATAACGAGCATCAAGTATGTCAGACGAAGTAGTTGGCGGTTTAGCAAAAAGGGCTGCAAAATGCTGACTAGCAATATATGAGAGCTCCGATAAAGAATGAGTCCATTGACCATCAGATTTTTTCACCCTTCTGATGCATTCCTTTTGTCTTGAAGCATGTAGATTTTTGAAAAAATCTTTGGAAGAGCAACCCTTATCTATGATAGCTCGATGTCGCGAACGTGTCAACCATTTTTGCAATTTTCTCTGATCATTTAGCATGAGGAAATGCTTAGCCTGCATTAAAGAATCTTGTTCATTAGTATTTAAAATCCTATACTGAGCAAGATCAGCCATGGATTGACATGTTTCTTTAGCCTGCAAGATCTGATCCCGCAAGTCGGCCATGTAATAACGACCATAATCACAGATCACAGCCTGCATGCGTTGAACAAATTGAAGCCAAGCAATGTCAATGTCCTCATGCATTTGAAGGGGCAAGGGCTCAATGGCTTGCAAAACCATTTCCTTGAAATCAGCATGCACAAGATAACTGTTGTTTTAAAGCAACAGCCTATGTTTCTGAAGAATAGAGAGATCTTGTGGCATGTCGAAATAAAGGCCTAACCATAAAGGAGAATGATCAGAGAGTAACATGGAACGATCAATCCATAGTTTGCAAACAAAATCATCATATTGGTCAGCATGTAACAAGTACCAGCGATCCAGACGTGTCCAGATATGTGGAAAAGCATTGTGGTTAAAAGTAAACCCTTGCAGATGAGGGAATACATGTTGCCATAGGTCCAAAATATTGCAAGAAGAGAGCAAATCATTCCATGTTCTGCGTTTTGCTCCAAGCATACGAGTTCTTCCAGTGGAGTTAAATTCAGGAGATGGAGCATTATTAAAATCTCCACAAAGGAATGCATTATGGAGCCAGGGATAAGCCAACATTTGTGACCATATATTTGCCCTGTCAGCTGAGCTTTGTGGTGCATAAACTGCTGCAAATTCATAAATTTGTCCATACAATAAACATTGAATGACCATCCATCTGCCAGCAGAATCATTGTAGGCCAACATTGGTTGTAGATCATGCTTAACAAGCATAAAAACTCCCGAGTAATGCTGAGTGCCCGCATAAAATATATCATAACCTGCAAAGTGACCTCATTGACCCACTAAGGTATGCTGATTGTGTTCTTGCACACACACCAGATGAGGCTGCATTTTATGTACATAGTGCCAAAACAACCTAAATTTACTTGGATCACAAAGTCCTCTAATATTGTACGAAAGACATTTTATTGGAGCATCAAACATCAAATCTGTACAAAGGTATATACAGTGAACAGCCAGCAAAATCAATGCTGCATAACAACAACTGAATCAGGGAGAGAGCCCTCGCCCTGAATCAAGAGAGACTCATGCATATTCGTATCAACACACATATCCAAAGCATTTACATCGGCATCCATACTCGAGGAAGCACCTCGAACTACATCTGACCATATTCTAGAAAGCATAGTCGATGAGGTGGAAGACTGTGTAATAGTGGCAGATGGAGTCCAATTACGTGAAGGAACGGGAGCACGACGAACCATAGAAGCTTTTTTCGGAGTTTTCCATTCAGCCGAAGATATTTTATCTTTTCCTTTATCCTTGGGTTGATTAAGCACTGCCAAAGAAGAAACAGCTTGTGGAAAAACTTTAGCTTTTCCTTTCTCTTTCTCCTTTTGAGTATTTCGAGTGGCTTGATTTGTTGGTATCTCCTTAATTTGAGTTGGCTGCTCATTCGCTGAGATGGGAGGTACAGCAGATAACGGTGGAGGATGCAGCAGAGAAGGACATTCAGAAGCCATATGCCCAAACTTATGACAAGTGAAACAAGCACCTGCAAAGACTCCCCAATTTAATTTGAAGTAACGTGCACCCATGCCACGCACATTTTCTACTTCAACAGCAATTGCTGGTGGTTGCTCATGGTCCGTATCCCACAAGATGCAAAATCTGTTTTTGTTTCCTGTAGGACGAGGTGCACAAACCACTTTGCCCAGAGTGGCTGCTATACCTGGCAAATGTTCCCTCAAATATTCTGGAAAATCCACGACCTCGACCCAAACAGGACAACGATGCCTAATCAAGGACTGATAGTCCTTGGTCGGGGACCAAGGTAACACATGTACCAACTGTACACCAAACATAAGGGGAGAAGATTCAAGCATCTGCTGCTTATATTGACCATCAGACAGTAATACATCATAAAAACCCCTTGCTGCAAAGTGAACTCCATCTACAAAGGGTTCACCTAGAATGGACTGAATCCATTGAGCTACTTCTTGCGCAGAAGGCATTTTACCTGGAAAGAAGAGAATAATCCCTTTCTCTGAGTATCTACGCAGAGGAGACACAATCGTCGGCAATTTAATCTTATAACTGAAAGAAGGAGGCGGGTCCTTCCATTTGACACGACTGTCTACAAAGTCCTCACATAAAGCCTCATATACAAACTGTGCATCCGACGAATCTTGCTTGATCATGGTGACAGATTCAATTGCAGCATGCTGCCTCTTGTTACTGTCTGCAGCATTATCCCGGCGAGCATAGGTCACAACAGTCTCAGACATAATTGCAAGAGTAAAGTCTGTACAACACTGCTAAACAACTCTTTTTTTTTTTTTTGAAAAGCTGTATGCTGTATACAGGAGGCTTTGAAATTTAGGCGAGTAGACTTGCAGCTTCGAAGCAAAAGGAGTCGCAGGCGAAGAGGCGAACAAGGTCGCAAGCAATAGGTGAGTTGGGTTGCAGGCGATAGGCGAACTACGGGCAGTCGAACAGGCGACCTGGGTCGCAGGTGAGTAGAGTCGCAGCTTCGATGGCAAAGGGAGTCGCAGGCGATAGGTGAACTGAATCACAGGCGATGAGCGAGCTGGGTCGCAGGCAATAGGTGAACTGAATCGCAGGCGAGCAGTCAAAGAGAGAAACTGGGTCTCAGGCGAGCAGGCCTCTCTCTCATACACGTGCGCGCACACACACACACACACGCACACACACACACGAGCGCACAGAGAAGAAAAGCGAGCTAAACAGCAGGTCGTGAACCCTAGAACGCAGCGAACGCTCCTCCACACACACACCGCGTGCACGAGTCTTCCACACACACACACACACATGCACGCATGCACACACACACACACACACACACACACACACACACCATAGTTAATATGAACTTAAACACTTTTTTTATACTCTATATTACTAGTGGGAAACCTCCAAGTGGAGGAGAAAACCCACAATCAAAATACAGAAAACATGTGGTAAGTTACAAGCCCAACTGGCCAACTCTGGGATAGCTAACATTCAAAAGCAATCAAAGAACACTTGTAGCTGGTGCAAGGGAAGCACTCCAAGGTAAAAAGAATCCCGAATAGAAAAGAAGGGATCTCTTGAAGAAAGCAAAAACAAGGAATATCTTCAGTGGCAAAGATGAGCTGATTCTTTGCATGATGAATGGACCATAGGGCGCAAAATCTAGTCTATGCAATGAAAGCATCAAATTCTGGGAAAATGCTAGCAAATAGCCAAAAAAATTTGCCAAAAGATTTTCCCACAAATCTCACATGAAGGTGTGTTGACAATGTGTCTAGAAGAGAATAGGAATAGGAGCAAGACCATAGAAGATGACAGATTGTCTCACGTGGATGTGAACACCTTCTACGAGATGCAGGAGCAATACGTCTTTCGGCCAGAAAACTGCCAATTGGTAAAGCACCAACGAGGCATCTCCAGAAGAAGATTTTTTGTTTGAGGGGCAATTTATTCTTTCAGATCTTCGAGATAGACACCTTCCACTGGCTAGAATGCTTGTTAATGTGCCATAGTGAATTTCCATGAGTGTGTATCCAAGGTGGAGGTAGAAGCAATTTGTATGCACTGGGTGCATTTAGATTTTGAAAGGGCACCGCACAACAACTTGCATTTTGATCCACCAATATTCAATCTTTCAGGCTATGACTCAATTCTAGAGGAGGTATAGGCTGAAAATGATGCAAAGCTATGTTTCGCCATATCGGTCTGTGATGTTGACCTAGATTGTAAAGTGTCATAGCTTGTCGAAAAGAAAGTACATAGCCCCTATCATTCACCACATCCTCAACATATCTGACTTCTTTGGTAAAGCCTTTCTCGGTTGTAAAAGAGCAAGAGGCTGCTGAAACGCATGACTCCAGTGAATGTTGTCTCTGCAAAAAGAGTTGCCTTGATCAGGTGGTCGACCAGACCATTTCATTTGAGCCATGAGAGTCTGCTAGTCTTGAATCAAGAAAACAAGCATCTAGGAATGCTTCCCTCTAAGCATCCAAATATAACCTTAGCATGAGTAATCATCCAGTGCCCAAAGGTTCGAGTTTTAATTGCTGCAACAAGTCTTGATAACATTAAAGTCGAGGGCTGTTTTTTCTCCAAGAAACTTAAAAGAAGAGAAGCTTTCCTGGCAATAACATGAAAGTGTAAATTTAGTATATAGAGACCATACATTCTTGCAGTACAGTCCAAATGTTTTTTTAGTAGCTTGATTGGTTTTTTGTCCACCTTAGTACGCCACAAACATGCTAGTGTGGGAGACATGATGAAACTATCCAAATTTGCCGAAGACCAGGGAACAAGAGGCAAGTGAAACTGAATGTAAGCCATTAAAATGGATTGTCGGTACAGGAAGCATTAAATTACCTGCAGAGGTCCATGAGAGATGGCCTCAAGGAAATGACCAAACTACAAACAATCATTAGGGAGAAGGATGTGGCTGAATGGGAGAGATTTAGGGTTTATTCATGTGGGAGACATACACAGAGAAACAAGGGAGAGAGAGAGAGAGAGTTGTGGGGATAAGTCAACTCATGGGAATGAGAGTGTGACTCCCCTATCACACATGTATATTGCACTAGTACACATAGTGCACTTAGTACATTAAAAGTACTAAGTGTACTATGTACTATAACTTATGGGCTTGTACACACTATAAGGGTGGGCATAGTGCCTTTACCCCAACAACCTCCCACTTAAAGGCAGTGTGCCCTTAAGTAAAGGAAAAGAAAAAATCAGCATGTACATGATAATATACAAGGCCATATCAAGGCTGAAACTGGCCTCATCCAATGCCCATCAAGTGTCTGCAATGAGCAAACTGCTCCGGAGGCAAACTCTTTGTCAACAGATCAGCTGGGTTGTCATCCGTATGAATCTTAACAAGCTGAATTTGCTTGTTCTCTATCACCTCTCTGATGAAGTGATACTTCACATCCACATGCTTCGTCTTTGCATGAAAGACAGGGTTCTTTGCCAACTGGATGGCACTCTGACTGTCACAATGCAACAATGGAATATCCCCTGTATAACCCAAATCAACCACTAACCGAGATAGCCATAATGCCTCCTTGCAAGCCTCTGTGGCTGCAATATACTCGGCCTCTGTAGTAGATAAGGCAGTGCACTTCTGCATCCTGGATATCCATGACACAGCACCTCCTGTGAATGTAAACACATAACCGGTAGTAGACTTCCGGTTATCTGGATGACTGGCATAATCCGAATCCGTGTAACCATGCACTAATGCATCCTGTTTGCCAAAACAAATGCACATATCTTGTGTGTCCTTAAGGTATCTCATGACACCTTTCACTGCTTCCCAATGCTTCTTGCCAGGGTTGGCCATGTATCTAGAAACTACTCCCACTGCAAATGCAATGTCCGGCCTAGTAGCAACCATGGCATACATGAGACTGCCACAAGCTGAAGCATATGGAATCTTGGCCATATCAGCCCTGCCACTATCTGACTGTGGGCTGTCCATAGCACTGAGTTTCACATATGGAGGCAAAGGAGTACTAGTCTTCTTCCCCCCGTCCATATTGAACCTCTGCAGAACTTTGCCAATGTATTCCTTCTGAGACAAATACAACACATGCTGATTTCTGTCCCGAAGTATCCGCATACCCAAGATGTGATTTGCATCACCCAAATCCTTCATATCAAAGGTTTGATGCAGCCTTTGCTTCAAGGTATCCATCTCTTTACGAGATTTCCCGGCAATCAACATATCATCAACATACAAGATGAGGATCAATATACTGCCATCCAAAGCTTTCTTGGTGTACAAGCAGTGATCTATGTCACTTCTCCTGAATTTCTGGGATTTCATGAATGTATCAAATTTATGATACCATTCTCTTGGTGCCTGTTTGAGCCCATAAAGACTCTTTTTCAGCTTGCATACAAGCTTCTCCTTTCCACTCACTGCATAACCCTCTGGCTGTTGCATATATATCTCCTCATGGAGATCGCCGTGAAGAAAAGCAGTCTTCACATCCATCTGAATTAAGTCCAGATCATCATGCACAACCAAAGCTAACACAGCTCTAAGTGTGGTCATTTTGACCACTGGAGAGAAGATCTCCTCAAAGTCCACACCATACTCCTGCTTGAAGCCCTTAGCCACCACTAACCTGGCTTTGTATCTTGGCTTTGCATCACGTGCAACTTTGAGCCTGTAAACCCACTTGCATGGCAAAACTTTCTTGCCTGTAGGCAAATGCACCAACTTCCATGTTCCATTTTTGTGCAGAGAATCCATCTCTGACTTCATGGCACGCTCCCAAAGAGCCTTGTCTGCCCTCTGTAAAGCCTCCTTGTAACATGAGGGCTCCCCACAGTCAGTAAGCATCAAGTAGTCAACCCCTGGAACAAACCTGTCAGGGGCTCTGGAGGGTCTTGTGGACCTCCGTACCCAATGACCATCATTTGCAGGTTGCTGTCCAGCCTGCATATCACCTATTGGTGGCTCCTGTTCCATGCCATAGGGCTGAAAAATCATGCCCGGTATCTGCTCTAACTGTGGTATATCCATAGGGATATCTTCTGCCATCTCTGGCTGTCCATTTGGACCATTTTCAGCACCATTTAAGGGCTGGTTTTCTTGCTGTAATGGCTGATTTACAGCCCTTGGTTGTTGTCCATGATGTCCATCATCATCAAAGATGACTCTGCCAGGCTCCTGTTGCCTTGCAGGCTCCTTATACATGCATGTTTCATCAAAAATGACATCATTGCTGCGTATAATCTTTCTATTCACGGGATCCCAAAGTCTATACCCCATTTCACCTCTGTCACCATATCCTAGGAATATGCATTTGTGAGACTTAGGATCAAGTTTGGTGCGCATTTCCCTGCGTATGTGCACGTACGCAACGCAACCAAACACTCTCAAGTGCTTGTATGACGGAGGCTTCCCTGTCCATACTTCCTCTGGCACTTTCCCACCAAGCCTCGTGTTAGGTGACCTGTTTATAAGGTGAACGACTGTCATAACAGCTTCAGCCCAAAAACCATGAGGTAATGCAGCATGTGACAACATAGAACGGACCTTCTCCTGAATGGTCCTATTCATCCTCTCTGCTGTCCCATTTTGTGGAGGATCATAAGGAGTAGAGAGCTCCCTCTTGATGCCTTTAGCATCACAAAAGTCCTGAAAGGCTGAAACTGTTTGGACATATACTCTCCACCATTGTCGGAACGCAAAGCCTTCAGTGTTTTGCCTGTTTGGTTCTCAACAAGAGCAACAAACTTCTCAAACACTGAGAATGTATCACTCTTCAAGCGAAGAGGATAAACCCACACCTTGCGTGTGGCATCATCTATAAAAGACGCAAAATATTTTGCCCCTCCCAAAGAAAGCTAAGGCATCTCACATACATCTGTATGCACAAGCTCTAACTGAGCATCTTTCTTTCTAAGAGCTTTCTTGTGGGGGCACTGCAGTTGCCTGCCATATATACAATGCTCACAAAACTGAAAACTTGAAAACTTTAGAGAAGGCAAGTAACCCAAACGAGACAATTGCTCCATTCCTTTGACACTCATGTGTCCCAACCGGCTATGCCACATAGAGATTTCCGGCAGCTCAGTTGCATTTACATTAGCATGGTGACAAACACCTGCATGCATGAAGTAAAGAGTGTCCACCTTAGAGCCTCTGGCAACAACCAGTGAGCCCTTACAAATCTTCCACTTTCCACGACCAAATGTGGTAACATAATCAGCATCATCAAGCTGTCCAGTAGAAAGCAGATTCTTCTTGATCTCAGGCACATGCCTGACATCATGGAGCATAAGCTGTGAGCCATCTGAAAACACAAGCCTCACATCACCTCTGCCAAGAATCTTGCATGCATGGTTATCACCCAAATAAACTACTCCTTCATTGCCAGCAGTATACCTGACAAACAAGTCTCTGCAACCTGTGACATGAAAGGAGGCACCTGAATCAATGATCCATGAGTGCATACCATGACCACCTGTAAGAAGTGAATGGGCATCAAGTGAAGACGTAAACAGGACCTCATCCTCACTGTCACCTGCATGTGACACATTGATTTCTTCAATCTTGACTCCACTTTTGCTCTTTGGCTTTACATCTTTGGCTACATCTTTGGCTTCATCTTTGTCTTTGTCTTTGCCTTTTCCCTTTTCCTTTTGATCATTTTTCCATTTGTAGCATTGCTTTTTGATGTGTCCCTTCTTGCCACAATAATGGCATTCCAAGTCCTTTTTGGAGCGAGACTTGCTCCTTCCCCGTTCTTGGCTTTTACCCCTTTGCTGGGATCTCCCACGTGCATTCATTGCATTGGACTTTCCAACAGAGTTGTTTTTCCTGTTCATCTCTTCTTGAAGAAGAGCACCCTCAACATCTGCATATGATAGCATAGCATTCGAATTGCTAGTGGCTGTCTTGAATGTGTCCCAACTCTCTGGCAAAGTGCATAACAGAAAAGTGGCTTTGAACTCATCGTCCATTGCCAACTTTTGATTAATGACCTGGCTGACAATACCATTAAACTCATTTAGATCGGCTGTCTCATAGACGCCCCTTCCTTCATCTGAAGACCTATGAGTTTCTTCAACCAATACACTTTGCTTGAGGCACTTTGTTGGGCATATAAGTCCTGCAATCTCTGCCACATTCCCCAAGCTGTCTTCTCTTCACGAATGCTGAAAAGTAAAGTGTCTGACACAGACAACATGATGGTGGATCTTGCCAGCTCATCCATATCTTCCCACTCTTCAGCAGTAAGAGAAGCGGGCTTTACACCCCTTTCTTTGATAGGCTTGTGCTGCTTCTTCTGGAGCAACACATTATAGCACTGGGTTTGCCAAATATCATAGTTATGTGAGCCTTCAAGCTTCTTGATGTGAAGCAATGAAGAGCTCTCACCTGTGGTTGCCATAGCAAAATGCAACCTGTCAATGCCTGACTCCCTGCAAAATGTGCAAACACTGCACCAAAAGCACACAAAGTGCTCACAGTTGTTCTCCCAAGCTTTATATCCCACTGCGGAAGCACAAATGCAACTCTACTCCCACTGTATGTGATGAAATCAGCAAAATCTGGTTGCTGCAGATTTAGGACAGCACCTTAAATGTGCTCTGTTGCCCTTCCAAAGTACTGTACAGCAGTACTAAGTGCTCACCAATGATGTACCAAACCTGTACCGGCAAGTACAGCAGCTGAAATTGAACCTTTTCCTCACTCAAATCAGTGTACAGCCATGCCAAAACTTGCACAAAGCTGTGCCAAATCTGTACCAGTAGGTACAGTAGCAATAAATGCTCTCCTAGCTGTCCAAATGAGTGAAAATCAGACTTTTACAGTCCTGAATACTGCATACAACAGTTCCGAACAGAAATTGGGCAAAAGCCCCTTGACTGCAAGCTGATTTCTGAGGATTCAAGGCATAAATGTCTTGCCTGCTGCTTTGCCGAGCTCAACAAGCATAAAATCTTGAAAAGCCCCTTGATTTAAGATCAATTGCTGATCATACATGGTACATTGACGCACATGAAGGCATCCAAAGTCTTCACGGTGCTTCCCCGTGGCCACATATACATCCAATACATGAAAGCCCCTTGATTTACAGGCACATTGAGTGCTTGTAAGGCATCAACACATTATCCATAGCATCAAATGCGATTGCCTGCATGCAAATCAACCAAATCGGCACAAAAGCCACTACAATTTGCTGCAATTTTGCCCAAATGTGCGATTTCTCACATCATACAGCATGTATGACTGCTTAATTGCACAATTACATCAAAAGCCCCAAATTTCGACATCCAATTTCCTGCAAATTGATCCTGATTGTGACCAATGTCACCCAATTTCGCTCAAAATTTTAGCAATTTGGCACCTGTACCTGCTCAATTGATGATTGTACCTGCTCAATTGCAAATCCCAAAAAAAATCGAGGCAAATACCTTGTAATTTCTGATTTTTCTTTTTGTTGCAGGAAAAGGGGTTGATGATTTTTGCTGCTGTTGTGCAGGTGGGCAATTGAAGGAGCTGATGCTGCTTTAGTCAAAGTTGAAGCCAAAGGTAGTGAGGAGAGCTTTGTTGCAGATGCAAATAGCGACGGATGAAATCACAGAGAGGCTGAGGGCTCCGACTGATCCAAGCTGTCGACTGCCAGTTGGTGAGGCGAGTTGCAATGGAGCGCAGCACCAAAAGCGCCGACCCGACTCATCTTCGCGCTACGGGTATGCACGTAGGCGTGTTCGCTTGTTGAATGCCGCCTCCGATCGGTAGCCAGCGCTACACGAGCTTGCGTGTCTTATGCCTTGTGGCCAGGCGCCTCGCTTAGTAGCGTTACAGGTACTCGCTCACGCCCGCTTGCTGCCTTCGCCGTCTCCGCCTAGCAGCGCTACACGATTAGCGCTGCTGTTGACGCCCGTTTGCCTTGGCTGCTGCGACTGTTTCCACACCTTGACTTGGGTGATGGGGCAGCGCTATCTGGCTGGGGCTGGCTGGGCTGCCTACGCCCAGCTGCTGGGCAGCAGTTGAGCAGCCCACGCCTGTTGGCTGGGCAGAGAAAGGCAACCAAATCAGGGTACGACCAGCACCTTCAGAATTCAGCACGACGGTACGACTGTTCCACTGCTGAGTTAGGCTTAAGGCTCTGATACCAGTTGAATGGGAGAGATTTAGGGTTTATTCATGTGGGAGACATACACAAAGAAACAAGGGAGAGAGAGAGAGAGAGTTGTGGGGATAAGTCAACTCATGGGAATGAGTGTGTGACTCCCCTATCACACATGTATGTTGCACTAGTACACATAGTGCACTTAGTACATTAAAAGTACTAAGTGTACTATGTACTATAACTTATGGGCTTGTACACACTATAAGGGTGGGCATAGTGCCTTTACCCCAACAGTGGCATGTGCTCAGAGCACAAAGGCATTGCAAGAATTGAGGAGCCAACAAGAGCCACTGCAGGAAGAACTGCGCAAGAGGAGAGCAGAAGCCAAGAGGCCAACAAAGATAGCTAACAGAGTTCCAAGAGGCCAACAAAGGGCTAGGGCAAGAGGTGGAAGAATTAAAAAGAAATATGGCCAGAGAGGACCACGAAGCCCAGTGTATGCAGGAGGAGCTGAACAGGGCCATAGAGTGATGAATGATAACTGAAGCACAGGTCATGCAGATGAGGGAGGAGCACATGAGGATAATAACAGATGTCGAAAACAGGGCAGACAAGGACAAAGTAGACCTGCTGAAGGTTTGAAGCGTTGGATTTTCACATACAGAAGGATCCCCTTGATGAGCTGGGCGTTTGGAGATATTATTTGCTCTTTTGTGATATGCAATGGGTTCTAGAGAAGAAACTTCAAAATACAATGGTTTGGAGGCAATCTCAAACAGAAGACTGAAGCAGTACCCCCACACACATGCGCGCACGTGCACGCGCACAATACCAAAGGACGAGTTGTCGAAGACTTCTGGCAGATAAAGAGCAAAGGAGACGTCAAGCAAGGCACATGGCCACCTGACAAGTTGCACTGCACTTCTGCATAGGTGTTACTGCAAGCGGCTTCCCGATCAGGGCTTTGCAATTGAGATCCAGAAATCCCTGCTGTGCGGCCTGCTGATGGCGACTGTCTGCTAACAGTGACAACTGAAGATACACACACCCGTCCCTGCTGAGGACGAGCGACAAGCAGAGAAAGCAGAGAGGACGAGCGATGAGTAGAGCAACGAGTGACGAGCCACACACACACACACACACACACACACACAATCTCACTCACTCCTCTTTCTCCCCTTTTTAAATGCCTTCTCTCCCTTTCTTCCTTTTGCTGAGTCATAAACTGCCCAAAACAGCCAATGAGTTGATAACTCAAGTGGGAAAGGTGCTTGTCTAGGACCACGAGGTCCTGGGTTCAAAACCCCACAAGGTGCTTCCTAGTTGGAATGAAAAGAAAGAACTGCCCAAACACCAGTTTTTTGGGAAGGAGGGGAGAGGGGTTCTGCTTGTCTCCTGGCTTTCATCTCTCTCATCTCTGATCTTTTCTACTCTTTTCCTTCCCAGTTGCATTCTCATTCCTCTCCATTCCTTTCCTTTATCTTCCCCATGCCTGCATTGTCTTTGCTGATGTGGTGATTCTCGGTTTCAGCCCCTGTTAGAGATTTCTTCTCCATTTTCTGGTTACCCATGAATTTGTGCGGAGTAGTTGCTAATTCATAGTTACCTCCCTGTGTTCTAAACCAGGCAGGGAACAGAGGAAAGACTGCACTCTGCTCCTCCAAGATGCAAGTATGGCTGCAAGATGAAAGCCTTGAAAAAAGCTGCAAGATGAAAGATGTGGTGATTATCGGTTTCAGCCCCTGGTAGAGGTTTCTTCACCATTTTCTGGCTACCCATGAATTTGTGCTGAGTGCTTGTTAATTCATAGTTACCTCCCTGTGTTCTAAACCAGGCAGGGAACAGAGCAAACAAAGACTGCACTCTAGTCCTCCAAGATGCAAGTATGGCTGCAAGATCAAAGCCTTGAAAGCTGCTGAATGTTTACTGATTTTGGTTCCTGACTGCTGAAGTCTGCTTAGAGGGAGCTTCTGGGCGCTTTGGCATGGTGTAGGACCAGAAAAATGGGGAAGATCCCACATGTGCCACTTCTTTTACCCAGCCTTTTTATGTGGCTGTTTTTGGTGCTCCGTGGGTGGCTGAAACGTGCCCAAAATGGCTGTCCTGATGTTCTCGCTGTCCAAACCTTGGTCCTTTGGTTAACAATGTGAATAGTCAAAGGCCAGTGCCAAGGACTTTGAAAACCATCATGGTTGTAGATGTAACTTCCGGAAAAGGGGGGGGGGTGGGGGGGTGGCAGGGGGCAGGGGTTAACACTTGACCATTAATGCAATTAAACATTGAAATTGGCCACAACCTTTAACATATGCCACTTAATCCACAGAATTGTAAAAGAGAGATGCACATAGCTGACACCGCATAGAGGGCGGAATAGTTGACGTGCCCTCCCCCCCCCCAACCCCCTTTGGAGTATTTGATTACCCAGGGAGAAATATAACATGTACATGCTTTACTCTCCCCATGGGAGATGGCGGATTATCATATAAAAATGCCATAAAACAACGCAACACGAGGCAACCATAAAATTGAGCCGGTACATAGGCTGTAGAAATGCGGAGCCAACAATATAATCCGTATACCTCCGTCTGATTCTTCTCCAAAAACCACTAGTCTTCATGCAATAGAGCTGGTACAACGGGTTCAGCTCTCCATTCAGTCGGTACAGTAAGTACAATGGTTGGTATGAGTACAGTGGCTGGTGCAACAAGTACAAGGGTTGGTACAACAATTACAATGGCTGGAAATCATATTAAAATGATTAAATATCCTCGCCTTCAATATTTCTTCGCGATGGAAGCCTCCAAAATGGTCCCCAACAGTTGATATACTTTATGGGTAGCCTTCAAGAGAGAGAGAAAGAGAGTAGCCATCATTAGGGCAACCTCTAACGGTGATAGAGGCTAGTGTGTAGCAAGAGAGCCTCTCTTAATGAAGAGAGAGGGCTCCTATTTATAGATTTGGGGCTTCCATGAGTGAAAGTGGAAAAAGAAGGCTATGATGACAAGTGGAGAGCCACACGATAGCTGAAGTGACAAGTGTGAGGCCACTTCTCAGACTTTGGTCCCTTTTCTTGCCACATGAGATGGGTCCTTATATAAACTGTATCTCTAAAAATATCCCAACTGGTATCCCATTTGTCGTAGGTACTTTGGCAACTCTTCGTATTTGCTCAATTCTAGATGTAATGACGCGTTCATAATTTCCATCGGAGTCGGGCCAAAAATAGCAACTCTCCTAAAATTTAGGAGTGCGATCCTTTGTATTCCAGGAGAATCTCCCATTCTTAAAGCTTGTACTATCCAAATATTTAGACGTCATGGAGTCCACGAGACCCCTTTACGGGGCAATATCGAGGTTGGTGACATCCACTCAACTTCTTAAAATTTGTCCACAACTTTAAGCTTCAAGCCATATATCGAAGATATAATCATGTCCCAAAATAAATGGGCAAGGATTATGTGCAACCAGTTTCTAAGACACTCAAAGAAGTGCCATGGACAAGAAACTAGTGCCTCACATAGAAACATGTGCTATGCACACAAACTCGTGCCATTCCAGAGCACAAACCATGGTGACATAAAAGCTGGTTCTCCATAGTTCTGGCAATCCTTTCTCCCAATCCCAATGGTCCCCATGTTCTTCCACACAATTCCAACTCTGATCTCAACGAGCCTGGTGTGGAAACAATGAAGCACTCACTCCACAATCCGAATACGAATCCACGTGTATGGTGGAGTGTTCATTGAATTGCCCTCTCACAATTCCAACATGAATCCACATGTATGGTGAGATGAACAATGAACCTCTTGGTCTCCGTATGGAGAGAGAGTGATTCCAATATGGTTGAAAGAATCCATGTTCCAAATAAATGGGCGAGACCAAATAAGTCTCCATAATACCAATATCAAAATTCTATTCCAAATAAATGGGTGAGACAAAACAGTCCCATAAGTCTAGATATCATAGTCATGCCCTAAGTAAATGGGCGAGACAAATCAATCCCGTAAGTCAGATTTCATAATCATGTCCCAAGTAAATGGGCGAGACAAATCAATCCCATAAGTCTTGATTTCATTATCACGTCCCAAGTAAATGGGCGAGACAAAACAACTCCATAAGTCCAAATATCATAATCATGTCTCTCTTTGTCAAATCCATCTCCAAGGAGGAGTTACTCGTTTCCCAATTCCCAGTCGCATGCTGGCTTCCATGCTTACATATGCAAACACTAGGCGGACAAAAAAGAAGACCGATTGACCGTGCACGTGGATGTAGAACGTCCATTGGATCTGAGTGTAGACATCAAATCCCTAGCATACCAGACTCTAGTCTATTGACACTTGGTGTAGACATAGTCCCCTGCCAAGAAGGTGTCAGTCCACATGACCCTTGGCGTAGATGCCGTCGAGGCGTCGTGTCCGCTCTACCACTTACACTGCGCGGTCGTATTCTTAACCACACACCTTGGAGGAGAGGTGGGCTCAAGTGTAACATAAAATAAGAATCACTCACAGGCAGATATCCTGGTGCTCTATAAACATTTCTGCTACACATTTTTATAGGATTTCGGCCACCAATAGTTTTATAGGCATTTTGGCCCCGTTGATAGAAATCCTCGATCCAAGAGATAACCATGTGTTTCATAAGTCCAATACATCCCAAATAAAGGGAGCCAAAAGCATAATCTCTCCCAATGAAGGGAGCCATAAACAATGTTTCCTTGAAACCATCTCAAGGCAAACAACAACACATTATTCTTGTTGTACAATCATACAAGGACTAGTGAACATCAAAAGCACTTCATAGTAGATAGCAAAAACACCTCATAGTAGATAGCAAAAGCACCAACTTTGCAAACTCAAAAGTATACTTAGCTTTTCTTTGCCAGGTTGGTAAGCCAAAAGAAATATCTCCTCACCATATCCTTAAGATATCCCGAGATATATCTCCATATCGGTTGCCTTTGAGCCTGATGTATGAATGTTTGCATAAGTGGATAGGACGGGTGTATTTAACTACACTAATAGCCAGTGTTTATACCCCAACAGGATTGTATTCACACAAGAGTGTGAAAGAGCCAACGCTCGGATACCAATGTAACTTCGTGAGGGAGCGGCCCGGGGGTTTCATAAAAGTTTAAAACACTTGACCAGTAGTGGGGATGTCGTAGTATCTAGTCCATACTATGCATAATGGAGTTGATAGTTATATAGTCTTGTGGGTTGACTACCATGAGTGTATAACATGCACGTTCCTAAAAGGTGAATTTGGGCATGTTCCTGGATTCATCTAGGTATATAATTCAGCTGTATTAGCGGACATGCAAATTTGACATTGTGAAGTTTTCGTCCGAGTTAGGGCCAGTTGATATTGTGCTTATTCTTTCTATCTTTAGCGGTGCATTTGCCCTATCAACTACTTATTTGTTGTACTAATTCTTTCTATTTACTACTTCCCTTAGTGCTAGGCTTCATTATGGCTGAGTTTGCCCTCTGCATCTTCGGAGGTTTGACAGAAACTCAGTACGAAGGGCTTTGTGTGAATATATACTCTTATGTGTGTGTGTGTGGAGTGCGTGTGTGAGAGCATATCTTGATACAGAGTTCTACACCCACCATTGGGCACTGATGACGTTAGTGGGGATGTCGTAGTATCTAGTCCATACTATGCGTGATGGAGTTGATATTATATAGTCTTGTGGGTTGACTACCATGAGTGTATAACATGCACATTCCTAAGAGGTGAATTTGGGCATGTTCTTGGATTCATCTAGGTATATAATTCAGCTGTATTAGCGGACATGCAAATTTCACATTGTGAAGTTTTCGTCCTAGTTGCAGCCAGTTGATATTGTGCTTATTCTTTCTACCTTTAGCGGTGCATTTTCCCTATCAACTATTTATTTGCTGTATTAATTCTTTCTATTTACTACTTCCCTTAGTGCTAGGCTTCATTATGGCTGAGTCTGCCCTGCATCTTTGGAGGTTTGACAGAAACTCAGTACGAAGGGCTTTGTGTGAATATATGCTCTTGTGTGTGTGTGTGTGTGTGTGTGGAGTGCGTGTGTGAGAGCATATCTTGATACAGTGTTCTACACCCACTATTGGGCACTGATGACGTTAGTGGGGATGTCGTAGTATCTAGTCCATACTATGCATAATGGAGTTAATAGTTATATAGTCTTGTGGGTTGACTACCATGAGTGTATAACGTGCACGTTCCTAAAAGGTGAATTTGGGCATGTTTCTGGATTCATCTAGGTATATATATTAATGCAATTAAACATTGAAATTGGCCAACTCCTTAAACATATGCCACTTAATCCACAGAACTGTAAAAGAGAGATGCGCATAGCTGACATCGCATAGAGGCCGGAATGGGCCTTGGAGTATTTGATTACCCAAGGAGAAATATAACATGTACAAGCTTTGAGCTCTCCCCACGGGAGATTATCCATATACAAATGTAATAAGATAGCCCAACACGATGCAACCATAAAATTCAGCCGGTACATAGGCTATAGAAAAGCCTAGCCAACAATATAATCCATATACCTTCGTGTGTGTACGGATTCTTCCCCAAAAACCACGTGTCTTCATGCAATAGAGCTGGTACAATAGGTTCAGCTCTCCATTCAGCCAATATAGCAAGTACAATGGTTGATACAGTAGGTACAAGTACAGTGGTTGGTACAACAAGTACAAAGGGTTGGTACAGCAAGTACAATGGTTGGTACAACAAATACAAGGGTTGGTACAGCAAGTACAGTGGTTGGAAATCATAATAAAATGATTTAATACTCTTGCCCTCAGTATTTCTTCACAATGGAAGTCTCCAAAACCGTCCCCAACAGCCGGTATACTTCATGGGTAGCCTTCAAGAGAGAGAAAGAGAGTACCCATCATTAGGGCAACTTGTAACGGTGGTATCCTAGTGTGCAGCAAGAGAGCCTCTCTTAATGAAGAGAGAGGGCTCCAATTTATAGATTTGGGGCTCCCATGAGTGGAAATGGAAAGAGAAGGCTATAATGACAAGTGCAGAGCCACACAATAGCTGAAGTGACAAGTGTGAGGCCACTTGTCTCACTTTGATCCTTTTTCTGACAAATGTGAGGCCACTTGTCTCACTTTGGTCCACTTTCTTGTCACATGTCCCAATATAAGAGATGGGCCTTTCCATAAACTTTATCTCTAAAAATATCCCAGTTGGTAGTCCATTTGTCATAGGTACTTTGGTAACTCTTGGTATTTGCTTAATTCGAGATGTAATGACGTGAACAGAATTTCCATCAGATTCGGGCCAAAAATCGCAACTCTCCTAAATTTTAGGAGTGCGATTCTTTGTATTCCAGGATAGTTCCCCATTCCGAAAGCTTGTACTTTCCAAATATTTAGACCTCCTGGAGTCCACTAGACCCCTTTCATACCTTGAAATGTCCAAGTTGGTGACAATAGACAAAAGCAAAGCTTCAGAAAGCTTTTCTTTCAAATAGTGTTCTAGATGGTAGGTTTGGAGAGCTTGTTCTACAAAGGCCATATAGGACAAGCACTACCATTTATTTGGTTAGAAACCATGAATACCTGTGCATGGCCTAAGTTAGTCCACTAGTCTACACGTTCCTCCCTCTCTTTGATGTCACGAGGAACATCATGTTGTTTACTTTTTTGTATAGATGTGAGACCTCCATGCATATTGGGATGTGGAACCAACAAATTCTGCCATAAGTAATTTAATTCTTTGGTTGTCTTTCTTTAATGAAAGAACCTAGGGTCTATGCTTTTCTTAAAGCTTTGTTGAAGTTTCCTTTATATGTTAAAAAAAAAACACGTGTGTGAGCTGTATCACAAGCTTCCAATTTGCCAAGCTACATAGAGGCGCACTACTTCTACCTAATTTTTAATTGCTTTGGGCCTTTGTCCCTTCATACAATAGGGCCAACATTTTCCCTAATGTTTCCCAATAGTTTGACACCTGCATCCTAGTATGGGGATGGTTTTGAAAGAGGCTCATTACTTACCTGCCTGCTCCCATTTTTTGTTATTGTCTTGTGTGCATGATCTATATTGCATTGTAACCATTTGATGCTAAAAGAAAGTTTCGACTGTTTTCGAGAGGGGAAAGACATCATACGTAATTTTTTTGGCCCTTGCTTGAACAATGAGAGCAATGCTTGAGTCTCACATACTGAGGGGATGAGCACTCAGAATCCTAGTTACAGCAATCAAAAAGTGAACATTAATCTTTTGTATTTAAAATTGCCATTTCATTGGAGAAAAGCCCGGATTTGGATAGCCATTAGCTCTACTACAATTATGTAGTCACGGTTATGAACATTTTTTTCACGCAACAAAGTCGTCAAGGTTAGGGTGCCAATTGAGAAAAGGCCCAGATTTGGAGGGCGGATGGTAAGTCATCGTAACTGTATTAGACAGTTCCAAGACTCAAATGAACAGAGGCATCAAATAATCATACCTTCCTCAGGCAAGACATTGGAGGTCACATCCACAATATATGTCTACAAAAATGATTTTGACTCTTGTTATTTGCTGACAACAAAACAACCAAAACTATTTGTTTATAAGTGGCCCTGGAAGGGCTTCTCAGTACTAGACTGTTTCAAATACTCGTCATCCTTTTCAAGGACCAGGTTTGCCACGGAATTATCAAGGAATGTGTAAATAAAGTATTATTCTTTACTTGACTTCCAGGGGTGTGAAGACAGTTTAAGGGGTGTGAACTGTAGAAGAGGGTGATTGATACCCTCTATATCTTGCTCTATTATTTAGAGCACAAAGTAAAGGATTATGGACCTGTCATAATTATCAACTTTGGAGCCATGCTGTGTTGCAATTATATCGATAGGGTCTGTGATTGACTACTGGTATGAACACTTAAATGCCTTGTCATTTGTCATCTGAATCATTCACCTTGATAAAAGGTATAATGCTTACAGGATTATATATGCTAGGTATGTATACTATTCTTAGGTTTTGATTGTTTGAAATATATAGAGTGGTTTTTGTTCAAGTATCTGTTTTCGTGGCCATTGGGAGGTAGCACTTATTTATAAAGCAAAATTCTGTTTTTGGAAGGGCTAGTTTTATGATATGTGGTAGCATGTGTAGATTTGCTTTTTTTTTTTTTTTGGGGTGTAATAGCAAATCGCAGAAAAACTTTATCTTGTTCTAAAATATTATGGGGTGGTAATCATCAGGATTCACATGGCACCCTTTAGCGATGAGTATCTGCATGTTGAAATTGCTAGTAAGGTATGTATTTTACTTCAACTGCTTGCTTTCTTTAACATTTTATTTTTTATTACTATGGCCAGCGAACGGAGGGGAGGTGGGGGGCTTAAGTCTGGCTTTGTTTTATGGGACAATTGAAATGTAATTTTCCACCGATTAGAATCTGGAATCTTTGTTTACGAATCTCCTTTCCTTGTGAACTCTTCAATCTACGTGTAATTGTTCCATGTTTCATGTAGTGGCACTCATGTGAAAGGTTTTCATTTTGCAACTTTGCTGGTGCAATTTCTTGTGGGAGGCGGTCTAAGTCCTACCTTGAACATCAGAATGATAAATTGTTAACATGATTCATGACTTTGAAAGAGCTCCTGTGTTCGATCTTTAACCAGTTTGGTTTACCTGACCCATAGCGCATAGTTGTGCATGACATTGTTTAGATTCTCGTAACTTTTTAGCAGAAAAGGAGTTGGACCCTTTAATTTGTTGGAATCATGCTTCAGTGGTTGTGCTGTCTGTACTAGGCTATTATGGTCTTGGACCAAGATAATGTGTAACCTATCTAGGGTTATAGTAGGGAGGATTGCATCATGCATCATTGAGTCTTGCTACACTCTCTCTTGTTCATCCCACATAGTGACATATTGTATTCATAGTTGAGGAAAACTGGGACACGGAAAAGGACGGCTGAGGGAGGGGAGGGGCTGGAAGTTAATGGTTGTTTGTACACATGTGATCACATCATGATATGAATTTTAAATGTTTATGAGAACAAAATGGGTATCAATTGATGTCATGGGCATTTTCTTACAACATTCATGTTGATTTGGGTGGAAAAGGTAAGGAGAATGTGGTAGCCGATGCATTGAGTTGAAGGCCACATGTGGTGCGTAATGTAGAAATTTCCCATAGTGACTATTTCATGCTGATCAAGACACCGTGGCAAGCGCTCGACATTGGAAAAGTTATCTCGTCTTTTTATTTGGCCTTGCTTGAAGCAGGATGTGCTTCAATATGTATGGTTCTACCAAGTCTTTCAGAAGTCAAAGCCAGACATGAGGAAATCTGTCGCTAAGCTTCTCCCATTTGCGAGTTTCAGAGTTGCTATGGGAGAACATTTCAATGGACTTTGTGGTTGGATTGCCGAAGAGCGGGAGGTTCCAATTGATTTTATTCTTACAATTATTGATCAGTAGAGTAAGCATACCCACCTTATTCCTTGAGATGTGGATGCTTCGGAGGTGCCCAGGCTTTCATCTGTGAGGTGTTCCGCTTACATGCACTTCCGAAGAGGATCATCTCAAACAAGGATCTAAAATTCACTGGAGGTTTTTGTAGGGCCTTGTCCTATGGTTTGTGGACGTAGTTACAATTTAGTACCGGTAGCCTTTCATCCCTAGGCAGACGACCAACGTGAAAGCATGAAGAAGACTACGATCATGATGCTGTAGTGTTATTGTCAGGAGCATTGGACTCTTTGGGAGGAGGAGTTCTTGCCATTGGTGGAGCATGCCATCAATGAAGCACTGTAGGCGTCAACTAAGAAGACTTCCTTTGAGGCATTCTATGGTCGTCTAGTTATTAACCCGATGACCCAAGCTTTGGAAACTCCACAGGGAACTATGGTGCAGATCAAGTGGTTCAGGATTTGGATGAGATGTTGTGACATGTCTAGGAAGAAAAGCAGAAGGCACATACAAAGCAAGTCCGAGAGGCTGACAAGCATCATCGGGATTGTCTTTTCAAAGAAGGAAATTGGGTTATTTGAAGATCATGAAGCAGAGGCTCAAACAGTTCGAGGAAGTTTCTTCCAAACAAAAAGGTCCATTTGAGATTATCAAGAAGCTCAGTGATGTCTTCAAACTGGAGTTACCAAAGCCATTGGAAGATGCATTCGATATTTCATTCAAGCAACCTTGTGGAGTATCATTGGCCAGAGTTGGGCGCTTGAGCAGGATTACAAGAGGTTTTGTATTTGAGGAGGCCGTTTTGCACAAGTACTAGTGAGGTTCCTTTCAGAAGCAACTACAATATCTCCTCAAGCTCAAGGGCTATCCGATCTAGCAAGCAGTTTGGTTTGATGAGGATCGTTTTACGGATAAGTCTTGCCCGTGCTTGAGAACTTATCAAGAGACCATGCATCTGAGGAGAACTGTGATGCAAGTAGGGGAGAATGTGACACACCTACGAGTATTCAGGGGACATCACTTCCAAAGCCGGGCATTGAGGAATAGTGTCGAGTAGGTATGTCTCCAGCAAGAGGAGCAATCTGATGAGTACAACATTTGGCGGGCAAGTTCTTGGCAAGTGCAAGTGCCATGTGGCAATTGGACAGTTGTCTTGGTCGTGGACAATCCTCTCAGTTGTCGACCAACATTAATGTGCTTAAATATACGTGTCCAAGGGATTCATAAAATTTATCTCTATTTCTTAGCACTAGTCTTTCAACAGAGTGTTTCTTTTATAGCGTTTGCTGTGATTTGACATCTTCATTTCTCAGTCAACTTTTGTACAACTTTGAGTTGTAACACTTCTTTCTTGTACATAATATAGATCAATAGTTTAGGACTCTTGTGTATACTGTATGCACTTGATTTAGTTGAAAAAGCATTTGCTCAATGGTCCACCTTGTGTTGCTACTGGCTACTCTATTTTGTAAGGCTCCCTATATAGTGCTCTATTTTGTAATACTACTCATATAGGGTGACGAATGTGCTCTATTTTGTAAGGCTCCCTATATGTGAAGTAGCTGTTGTGGTGAGCACCCGGGCACTCGACAATTCCTAGTGTAGACCTTGGATGGTGGCCAAATGTGGCTGGATGCTTAGGAGATGGCTTATGTGGACTTGGCACCCTACCAAGTAGGATGCAAAAAATAAAGGGGGGGGGGGGGGGGGTGCATTATTAAACCAGGGGGTTTAATTAAACAAAAAGAGGGGGGCGGGGACTTTTTAATTTTTTGAAAAGAGGGAAGAGGGGAGGGGGGTTTGAGAAAAATGGAGGGGGGGGGGTGGAGAGGGGTGTGTGCATGCATAAGTGGGTGTGCATGCATGTGGGGACAAGGGGGTGGTGTATGTGTGTGCATGTGCGTGGGGGGTACGCTGTGCAAGTAAGTGCATGTGCGTGGTGTGCATGATGTACAACTGTGTGCAAGTGCGTGTGGTGCATGATGTGCAAGTGCGTGTGGTACAAGTTCGTGGAGTGCACGCTACGCAAGTGAGTCTGCATGCGTGTTTTTAGTTGTTTTTTGAGGTTTCGAGTTTGTTTTTGGGTTTTTGTGTTTTTAATCATTTCTTGGTAAAGGTAACTGTACACTGGAGTGGGGGGTGTTACGTTACATGTATACAACAAGGGTTTAGGGCTTGTGGCACGCATGCACACTCACTGGACGAGGGCAGAGAATCACTTGCCCATCGACGATGAAAGCTTGGACACCAGTGGATCTTTTTCTTGAGGCTTGGCAAGCTCTTTGAGTGTGCTTTCCTCTATGCCTCAGCCTTGACTTTATTGAGCTTGCATCTGGTGGCGTGGTAGAGCTTGGCGTGCGCGGAGCTAGTGGGCTTCTTGTCACTTTTATAGACCAATGTCTTGGTTTGAATGGTAGCTTGTTTATGTTGGCTTCCTACTGTCAGATGTTGGTCTTCATGTGAATCTACGGCCTAGCAAAGCTAGTGAAGGTCCGTCTCCATGAGGAGAAGATACTTCTTAGGTTGTCTATGTGGTTTTCTCCTTCTTGGCTGGGTGACTGTGGGCAATGCAGAAGTTGATCCTTTTGCGGAAGAGTCCTTGCTAGATGAATTACTAGCTACTCGTGGTTCGAAGTCGCTCTTAACTCCCAAAAGGGATGCTGCACGAAGCATGAACAGGGAGGTGATTTCCACCCCATCCATTTGTGCAAACCTTATTCGAAGCTTTTGTGGAAGAGTGTCCATGGTTGCCAAGACATGGACCTAATCCTTAGAGTCGTTAGGCTCTGGGAGAGGCTTGTAGTCTTGGTTCTCATCTTCACTATTCAATAGCTTGTTGCAACATTTACATATGTTGACCGAATTGGTTTGGACAGTTGTGTGAGACTCATTGGCAAGAATGCTTGGACCCATGGGATGAGTCTTTTGTGTCTTCATTTTTATCTTCAAGAACTGGTTGCCTTTGCGTATATGAATGTGATTTGTTTTCCAATCAGTCCTTCCGTCTGTGCCATGCTGGCTCAGTCTGCACTGCATGTGACCCTCTGCCTCTCTTTCGGCACCCACCCTCGCTTAGGCCCCCAAGGCAGCAACATAATCTTGTCTTGCGTCCCTTTCCCACCCTGCTTCAGGTCTAGCTTGCCCCCAAGGTAGCAGGGTAGCCCCTATTGACCCCAAGGGGATTCTCTTCGAGCTGCAGAATGTGAAAGGCCTCTGCCTCTTGACCTTGTGCATCGCGCAGGCGAAGGATAGACAGGATCATGACTTCATCCAACAAATGGGAGAAATTACAGGGAGATTTCAAGAAAGTGATGGACAAGCTGGGGACTTGAGGAGGACAAGCATCACAAGCACAAGGCCCTGCCCTCAATGTGAGTATCACAAGGCTGAAGGTAGAAGGCTCAATGATGGAGGATGGTGAAGCCTTATGCAAAAAAATAGGAATACTAGCCGCTGCGCACTCCCCCCCCCCCTCCCCCCCAAACATGGAAGCGTGGCACATGGGGAAGGACCCTACAAAGGAGATTCCTGTCTTCCTAAAATTTAAAGATGGAGAAACACGCATAGCCTTCTTGCAAAAAAGGGCCACACTCAAAGGAACCAAGATATACCTACTAGGAGATGACCTCACACCCATGCAGGTGCTCACAAATAGAGTTTTAGGAGCCGAGGACGAAGCTGTGGCTGTTTTGACACATTAGTGACACTTGCATTATTGTATGGAGCTCCCATTTGGGGTTTTAGTTTATACCATAGGAGAAGAGTGAGAAGGGAGTCAGTTGTGACAGATACATGAGAGGTATATGATGGGTGGAAACAGATGGAGAGGCCACTAGTGATGATGATCTCGTACACAATCAGGAGTAAGCCTTCAATGCCACATGAGATTGTGAAAGCAGACGTGGGAATTGCCCCTATCATGACAGACTCTTTTCCAGATAGTGACATACTTGCACAGACTATGGCCAGATAGATACCCCCGGCTTGCCCTAGAGTCCTCGAGACAACTGGCACTTAAGGGAGACACGCAGTGTTGGTATGCACAGGTGAGCACTTGCTTTGGTATGCATGGCATGTAGATGGGGGTACTCCCACCATTTCAATACAGCGTAGAGGCCCAACCGCACAGAACTGAACAGGGTTGTTAGGAAGGACATTGTGAGATTGGATACTCAAGAGGACCTGACATCCACCCCTATGGCTCTCTACAAAGACCATCTTCTTCACATGACGGAGGACAGCTTTACCCTACGCCAGCACTACATGGATACACATCTCTCTCTCATTCGGGGTGTGGTGTGCGATTGGACAGATCTGCACCTCATCCCACCAGTTGAGAGTGGAGATAGCCAGAGATGGGCCTAGAGCAGCCGGACCAAGGGACATGACATGCCAGCTTTGTTATATATGCATATGCCCAATATACCATGAGATCACGGGGAGGTTCCACCGTCTCTTCCGAGAGGGATTTGGACCACTCTCTAGGATCATGGATTTTCCACACCAGAGATGTGTGGGGCTCTTTCTTCTCAAGCTTCGTAGACACAGGGAATGCCTACTGCGGTCCAGATAAGTTGCACCTGCCTGACGACGAGCACAGAGAGCTCTCACTAGCTTCTTCCAGACTAGATACCGAGAGCACATCCACCCATTCCCCCCAACCTCCAGGCTGATGAAGGAGCCCGACCGAGAGGAGTGACATTAGGCAGAGCCACCGAGCCATGCAGACCCCGACGTCCCCGACACACGTCACCTCAAGCCATCATTTCCCACCACCGCAGGAGTTTCTCCTGCTCAGTCACCCTCGTCACATTGGGCATGTTGTAGTGCTCTGTGCGAGATATTCTTGGTTGATGCGAGAGCTTGAGGCTCTTTGTTTTTTTCTAACGTATGTTTTTTAAAAGTTCTACTTTCAGTATCATGATGATGGATTCCATGGACATGATGTAACATTTCGGTCTCATAGGTCATTTTGGCCTTTTGAAGATGGTAATATAGGAGGAGCTACTCTACCCTTGACCACATCTTCACCCTCCGTGTCATCATCGAGGAGGGTAGAGCACAACATCAGAGGATTTACTGCTGCTTTGTGGATTTCCGCAAAGCTTTTGATACTGTAACCCCAGCTCACCTCCTACACCGTCTACAGGAGATTGGAGTCCCATCTGACATGGTTTGGAGCATCATCACCCTCTATGAGTCCATCATCGGACGAGTGAGAGCCCTAGGAAGTACATGAGAGGAGATTTCTAGCACTACTAGGGTGAAATAGGGCTGCCCTCTATCACCCACTCTTTTTGGCCTCTACATTGATGAGATCTTGAGCTCCATTGATGGAATAGGCGGGGCTGGTCCCACATTGGCCCCATACTACTTTATGTAGATGACATCGTCCTCCTCTCAGATTCAGCTGAGGGGATTCAGAGACAGTTGGATGCCTTACAGGACTTCTGCACTCAGCGGCACCTCTTTGTTAACCTTAGTAAAACCAAGGTAATGGTCTTCAATACTTCTCGCCCCTTCACATCCAGATTGAGCTTCACATATAGAGGGGATCCTGTGGAGATTGTCTCATCCTATTGTCTTAGTGGCCCCCCGCTTCACCATGCTTTCTGTAGCACATGCCATAGTGACACGGGGATGTGCAGCCTTGTGGAGAAGCCTTCTAGGGACTAGATTTATCTGATGAGGATTGGCAATGAGTTGAGAGGCCCAGGTCATGATGTTCTCCCGTATGATCTGCAGCAAATCATCAGTCCTCCCACATCAGATTATCTAGGCAAACTTTGCTGCAGCCTCGATGGCAGTGGACGCACTCTTCGAGACAGTCATCCATCTCCATCGCATTAGTCATACCCAAGGCTTGCCGTGGAGTCCGCGATATAGCTAGCACTTGAGGGCCACTCTGGAGTGTGGTACATAGTAACATAAAAACCCGTTTTGCCCTCTTGAAACGGCACGAAATGTTTCTGGCATGAAACATTTCGAAACAAAACGAAACCTGCCCATGGAAACGGTGTTTTGCCCAAATGTCAAGTGAGGTCAAAAGAAAGGGCAGAAGGCTTTTTTTTGCTAATGCGATTTTTGCCATCGCTTCCGTCCTTGTTTGCTGCCCATTTGCCACTTCACGCATCCGATGCTTCTTCTCGGCCGCAACCCGTTGCTTTGCCACTTCTCCTCGTCCACTCCTCCTTTTCGGTCCTTCACTTCTTCTCCTCCACGCCTCCCCTTCTTCTTCCCTTTTCCTCTTTCTCTCTTCTCCTCCACCGTCCACCCCTCCTCTTTCCTCCTTCTCTTTCTCTCCTTTTCTTGTCTTCCAAGTTTCTCTCCTTTTCTTCTCACCTCCTTCCCTTTTCTTCTCACCTCCCTCTTCCCTTCCAACTTGTTTCTTTCCTCCTCTCTTCCTCTCCTTTTCTTGCCCAAATTTTGAAAATACCAAAAAACCCACTCCCAAAATCATGAATTTCATACCCACTAGTCCTAAAAAATGTATCTTCATCTTTCTATTGGCATTTCAAAACCTTTGCGTTTCGTGCAAAACAGACGAAACGAAACCTTAGAAACAACCAAAAGACGAAACGGATGAAACGTTTCATGTAACTATGGTGTGGTATGCATTAGTTTCCACTTGGTTGGCTCCGCATGGACCGCCTACCACCCCTTCAATAGAGTTTGGACTCCCCTTTTCTCCGGCTCTCTCATGAGGATACCAACCGGGCTATCCGGTTAGATCTTCTCAACCTCTACACCCATTGCACATGGATCACACCTCCGGAGCTCCCAACGAGGATGCCCTTCTACAGAGACCACTTCCACACGGTCACAGAGGATGGAATCATCTAGCAGCCGGGCTACCCGAGTGTTCATGTCCCATGCCATGCGGATTGCGATTGGCCAGATACGGGTTTCATCCCACTGCCTCAAAGTGCAGACAGCTAGAGCTTAGTGCGTCTTCAAAGCCGGGAAGCTTATATGGAGACTCAGAGAGGAGAGGATCTTTTGATTATGCCACACTGAGGTTGAGACGGAGTGCATTACATATGCCGCTGCCAAGTATACTATGAGATCCGCGGGGGGTTTCATTGTTTATTTCGTGAGGGATTTGGTCCACTCTCAAGGATCATTGACTTCTCGGACGAGCGTTGCCTAGGCCTCTTCGTGCTTTAGCTCCGTAGACGTAGAGACAGTTTCTTGAAAGAGCTTCAGCCACCTCGGCCCTTCTCTCACCTGCCAACCATCACCAGTTTCTTCCGGAGCGAGGAGGTTGACGACACCGATAGAGTGGATCTTGTGGACCCACCTTGAGTTTCTCCGGACCCACCTCACCGGAGAGGAGCTACCTTAGACCGGGCCTTTGCACTCCAGTGTGCCCGTCACCCTTGGCCCCTGTCCCCGCCCCCCCTCCCCTGCGGGGCCGTCGGCAATGATCTCCTCATTGGTTGGGGGTAGTGGTCTTGTTTTTGTTTGTCTATGGTTGTTTGAGCTTCCTCTGTACCATGATGCTTCCTTCCTTTCTACAATACTCCATATCTCGAAATTGGAAATACTAAGTTTATAAGTATTTTTTAAAAACACCATATTTTATCGTATGATAAGAAAAAAAAATTATATCATACCATATTTTCTTGTACGGTATCGTATCGTATCGTACCTGACAACTTTGGTTCTTAGTATATAGGCTTCACATGGATCGATCGATCGATCGAAGAGAAAGAAAGAAAGAAAGAAAGAAAGATATATTAACGTCTGCAAAAGGCCAAAATTGGCCTATGAGACAAACAAGTAGTACAATGATGTTCCTCCAGTCATCAAGAGGAAAATGTGGAGTGAGAATAAAATGTACAAGTATGACAACACGACCATAGGGGACTCAATGGTGGTGTACAAACGAGAGGGTGTGGATGGAGTACTAGGGCTACTAATGCATCTCTATATGCTAAAGGGGTGATACAAGTATGATATGTTATCTACTCCTAACTCCATCCAGTCCCATAGTCTGGGTACAATATGTCATACATCCGATCTGAGGATGCCGTAAATGTCTGGAACATGCGTCTTGGATCAAAGCGAAAATGTGCGAGTTGCTCCTCGACCTCCTGCTGGTGTTGAGACCTGGTGTTGAGACCGGATGGCCGCGATCTCTCTCTGGTGTAGCCGTGGTGTCTGGTAGCCAGCTAGTCTGGGTCGTCGCCTAGCTCGAATCTCCTCCGCTCGCTCTGAGATGTCACTCCCAATGTATGTGGCTTGGCTACTGGTGCCAATCTCTGGAAGAAGTCAGTCAACTGGGACTATCTTCCTCCGCTATGATGTGCGGGTGTCTGAAGTAAGATCTTCCTGTGTCTCTGTAGTGCTAGTAGTAGTTTGCTTAGCTGTCTCTAGTCCGATCTCTCCCAGATCTGTCTAAGTGATGTGGTCCCTCTAAAAGCCTCAGGATAGCATGCCCTGATCTGCTGCAAAGCACCACACTGGCAAACAAAATGCTCCTCTGTCTCTACCCCCGTCTGGCATAATCTGCAAATGCGCTCTGCTGGAGGTATGTGTGCTGCTCTCCCAGTCTCGATCTCTAGTTGGTGTGATGAGACCCTTAGTCGCCCAATGGCTACTCTGGCTCCATGTGATAAGTGGACCTCCAAGAATCGTGGTCGTTGGATGAAGCCGTCTGTGGAGGTGCTCAAGAAGTGGTCTCTGTAGTAGAGCATCTTCGTCGGGAGTGGCTGACTGGGAGATAGCCAAGTCTCCTGTATGTGGCCCTGCCAAATGTCATGTCTCATGACTCTGTTCCTCTTTGTCTGAGAGAGGCGTCTGTGTGGTGCAGCTAGGTCATACTGTAAGGGTGGTAATCTATCAATATCAATCCTGTGTGATGATATCCACTGTACCACCTGGGAGTACCATGACCAGGTATGTCCCTCCTCAGCAAGCTGTCTGGATGCCTCAAAAGCAGCCCAAGATACCCGATTTAGTGAGAGCTCTTGTGTATAAAAGATATAGTTTGGAACATGGCCTCTACTAACATAGGTGGTACAGCAAACTCCGCTCGAAGGATATCATGTGGTACTGAAGGTTTGCTGTGGATCATCCGTGAGAGCATCAAAATCTGAGGGCGCTCTATGTGTGTCCATGAGGATGTAGCCCAACCTGGTGCCCATACTGTTGCTGCATACATCAATGCTGGAGTAAGTAGTGTATCAAATAGCCACCCCTTAGTACGGGGCTCCTGGAAGTGTGCCTAGTGGCCTTCCAAAATTGCTAGTGGTGCGTACCCTCGTGTCACTCTGTCTCTGGGTGCCTGTGCCATAGAGAATCTCCCTGATGAGCTGGTAAATGTGACCCCAAGGTATACATATGAGCCCACCACCTCTACCTATCCCCGGGCTAGTGTAAGGATAGTCTGGCATCTGACTGCTGCCGATGTATGAAAGACCTAACTTGTCCAAACACTTGCTCATATAATCTGTAAATCCCCCACATCATGTCGGGGGGTATGCCCAGTGTCTGTAAGCGGTGAAAGAGGCGCTCTCTTGGGACTGTGTCGAAGGCTTTGCGGAAGTCCACAAAACAACAATAGAGTCTCTGTCTCCGAGCCCGAGTTTGGTCAATGAAGCATCTCAGGGTGAAAATGTGATCAATAGTAGAGAAGGCTCGCCGAAAACCTGCCTGACCAGGGGCACGAAGCCCCTCCCTCTCAGCGCGTGTGCTCAATTCTGCCTCCAAGATAGCCCCATAGAGTTTGGCCAAGGTATGACCAATCATGATAGTCCTGTAATTACCGGGGTCCAACATGTCCCCAGCTTTGTGGATCGGTACAATAGTGTGCATCGTCCACTCAGCCGGGAAACCTTCTACCAGAGCCCTGTTAAAGAGGTAAGCAATAAAAGAAGAGAGTGTGTCAGTGGCATAAATGAAATGCTCACCCTGTAAGCCGGTGTGATCCTCAGCTCTCCCATGTTGGAATCTATGTATAGCTCGAGATACCATATCGGTAGTAAAAAAACCGATGAGGTCGGTGGAGTCTCGGTGGGGCGAGGGATGAGTGGCTGGTGCGGAACATCATAAAGCCCTTCTACATAACCCTGCCAGCGTTGAGGATCAGTAATCGTGGTGGGGGGACGTGGCTCTCTGAGTCGTCGCCAAGCAATGGCTGCATCTTTGCTCATGAGCATGTGGTAGATGTCCCAGTATTGAGCCTCCTCATATGTGCGTTGCTTATGGCGTGTAAGAGACCGCATCTGTCTACTGGCCTGCTGCTGTGTTATTTCCCCTTTCGCTATTTGGGCTCCGAGATGTCGATGAAGCTCTCTGCACTCATTATCATACCATCTGTTTTGGGGCATGTCCCCGGATCTAGGTGGCTTCCCTGTCTGGAGATGGTGTGGAAAGCTGTGGCTAGCTGTTGTGTGCAGTATGTGTGAAAGCTGGGCCGTCAGTACATTGATGGGTGCTGTAGGGTCCATACCAAAGAGGCCATCATGTACTTTTGAATCATAAACGTCTGCAAGCTCCTGGGTAAAGTGGAAGATGGTACGAGATGCCTGAGTGGTCGGGGGTGGCAGATCAAGAGAGCTCCTAAGAGAAAAAGCCAAATAAGTATGGTCCGCACCAATGGGGCATGTAGGGATAGTGAAAGAGTCTATTAGGTCTGTGCTCTCCCACGAGCCCAATATGTAATCCACAGTGCTGCTGCCTCCTGATGATGGGAAACATGTGAGTCTTCCCGATTCTGGCCATTGTGACATCCCGTTATAAATAACGAGATGGTGTCTAGCTCCCAGGTCCAAAAGGTGTTGCCCATAACCTGTACTGTCTGTCCCACTGTCCTCTGACATCCTCGTGGTCCCTGCATCTACATTTTCTAGTGCCTATAGGATGAGGGGATCTGTGAAGTCGAAATGATTCACACTGTTGATTCTGTGTGCGTGCATTGAAGTCCCCCATCAGGAGAACCTCCCCCATGGTCGAATAGTGTAGGATATCTGCGGATAGAGTGGCGTATGGAGACTCACTAGGAAGGGCCCCTCTCCCCTCTCCTCCTCCAATCTGGTCCTCCATGTGACCTGTGTTGAATCTCGACCCCTTCGGTGGGAAGTAGCATATTGCCAAGGAAACTGTTCTCACCTCTGAGAGCTGTAGGCTAATCCACATGTAGCGTGCCTCTGGGTCTCTCGACACCACCCTGATACACTGGTGTAGTGCTCGTCTGAATAGTATAGCGATCCCATCTGAGCCTCTGGAAGTGCCCTGTCGCATCCCTTGTCTATACACTGATTCCCACTGGGTTCCTGCTACCCGTGGTAAGCCTCTCTTTGGGCTTTCATGTGTCTCTGTTAGAAACATGATGTCCCGGTTCTCCATAACCTCCTCTAGTCTATCTGGATGTGTCCATAGAGCCCCATTGCAATTCCAAACTGCTGCAATTATCTCCTTGTGCTTCTTGATAGTTTCCTGTGTCCCGTAGGCCATATGGCGCTATGCCACCATCTTGCCCTCTATGTATACATGGCCGTCTCTGTAATGTGCCTTTTTCCCTTCAGCACGTGCTGCTTTAATTTGTGGCATGCATGATTTCCTATGTTGTCTTTGCATCCAAGTTAGGTCATCATCAAAGTAGATGGGGTCCCCTGGTACGTTTCTCAGAATAACTCTCTGTCTCATGAAGGTTTGCCTGCTCACTTCGTCTGCGAACTGTAGCACTAGGGCTTTACTTTGGGTGGGGTCCTTGGGTGGGGCTGTCCTCCATATCTTGGTGAATGGAAGTGGTGCATCCTCCTTATGGCCTAATTTTATGCATAAGTTTCAGCCATCCGCCTCAGGGGTGCACCCCTCTGTCTCTGGAATACCTGTCACGCGTATGTTCAGGCGACGGATTCTCATCTTCTCTTCATCTAGTGTGGATTGGACCATGTGCGTGTCCTCTTGTACTTCTTTCTTAATGTTTTTTTTGACCACTTCCACCCATCCTTCTCTTACTGCTTCCATCTTGCCCTCCAGGGTTTTGGTAATCGTCTGGGTGAGCTCCTCCTTCATGGCTTCTTTGTCTGCCTCGAGGATTTCCCCTTCTTCTGGGCTTCACGTAGTGAAGCTACTTCGCCTTTAAGCTGGGCAATCTCCTCTTGCATTGTTTCCTTTACTTTCTTCCATGTTTCTGCCTCGGTCTCCAGCTTAGCAATGCGATCGAGGAGGCTCTTCTGGACAGTGTGAGGTTGCTGTCCGTGTTTTCTTCAAATCCTTCAGTATCTTTTCGAGCTTTTCTATATGTGCCTCCATGACGTTTCTTCTGTCGTTAATCCTTGTGGGCTGTGACTGTTACTTCAGCAGACTAGGGTTGGTCTCAACATGGTGCTGCCCTTCAGGAGAGAGAGAGAGATGGAGGGGACAAAGGGCGGGGTGCAGGTGGGCAAGAGGGCGCACAGGTGGGAGGGAGGGGAGGGAGAGATGCACAGGAGAGAGAGACAGGGGGAGGGCCGAGAGAGAGTGAAGGGTAGGCAACGTGGGGAGGGGGGGGGGGGGGGGGGCGCAAGTAGGCAGCAGGAGGGGGGGGCAAAGGGCAGGTAGCGCGAGAGAGCGCAGGCGAGGCAGGAATGCTTGGCGGGTCGGTGGGTGGGTGGGTGGGTGGGAGGGGAGGGGCGGAGAGTAGGCAAGGGCGAGGGAGGGGCTAGGCGAGAGTGGAGGGTAGGCGAAGGGGAGGGCGAGGAGGGTGAGAGGGGAGTGCGAGGAGGGTAGGCGAAGGGGAGGGCGAGGGTGAGGGGGGTGGGGGAGGGCGAATAGCGGAAGGGTGGGTGAGGGGGGGGGCGAGGGCGAAGGGGTGGGCGAGAAACAAGCAACAGCATGAATAGCGAACCAGCGAACAGTGAACCAGCGAACCAGCCTGTGAACCAGCCTGCGAGAGAGAGAGAGAACCAACGAACAGCGAATAGCGAACCAGCGAAGAGCAGTCCAGCCTGCGAACCAGCCTGCGATTGAGAGAGAGAGAGAGAGAGAGAGAGAGAGAGAGAGAGAGAGAGAGAGAGAAAGATTTTATTAACGTCTTCCAAAAGACCGAACTCGGCCTATGAGACAAATGGGAGTACCTGTATGGGGTATCCTCTGTCATCCCAACAAAATGAAAAAGTACTGAATAAAAAAGGGCTGAATCTGGGTGTGCAGGGGATGGAGCTCTATTACTAGGAGAATGCAAAGCTATATGCATGGAGTATACAATCATGATATGCAACCTAGCTAGCTCCATCCTGTACCATACTGGGGGTATAAAATGGTATACATCAGTGAAGGGGGTGTCCACAGCTCCCTGAAGAACATGCCTGGGTGTGCTCTGAAGCGAGCCAGTCGCTCCGCACCCTCTCTGTGAAACTGAGCTCTGATCTCTGTCATCTCTCTCTGGTATAGGCGTGGTGTCCGAAAGCCAGGTGTCCTCTGTCTCCTGCGGGCTCTAAGTGTCTCTGCTCTCTGGAGAGTAATTCCCTGCCGTGTAGGGGCTGGGAGGGGTATGGATCTCTGAAAAAATGTAGTAATCTGTGTCTGTCGCCCCCCCTCTGGAGCTGTCTGAGCCTGTAATAATGTCTCTCTGTGGCGCTGTATGTCTAGAATGTATCTCCCCAGTATGCGCTGGTCTGCTGTCTCAAAGATCTGGCATAGGGAATGTGGCTCTCTGAATAAAATGGGATATCTCTCTCTGATGGCTGTATATGCTCTGCATCTGCATACATAATGCTCCTCACTCTCCACCTCCTCTCTGCACAATCTGCATACCCTCTCCTCTCGGGGGATCCGTGTTGCTCTGCCAGTCTCAATCTCCAATCGGTGTGATGAAACTCTGAGCTGACCAATAGCCACTCGGGAGCCGTGTGGTAAAAAGCCCTCCATGTATCTAGGCCTCTCTATAAATCCATCATCAGTGATACTCATGAAGTGATCTCTGTAGTATAGCATCTTCGGTGGAAGAGGCTGTGTAGGCGATATCCATGTCTCTCGTGTATAGAGCTGCCATAGATCCTGTCTCAATACTCTGTTCCTCTCACTATGAGAGAGACGGATATGTGGTGCATCCCTGTCATACTGGAATGGTGGTAGATGATCCATGTCTAGGCCATGCTGTGAGAACCAATGTGTGACCTGTGCATACCATGATCCTCTGTCTCCTGCCTCAGCCAACTGTCTAGATGCCTGAAAAGCTCTGTATGATAATCTGTCCTGTGGCATCTCTCTGAATCTGTCTAGCAGGCATATAGTCTGAAATATGGCCTCTACCATCATAGGAGGCGCAGCAAACTCTGCTCGGATAATGTCATGAGGTACTGACGGTTTGCTGCGTATCATGCGTGCCATCATGAGGGCCTGTGGTCTCTCTATCTGTGTCCACCAATGAGTAGCAAGGCCTGGCGCCCATACTGCTGCTCCATACATCAATGCCGGTGTGACTAATGTGTCAAATAGCCACCCCTTCGTCCGGGGCTCCTGAAAATGCGCCTGGTGGCACTGTCTCTCTAGCATAGCCAATGCTGCATATCCCCGTGTCAATCTAGCTCTGGCTGCTGAACCCATGGTAAAGCGTGTGGCTGCTGCAGAGAAGGTAACCCCTAGGTACACGTATGATGTCACCACCTCCACCTGGCATCCTGCGAGAGTGAATGTCAGCTGACTCCTGCCCTGTCTCGATGTAT
Organism: Cibotium barometz; assembly: GCF_041138505.1. Classification (NCBI taxonomy): domain Eukaryota; kingdom Viridiplantae; phylum Streptophyta; class Polypodiopsida; order Cyatheales; family Cibotiaceae; genus Cibotium; species Cibotium barometz. Next base: position 48,493,482 of record NC_141075.1, read on the forward strand.
GAAAGACCATAACCTTGGTTTTCCCAAGGTTCACAGTAAGACCCCTCTGTGTGCAGAAATCATGGAGTGCATGTAGATGCTGCTGTAGACCACCTGGGGACTCAGACACCAATACAATATCATCAGCATAGAGCATAATATGTACTGAGGTACCTGCTAAATCAACTCCATCTCCGCCTCCCCGTGTAATGAAGTCAGCCACCTCATCAATGTATAACCCAAATAGCGTGGGGGAAAGTGGGCATCCTTGCTTCACACCAATGGTGCTAGCAATAGTCTCGGACATACCTCCTGGACATCTGACTCGCCCAAAAACCTGCTCATATAATGCATAGATGCCCCATGTCATATCTGCTGGTATGCCAAGAGACTGCAGGCGCTGAAAGAGCCTCTCTCGTGGTACTGTGTCAAATGCCTTGCGGAAATCCACAAAGCAGCAATAGAGCTTTCTCTTCCTCACTCTGGCCTGATCAATCATACATCTCAAAGTGAATACATGGTCAGTGGTAGAGAAAGCTCTCCTGAAGCCTGCCTGCCCTGATGAGCGTAAAACTGCTTGCTCAGCATATAAGCTAAGCTCCTGCTCCAGCACTGCACCATAGAGTTTGGCCAGCACGTGGCCAACCATAACCGTCCTGTAGTTGCTCGGATCGAGCATATCCCCTGTTTTGTGAATCGGCACAATGGTGTGCATCGTCCACTACGCAGGCAAACCCTCTGCTAGTGCCCTGTTAAACAGGTGTGCAAGAAAAGGAGCTAAAGAATCTACTGCATATATGAGATGCTCACCCTGCAGGCCCATATGGTCGGCGGCCCGTCCATGCTGTAGGCGGCGGATAGCTTCCTGTACCATCGAGTGGGTAAAGAAGCTAGCTGTGGTAGGTCGAGGCTCCTGTGGCTGAGGTATAGGTGGCTGCTGTGGGGCATGGTATAGACCCTCTGCATATGTGTGCCATGTCTGTGGGTCTGCAATAGGTGTCGGGGTCCGGGGCTCTCTGAAGTGCCGCCATGAGACAGGGCTATCTCTACTCATGAAGAAATGAAAGATCTCTAGCTCCTGTATCTCTGCAAAGGCCCGCCTTTTGCGGCGAGTAAGTCTCCTCATCTCTCTCCTCGACTCCTGCTCTGTGATGGCTCCCAAGGCTCTCTGTATGCGGAGTCGTGAGTATAGGGCTCTGCACTCGTCATCATACCATCTGTTCTGGGGCATAGTCCCAGGTCTCGCAGGCTCTCCTGAGTGTACACGATGTGGGAAGCTCTGTAATGCAGCCGTGTGTAGGAGTGATGCGAGCTGGGCTGTAATGGTATCCATAGATGCCAGGGGATCCATGAGTAGGAGCCCATCCTCTACTCTGCCAGTGTATATGTCTGCCATGTCATGTGTGAAGTAGATGGTAGTGTGTGGCGTCGGTATATGGGGGGCTGGTGATACTGGTGATCCGGCTAGTGAAAATGCCAAGTATGTATGATCTGCCCCAATAGGACGAGGTGGAATGGAGAATGAGGTGACAAGCTGTGATGCCTCCAAAGACCCCATAATGTAGTCTACCACCGTGCCTCCGGTCCGTGTATGACCCCCATGTCTTCGAAAAGACCGAACTTAGCCTATGAGACAAATCAGTGTACCTGTGTGGGGTATCCTGTGTCATCCCAACAAAATGAAAAAGTAATGAACTAAAAAGCTGAATTTGGGTGTGCAATAAGTACAATGAGTGGGGGGAGCCCTACTACTAGGAGAATGCAAAGCTATATGCATGGAGTATACAGTCATGATATGCAACCTAGTTAGCTCCATCCTGTACCATACTCGGGGTATAAAATGGTATACATCAATGAAGGGGGTGTCCACAGCTCCCTGAAGAACATGCCTAGGTGTGCTCTGAAGCGAGCCAGTCGCTCCGCACGCTCTCTGTGAAACTGAGCGCTCTGATCTCTGTTATCTCTCTTAAGTATAGGCGTGGTGTCCGAAAGCCAGGTGTCCTCTGTCTCCTGCGGGCTCTGAGTGTCTACTCTCTGGAGAGTAATTCCCTGCTGTGTAGGGGCTGGGAGTCGGGTGGATCTCTGAAAAAATGTAGTAATCTGTGTCTGTCGTCCCCCCTCTGGAGCTGTCTGAGCGTGTAATGATGTCTCTTTGTGACGCTGTATGTCTAGAATGAATCTCCCCAGTATGTGCTCGTCTGCTACCTCAAAGAGCTGGCGTAGGGAATGTGGCTCTCTGAATAAAATGGGATCTCTCTCTTATGGCTGTATATGCTCTGCATGTGCATACATAATGCTCCTCACTCTCCACCTCCTCTCTGCACAATCTGCATACCCTCTCCTCTCGGGGGATCCGTGCTGCTCTGCCAGTCTTGATCTCCAATCGATGTGATGAGACTCTAAGTTGATCAATAGCTACTCGGGAGCCGTGTGGTAAAAAGCCCTCCATGTATCTAGGCCTCTCTATAAATCCATCATCAGTGATACTCATGAAGTGCTCTCTGTGGTACAGCATCTTCGGTGGAGGAGGTTGTGTAGGCGATATCCATGTCTCTAGTGTATAGAGCTGCCATTGGTCCTGTCTCAATACTCTGTTCCTCTCACTATGAGAGACGGATTGGTGCATCCCTGTCATAGTGGAATGGTGGTAGATGATCCATGTATAGGCAATGCTGTGAGAACCGATGTGTGACCTGTGCATACTACGATCCTTTGTCTCCTCCCTCAGCCAGTTGTCTAGATCCCTCAAAAGCTCTGTATGACAATCTGTCCTGTGGCATCTCTCTGAATCTGTCTAGCAGGCATATAATCTGGAATATGGCCTCTACCATCATAGGAGGCGCAGCAAACTCTACTCGGATAATGTCATGAGGTACTGACGGTTTGCTGCGTATCATGAGGGCCTTTGGTCTCTCTATCTGTGTCCACCAATGGGTAGCAAGGCCTGGCGCCCATACCGTTGCTCCATATATCAGTGCCGGTGTGACTAATGTGTCAAATAGCCACCCCTTCGTCCGGGCCTCTTGAAAATGCGCCTGGTGGCACTGTCTCTCTAGCATAGCCAATGCTGCATATCCCCGTGTCAATCTAGCTCTGGCTGCTGAACCCATGGTGAAGCGCGTGGCTGTTGTAGAGAAGGTAATCTCTAGGTACACGTATGATGTCACCACCTCCACCTGGCGTCCTGCGAGAGTGAATGTCAGCTGACTCCTGCCCTGTCTCGATGTATGACAGACCATAACCTTGGTTTTCCCAAGGTTCACAGTAAGACCCCTCTGTGTGCAGAACTCATCGAGTGCATGTAGATGCTGTTGTAGACCTCCTGGAGACTCAGACACTAATACAATATCATCAGCATAAAGCGTAATATGTAATGAGGTACTTGCTAGATCAACTCCATCTCCGCCTTCCCGTGTAATGAAGTCAGCCACCTCATCAATGTATAACCCAAATAGCGTGGGGGAAAGTGGGCATCCTTGCTTCACACGAATGGTGCTAGCATAAGTCTCGGACATACCTCCTGGGCATCTGGGATCCATGAGTAGGAGCCCATCCTCTACTCTGCCAGTGTATATGTCTCCCATGTCATGTGTGAAGTAGATGGTAGTGTGTGGCGTCGGTATGTGGGGGGCTGGTGATACTGATGATCCGGCTAGTGAAAATGCCAAGTATGTATGATCTGCCCCAATAGGACGAGGTGGGATGGAGAATGAGGTGACAAGCTGTGATGCCTCCAAAGACCCCATAATGTAGTCTACCACCGTGCCTCCGGTCCGCATATGACCCCCATGTGGGAAGCATGTCAGCCTTTTGATTGCGGCCACTGTAGCATCCCGTTATAAATAACGAGACGATGCCCGGCTCTCAACTGTAGTAAGTGGTCCCCATAATGTCCTCTGTCTGGTCGAGTGTCCTTTGATGCCCGACTAGCCCCTATCTCCTTTGGATCCACAGGGTGGAGGATCTCCATGTCATCATAGTCATACACCTCACACTGTCTGCTCTGTATGTGGGCATTGAAGTCACCCGTAAGAAATACCTCCCCTAGTGTAGAATAATGCATAATCTCCTCTGACAGACAAGTGTATGGCGAGGCTCCTGTCTCCTCCTCTTGTGGCATGTCCTCTGTAATGACATAGGAGGATCCTGATGGAGAGAGAGAGAAATGAAATGTTATATTAGAGAGAGAGAGAGAGAGAGAGAGAGAGAGAGAGAGAGAGAGAGCGTGTACTAAAGACCCAATGGGCCTATGAGACCAAAGTGATACAATAATGTCCATGGCATATCTCATCATGGAATGGAAAATAAAACAGAAAGAAAACATAAACGCTTGGTATCCTCGCTAGAGAGTCGGAGAAAAGGGGAGTCCAAACTGTACTGAAGGGGGGGTAGGCGGTTCACGCGGAGCCCATATACTGAGAACCAAGTGGAAACTAGTGCATACCATACTCCAGAGTGGCCCTTAAGTGCTAGCTGTCTGGAGGATTCCACGGCAATCCTCGGGTACCTATGGGGATCCATTTGACTGATACGAAGGAGGTATGTGACTGTTTGGAGGAAGAGTGGATCCACCACCATCGGGGCTGCAACAAGCTCTGCCTGGATATATTGGTGTGGGACTGATGGCTTGCTGTGGATCATACGGGAGAACATCATGACCTGGGGCCTCTCAACTCGGTGCCAATCCTTATCGCATAAATCTGGCCCCCAGAAGGCTGTTGCATACAAGCTCAAGGCTACATATCCCTGCGTCACTCTGGCATGTGCTGCGGGAACCATGGTAAAGCGTGGGCCACTTGAAGTGACACCAAGGTAAACATAAGATCTAACGCGACGAGGTGGATCGTGACGTTGTGCAACAGTGTCGCTGTGCAGAAGCGCCGCGGCGTTGCTACTCCCTAAGCGGCTTCTATTCACCGTGGCTACTTCCTAAGCGGCTTCTGTTCACCGTGGCCCAACCCCAAGCGGCTTCTGTTCACCATGGCTACTCCCTAAGGGCCTTCTGGATTTCGGGTTTGGGTTTGGGTTTTTTTGGGATCCAGAGACGTCGTGAAGTGGCCCTAAGCAGCTTCTGGTGTTGGTTCTGGCTCACTAAACAGCAATTTTGCGCTTACGAAAAACACATCCTCCCATCATTTTTTGGCGATTCTGACGTGACGAGGTGCATCATGACGCTGCGCAGCAGCGTCGCGACGTTGCTACTCCCTTACCGGCTTCTGTTCACCGTGGCCCAACCCTGAGCGGCTTCTGTTCACCGTGGCTACTCCCTAAGCGGCTTCTGGATTTTGGGTTTCGGGTTTGGGTTTTTTTGGGATCCAGAGACGCCGTGGAGTGGCCCTAAGCAGCTTCTGGTGTTGGTCTGGCTCACTAAACAGCAATTCTGCGCGCGCGAAAAACACATCCTCCCATCATTTTTTGGCGATTCTGACGCGACGGTGAACAGAAGCCGCGGCGTTGCTACTCCCCAAGCGGCTTCTGTTCACCATGGCTACTCCCTAAGCGGCTTCTGTTTACCGTGGCCCAACCCTAAGCGGCTTCTGTTCACCATGGCCCAACCCTAAGCGGCTTCTGTTCACCGTGGCTACTCCCTAAGCGGCTTCTGTTCACCGTGGCCCAACCCTAAGCGGCTTCTGTTCACCGTGGCTACTCCCTAAGCGGCTTCTGGATTTTCGGTTCGGGTTTAGGGTTTAGGGTATAGGGTTTAGGGTAACAACTACGATTGCTATCCCTTCGGGGACGTTCCTCCGAGCCATCAACAATGTCCCATAAGCCTTTTCTGCTAAACCACAGCCTCATGATCAAATTCCAATGCGCATAGTTGTCGCCATTCAGTTTGTCGTCCTTGCTTGAACACGGGAGACCCATCTCATGAACTCCGTCCAAGATCTTCTCAGTCGATCCAAACCTCCTCTCCGTAGCCGACGCACTTCTCGTTCCTCCTCTTGTAACAGTCAACACAGTTGAAATCTCGTCCCGAGTCCTCGAGCACTTTGACCTGCAAGTCTTGGCCGCGTCCTGGATTCCACTCCCGAGGCTCCACCCTTGCGTCACCGGTGCCCTCCTGGCCTGCAAACGCAGCAAAGAAACCGTCTGTTGTCCACACTTTACCTGGCCCACAAAACGCAGCAAAAAAAGACTACTCTGTTGATCGCCTACTGCACTACAGAGGCAGGTCTTCACACGTGCATGGGCAGCCAGGAAATGCCGCCTGGAAACACAAAACGCAGGGCTGAAATGCTACTGAGATTCACTGAACACTAACGCCGCCAGCCAAAAAAAAAACGCAGGGAAAGGGAGAGTAGCGCTGGAGGAGAGATGCGCACTTCAAAGCTCTGATACCATGTCAGAATCGTGCATGCGGAAGCTTGAATACACGCAGAGAGAGAGAGAGAAGTTGACGCAGAGAGAGAGAGAGGTTTGCGAACAACGCTTGAACTTGATTAGCAATGAATAGATGATTATTACAATGGTGGGCACGGGTATTTATACCCTCATGCTGTGAATGGCCGACTCATGTAGCATAATAACTTATGCCCTTTGTAACGACTCGTTTCCACATGAGATACTACATTTTAACACGTGTGCCCCGACATTCGTCATCATACCAACAGTTATGGGGCATGGAACCGCAAGGTGGCTTGGCGGTAGACCGCCGCGTTGAGATGAAAGAAGCGGTGGCGGATGTGTGGAGTATGGTGGTGAGCTGTGATGTGAGGGTGGATAGGGGGATAGGAGGTTCCACATCCTGGAGTTGGCGGCAAATGTGGTTGGAGTAAACAAGGTCAAGCTTGTGATAAAAAAGGACCTGAGTGTTATGTGAGGTGGGGGTGGAGGGACGGGTGGTGTGCAGGTAGGAGTGAAAAAGAGGTAGGCATGGTCAGCTTCAAAATGCGGTGGCGGGATGGAGAAGTTGGGGAGAAGGTGTGCCAAAGCCAGAGATCCCATAAGGTAGTCCACGGTGCTAGTACTGCTGAGTGAGGGCCCCGGAGGAGGGCCATCGGGACATCCCGTTATAGATAACGAGACCATGTGCAGCTCCCAGCTCTAAGAAATATCTCCCATACACTGTGACCTCTGCCATGTCCTATGATGATTGCTGCAGCTTTGTGTCAGTGATGTCCAGTTCCTGTAGTCTGATAGGGTTGTCTATATCGAGTAGTGGGACCTGCTGACTTCCCGTCCTAGTGTTGAAATCCCCAAGCAAGAGGACGTCCGCCAGTTGTGAGAACTCCATGATATCCCCATATAATGGTAAGTATGTTGATTGGCCATGCTGTGCGGCGTAAGGGGAGTGGCGTGGTGCAAAATAACACACAGCAATGTGGATGACTTTGTCACTGCTAAGCTGTAGCCGCACCCAAAGATACCATGCATCCTTGTCCTTCCGGACGATGCTGAGAATCTGTCGGAGTTGGGAGCTAAAAAGGACAGCTACCCCTCCAGAGCCACGTACTCCTCCTGATACGCAGGTCTCGCCTCGGAAAGTTGACTCCCACTCATACCCGGCTATGTGTGGTAAGCACCTCTCAGGGCTTTGATGAGTCTCTGTATAAAAAATGACATCCCTGCCTGTGAGAATCTCACTTAATCCTCCTGGATTCGACCACAGCATGCCATTGCAGTTCCATACTGCCAACCTCAGGTGTTTGGTCTCATAGACCCCACGTCCCTATTTGGGACGGCGCTCAGTGATAATCACCCTACCATCTCTGTAGATAGCCCACTTGCTTGCTCTGCGGGCCTCATGAACTGTCACCATCGCCTCACGCCGGTGTGCCACCTGTGCTGGAGTGAGATGATCTCCCTTGTACACCTGCGTGCTCTTGAGGGCAGCCCGCCTGTCTGCTGGTGGCATCAGGGAATCTAATGATGAGGGGCTGCTCTCGTGTCATATGCTTGCCTGCCCTACATTTATCTGCAAAGGGAGGGGCGATCCTGTCCACTCCTAGCATCTCGCAAAGCGTCATGGCATCCTCCTTGGGGGAAGCGCCCGCCTGTAGCCCCCGCACTCGCACATGGAGGGCCCTATCCTTCCTGCGTTTCTCCTCCTCGAGAGTCTCATGTTTGATGCTTTGTGGGGGTTTGTGCTTGTTCACCACCTCCACCCAATCTTTCTTACTGGTCTGCAGTTCTTCCCGCAGCTTATCACTCGCAGATTTCAACTGCTCCAAGTCAGTCCTTAAGACCCTCCTGAATATTCAGTTGCCCTTCCTCTACTGTATGGTCCTTGACCATAGCCTTTAGGGCTTCCATTTCTGCCCGGAGTTATCCTATCATTGGGGCAGCCTCTGGCATTCTTGTTTGTTGCAGCTGGGTCTCTTTCAACGTCTGAATCACCTCTTCCTGGTGGTTCACCTGGGCTGACAATTCTTCAATCTTGTTGTTCTTTCCCTGTATCTCCTTGCCGAGGCCTTCCAACTGTTTTTCATGTTGGTTCAAAACCCTGTCCAGCACCTTCTTTAGTTCGCCCAATAACTTCTTGGTGTTGTCCTCCACTTTCTTGGTTCAGAACCCTGTCCAGGGCCACCAGCGCGCAGCGCGAACAGAGGGGGGGGCACGAGGGTACTCACGCCATTGTGAGAGAGAGAGAGAGAAAGACTGTAGAAATGAAATGTTATATTAACGTCTTCAAAAGGCCAAAGTGACCTATGAGACCAAAGTTACAACCATGTGACATCTGATACACTGTCTGGAAAAGAAAAGAAAAAACTGAAGGTAAGTATCTAGCCCTACAATACATCAGTAGGGAGCATCCAAAAGCAGCAACTAGGGAGAGTGGAAAGCTAATGCTACTAGTCAAAATGGGGCACATGAGTACATGGATACATGAATACATGAATATGGGGGAGTACAAAAGTGACAGTGAGTACAACAGTATATGGCTGGAGTGGTTATCATCCTAGGAGCTCTAGCATGGGTCTCTGCCGGATGGCCTGGATATCTGCCATAGTGAGATGCCTGGTCAGACGAGCCTGATGCCTTGCAATGATGCCGTGAATCCTCCGGTGTAGGCACCGTCTCCGATGTGAGGATCCGCGAACCCTCGGGTGTTTGGATCTGCCCAACTGGATAGCTCTCTCAACTAGAGTCCCACGGGGTGCCTGTTGCTGGCTGTGTGTCCTCCCGGGTAGTCCCTCTAAAGAAGTCATTTGCTCCTGATCATGGACTCTCTGAGCCTGCGGATCTCCAGGAGATAAAAACCCAAGCATCTCTGATCACAATAGTCCATGACTCTAGCCAGTGGTCCAAATCCCTCTCTGAAAAGGCAATGGTAGGGCCCTCGAATCTCATAATATGCTGTGCAGCGACAAATGTAGTGCTCCTTCGTCTCTGGCTCTATCCAACAAATCTGACAAATCCTGTCCCGTGGAGGTATGCCTCTAAATCAGCTTGTCTCTATCTCTAACTGCAACGAAGCATTGAGACTGGATGTGGGGGCCTCTGAGGGCAGCTTCAGAGATGGGGACATCATCTTTTACTCGCAGACACATCAGGCTCGAGGCAGCACATTACCGAGAGTAGCGGGATACAGATGGGAGACGACTTGTAGACAGGAGGCCCGTTCGAAGCATGGTGGTCGCCGATCTGGAGGAGTTGCAGTTCTTTTTAGACAGGAGTTTCAACCACTCATCCATGTTATGCGTTGTGATGAGAGCGTGAGGTACATGTGGGTCAGGTGAGGGCAGATGAGGGTAGACCCCTATACATTGCTATATGTTACTTTCCACCCAGCACATCTCATTATGCAGCGCCCAAGGGGCAATCTCCATATATGATTCTAGATGAGGACATATGGGAGTTCTCCAGGGAGGGAGATGTTATCATACTTGGGGACTTTAATGTTGGAACGGCTCAGTACCAGACCTCCTTCTGACACTTCGGAGGAGATGTTGAGAGAGATAGATGTAGAGGAGATGTGTTTGACCCGGAGATCACAGGATGAGGTGGAGTGTACTGAGTATGGAAGATACCTCTTGGAGATGGGGATTGCACATGGGCTGGCCATTTTAAATGGCCTAAAGAGGTATCCGCTTGCCAGTGGCTTTACTTGCTTTCCACACAGACATGGGGCCAGCACAGTGGATTATGTTTTAGCCTCGCTAGCCTTCATCCCGAGTATCCAGGATTTTGCGATTGGCCGTAGACCCATCGGAGTTACGGTGGATCATGCACTTCTCTCCTTTACGGTGGATTTTCACTGCAGTACCCGCCAGGTTGGGCAGTCCTCCTATGACCCGAGATATACCTTCTGTAGAGAGACTGATGGAGTATACACTGCAGAGATCTACAGCTTGTTGAGTGCAAAGGATCCACAGAGGCCATTAGCAGAGCTCACACAGATCCTGATATAGTCTTTACAAACTGCTGTAGCGACGGCCTTCCCACTCGCGCAGCCCATAGTACGACCACGTCATGGGAGCATGCCCCAGAATAGTTGGTATGATGATGACTGTAGGGAGCTCAGAGCCCGGCTACAGAGAGAGGTGGCCACCACAGGTGTTACTACATATAGACAGTCACGCATCATCTTCCGATGCCTCATTCGGCAGAAGAAGAGAGCATTCTTAGCTCGGCTGGAGAGAGACACGTATCAGCTGTTTTTGAGTCAGGATTCTGGGGAGGCCTGGAGATTGCTTAGAGAGCACCCCCCGCCTCCGGCCATTACCTCTCCAGATACATGGGGCGAGTATGTAGCCTCCCTCTACACAGTACCAGAGCAACGATCACTATCGAACCCTCCCGACCCTGTCCACCCACTTCTCCATTCTTGACAGCAGAGATGGTGAGGAGGGCCATCAGCAAATTGCATACAGGGAGGGCACATGATCATGAGGGCATTGTAGCTGAGCATTAGCTATATGCCTCTATTCTTGAGCAGGAGTTGAGCAGATGGGCAGAGAGACAAGGGGTTCGAGCTCAGGGACAGGCTGGTTTCTGGAGTAGATTCTCTACTTTGCATCATATCTTTACCCTCAGGGGTATCATTGAGGAGTGCAGAGCACATGGGAGGAGGATTTACTGTGGCTTTGTGGATTTCCTCAAGGCCTTTGACACAGTGCCCATAGCTAGACTGATGCGTAGGTTGCAAGACTTGGGGGTTCCATGTGAGCTCATTGGGGTATTATGGCACTTTACGAGACAATAGTTGGGCAGGTGCGGACTTCAAAGGGTCTCTCCTAGGCAGTACACTCCACTATACGGGTGAAACAAGGTTGCCTGCTCTCTCCGACTCTATTTGGACTCTACATTGATGAGATCTCTGATTATATTGGGACACGAGGGGACAAAGGAGCCCAGTTGGCTGGCACTTGGATACCGCTGCTCTTATATGCTGATGATATTGTGCTTATAGTAGACTCACCAGAGGGTATGCAGAGGCACTTGGATACTTTACATGCTTATGCACAAGAAATTGGGCTCTGAGTTAACCTTGGTAAGACCAAGGTTATGGTGTTTAATACTACAGCTCAGTGGGTCTGGAGATCAGCCCCTATTTTCACATATGGGCAGGAGACAGTGGAGTATGTTGACTCATACACATATCTTGGAGTGGTGTGCACTGGGCCCACATTTTCCATGAGGGGGACAGCAGAGGCCAGACTGACTAGAGGATATGCAACACTAGGAGGTGTAGAGAGGATGTGCTCACAGGTATAGTTTCAGGAGCCACGCACTAGTGACTAAGCTGTGGCTTTTTGACACGTTGGTCACATCGGCGATGCCATATGGAGTACAGATCTGGGGGCCTAGCCTAGATCGTGACAGTAGATCACGACGCACATACGATGGATGGAGATTGATGGAGAGACCACTTGTGTCCATGATCTCTAGGATGATTCGAACTAAGGCCTCGGTACCCCATGAGATTATCAGAGCCGAGATGGGAGCACCACCGATCGTAGTCGGGGCTCTTGCTAGATCAGTGTCCTTCATTCATAGCACCTGGGAGCTTCCCCGACACTGGTATGCACGACTTGCTTTAGAGTCCTCTCATCAGCTAGCCATGGAGGGAGACACTTGATGTTGGTATGCGCAGATAGCATCCTAGTTTTAGCTCCATGGGTTCAGTTTAGACAGACTTCCACCCTTCCAGTACTCTCTGGAGGCACCCTCTCTCACCTTGACACATTCTGAGATTAGTAGAGTCATCAGACAGGACTCATTCAGTTGGACACTAGGAGGACATGGCTAGAGCCCGCACAGGAGTTGGGGACGAAGATGGCTTTCTATAGAGACCATCTTCTCTGCACCACTAAGGATGGCTTTATACTTAGACCGAGCTTCATGGATACCCATCTGTCTCATGGATTGAGGTGCGCCATTGGGCAGATCCGCACCTCTTCACATCAGTAAGAGATAGAGACAGGCTGATTTAGAGGCATACCTCCAAGGGACAGGATTTGTCAGATTTGTTGGACAGTTCCAGAGACGGAGGAGCACTACATCTATCGCTCCACAGCATATTACGAGATTCGAGGGCGCTACCATTGCCTTTTCAGAGAGGGATTTTGACCACTGGCTAGAGTCATGGACTATTGTGAATAGAGATTCTTGGGTTTCTATCTCCTAGAGATTTGCAGGCTCAGTTGTAACTTTGGTCTCATAGGTCACTTTGGCCTTTTGAAGACGTTAATATAACATTTCATTTCTATAGTCTCTCTCTCTCTCTCTCTCTCTCTCTCTCACAATGGCGTGAGTACCCTCGTGCCCTCCTCCGTCGTGCTGTGCGCTGGTGGCCCTGGATGTGGCACGCTGCTGTTGCTACTGCTGTGCGCACCCGCTGCCACGTGTTGTGCGCATCTGCTGCTGCTGCAACGTGCACCCGCTGCCGCGTTGTGACTGTGCACCTGCCTCTGCAGCGCTGCTGTGTCCGCCTCCCTTTTCCCACCCGCCCTTGCTCATGCTGTGTCGGCGGCAACTAGGGGGAAATAGCCACAATGAATCTACAGGAGGTGGAGGCATACATCAAGAAAGTGGAGGTACATGTGGGTCACGTGAGGGCAGATGAGGGTAGACCCCTATACATTGCTATATGTTACTTTCCACCCAACATATCTCATTATGCAGCGCCCAAGGGGCAATCTCCATATATGATTCTAGATGAGGACATATGGGAGTTCTCCAGGGAGGGAGATGTTATCATACCTGGGGACTTTAATGCTGGAACAGCTCAGTACCAGAGCTCCTTCTATGACACTTCGGAGGAGATGTTGAGAGAGAGAGATGTGGAGGAGATGTGTTTGACCCGGAGATCACACGATGAGGTAGAGTGTACTGAGTATGGGAGATACCTCTTGGAGATGGGGACTGCACATGGGCTGGCCATTTTAAATGGCCTAGAGAGGTATCCACTTGCCTGTGGCTTTACTTGCTTTCCACACAGACATGGGGCCAGCACAATGGATTATGTTTTAGCCTCGCGAGCCTTCATCCCGAGTATCCAGGATGTTGGGCCCCTCGGAGTTACGGTGGATGATGCACTTCTCTCCTTTACGGTGGATTTCCACTACAGTACCCGCCAGGTTGGGCAGTCCTCCTTATCCGAGATATACCTTCTGTAGAGAGACTGATGGAGTATACACTGCAGAGATGTACAGCTTGTTGAGTGCAAAGTTTCCACAGAGGCCATTAGCAGAGCTCACACAGATCCTGACAGAGGCTTTACATACAGCTGCAGCGACGGCGTTCCCACACACGCAGCCCGCAGTATGACTACGTCTTGGGAGCATGTCCCAGAATAGTTGGTATGATGATGACTGTAGGGAGCTCAGAGCCGGCGGGCTACAGAGAGAGGTGGCCACAGGTGTTACTACATGTAGACAGTCACGCATCATCTTCCATTGCCTCATTCGGCGGAAGAAGAGAGCATTCTTAGCTCGGCTGGAGAGAGACATGTATCAGTTGTTTTTGAGTCAGGATTCTGGGGAGGCCTGGAGATTGCTTAGAGAGCACCCCCCGCCTCCGGCCATTACCTCTCCAGATGCATGGGGCGAGTATGCAGCCTCCCTATACATAGTACTAGGGCATCCACCACTGCCGAACCCTCCAGAGCCCTGTCCACCCACTTCTACCTTCTTCACAGCAGAGATGGTGAGGAGGGCCATCAGCAGATTGCATACAGGGAGGGCACATGATCATAAGGGCATTGTAGCTGAGCATTTCATACATGCTAGAGATATGATTGCAGACTTGCTAGCTTTAGTGTTTAATAGAGCCATGTGTGAGGGGTTTCCTGGGACTTGGAGTACTTCCACAATTGTGCCAGTACTCAAGTCTGGAGATCTCAGCATGCCGACTAACTATGACACCATTATGATTGGTCACTCGCTGGCCAAGTGGGTCTGGAGATCAGCGCCTATTTTCACATATGGGCAGGAGACAGTGGAGTATGTTGACTCATACACATATCTTGGAGTGGTGTTCACTGGGCCCACATTTTCCATGAGGGGGGCAGCAGAGGCCAGACCGACTAGAGGATATGCAGCACTAGGAGGTATAGAGAGGATGTGCTCACAGGTACAGTTTCAGGAGCCACGCACTAAGTTGTGGCTTTTCGACACGTTGGTCACATCGGCGATGCTATATGGAATACAGATCTGGGGGCCTAGCCTATATTGCCACAGTCGATCACGACGCACATACGATGGATAGAGATTGATGGAGAGACCACTTGTGTCCATGATCTCCAGGATGATTCGAACTAAGGCCTCGGTACCCCATGAGATTATCAGAGCCGAGATGGGAGCACCACCGATCGTAGTCGAGGCTCTTGCTAGATCAGTGTCATTCATAGCACCTGGGAGCTTCCCGACACTGGTATGCACGACTTGCTCTAGAGTCCTCTCATCAGCTAGCCATGGAGGGAGACACTTGATGTTGTTATGCGCAGATAGCATCCTGGTTTGAGCTCCATGGGTTCAGTTTAGACAGACTTCCACCCTTCCAGTACTCTCTATCTGGAGGCACCCCCCTCACCTTGACACATTCTGAGATTAGTAGAGTCATCAGATAGGACCTCATTCAGTTGGACACTAGGAGGACATGGCTAGAGCCCGCACAGGAGTTGGGGACGAAGATGGCTTTCTATAGAGACCATCTTCTCCGCACCACTGAGGATGGCTTTATACTTAGACGGAGCTTCATGGATACCCATCTGTCTCATGGATTGAGGTGCGCCATTGGGCAGATCCGCACCTCTTCACATCAGTTAGAGATAGAGACAGGCTGATTTAGAGGCATACCTCCAAGGGACAGAATTTGTAAGATTTGTTGGATAGAGCCAGAGACGGAGGAGCAGCACATTTGTCGCTGCACAGCATATTACGAGATTTGAGGGCCCTACCATTGCCTTTTTAGAGAGATTTGTTTCACTGGCTAGAGTCATGGACTATTGTGATCAGAGATGCTTGGGTTTTTATCTCCTGGAGATTTGCAGGCTCAGAGAGTCTATGATCAGGAGCAGATGACTTCTTTAGAGGGACTACCCGGGAGGACAGAGCCGACAACCCAGCAACAGGAACCCTGTGGGACTCTAGTTGATAGAGCTATCCAGTTGGGCAGATCCAGATGCGAGAGGGTTCGTGGATCCTCACATCGGAGACGGTGCCTACACCGGAGGATTCTGAGCATCATTGCGAGGCATCGGCCTCGTCCGACCAGGCATCTCACTATGGCAGATATCCAGGCCATCCGGCAGAGACCCATGCTAGAGCTCGTAGGATGATTACCACTTCAGCCATATACTGTTGTACTCACTGCCACTCTTGTACTCCCCCATATTCATGTATGCATGTATCCGTGTACTCATGTACCCCATTTTGACTGACATACTTCCCTTCCTCTAAGAGCTCACTCGTGAGCTCAGTAAAAACTCAGGGTAATTCCTTTGAAGGGTAGTCAATGTCTCCGAGGTAGCGTCCTCCTCAACACGTCCCTTCCACTTGATCTTGTATTTCGTGACTACCCCAAGCCTCGAAGCTAGTCTTGTGTGCATGCTGCACACGGTAGATACACTCTGTGCACATGTCATACTCCCCTTCCTCTAAGAGCTCACTCTTGAGCTCAGTAAAAACTCAGGGTAATTCCTCTGAAGGGTAGTCAATGTCTCCCATGTAGCGTCCTCCTCAACACGATCCTTCCACTTGATCTTGTATTCCGTGAGTAGTGTATGCCGCAATCGTCGTTCAAAAAATCCAAGGATATTCTGGTTTGTGTGGTACACATGGCATATCCTTGTTATCTATGATTTCTTGAGGAGTAACTAGCTGATCTGCTCCACCCAGGACTTCCTTAAGTCTGCTGACATGAAATACGGGATGAACTTTCACATTAGAAGGCAAGTCCAATTCATATGGAACTGAACCAATCCGGCGTGTAACCCGAAATGGTCCGCGGTATCTAGGGGACAATTTCAGAGATCGGCCTGTCCGTAAAGTCTCGAAATCTTTCGGAACTCGCAAATACACCATCGTTCCTGTAGAGAACTCCCTCGGTGAACGATGTCTATTAGAATAAAATCTCTCTGTCTTGAGCGCTTTAATAGATTTCTTCGCAACTTGTAACATTTCTTGCATGTCTTGCAAAAAAGTACGCGTTGCATCATGGTGGAGTCGTGAAAATCCCACGATAACAGGTGATCTAGGTTGAAATCCGTACATAAGCATTAAAGGACTAAAACTTGTACTCATATGCGTAGTACTGTTATATGCAAATTCTAACATAGGAAGGTAATCCTCCCATGAACCTTGTCTTTTGGAGACATATGCACGAAGCATGTCCTCCAAAGTCTGATTCACCCTTTCAGTCTGGCCATCAGATTAAGGATGATCTGAGGAGCTTAGATTCAAAGTTGTTTTCAACTTCTAAAAAACAAGCCTCCAAAAGTCACTTGTAAACTTAGAGTCGCTATCACCGACTATGTCCTACGGTAAACCGTACAGTCTAAACAATTGCTCGATAAATTGCCTTGCTAATTGTGTAGTCGTAACAGTCTTCTACGGAGGTAAAAATCTAGCCATCTTTGTCAAGCGGTCCACCACAACCCAAATAGAATCATGGCCTTGACGTGTTCTTGGCAATCCGGTAGTAAAATCTATGAAAATACCTTCCACTTATTACCTGGGATTTGCAAAGGATTGAACATCCCAGCCTGTCTGAAGTGTTCAGCTTTATTTGCTCGACAAATCTGACACTTGAGGACATAATCTTCTACATACCCTTTCATCTTTGGCCAATAGAAAGTGTGTTTCATTAAAACTAATGTCCTGTGTACCCCGGGGTGTCCAGTAGAACGGGCGTTGTGACACTCCTTAAGAATCTTGGACCTAATGGTGGGACCAGTGGTACACAAATTTTGTCATTACGGAACAGTAAACCATTCCGAATCATCCATTGGCCTCCCACAGCCAGGCTGCTTACTCACTGAGTCTTGGTCAATCAATGAGCTCCCGTCCTGGATCCTCTGTCAATATGGACCAAAATAACTATCAGTCCTGCAAAGCCCTGTCAATGACTGAAATAAGTCGGTGGAAGTCAGTGGAAATCTCGGTGAACGACAAAGTATTCACGTCTCTTATTTGACTAAGCGCATCTGCTAAACTATTCATGGACCCCTTTTGATAGTGTATTTCAAAATCAAAATCTTGCATTAACTCTGTCCATCTAGCTTTTGTCCTCTCAAATCATCCGCATCACACACATACTTGATTGACTGATGATTAGTCGATACCACAAACCCAGAGCCGTATAAATAATGCCTCCACACCTTGAGAGCATAAATGACAGCATAAAGCTCCTTCTCAAGGACTGGCCTAATCGTCGTCCAGCTTTCGACTCTCAAAAGCAACATGTCTACCATCTTGGAATAGAGCAGTCCCGATCGCATAGTCACTCGCATTAGTCTCAAGAACATAAGGCCCACTAGGATCGGACAGTGCTAAGTAGGGGCTTTCTTGACTTTATCTTTCAAAAGTCAAGAACATAAGGCCGACCAGGATCGGACAGTGCTAAGGTAGGGGCTTTCTTGACTTTATCTTTCAAAAGTCTGAAGGACATATCCAAATCGTTATTCCAAGGGATAGGTTGATTCGACTTACATCTACGACCTTTCAACAAGTCGGTCATCGTGAGCTGAGAGTACTCCCGCACAGATTTCCGAAGAAAAACAACAAAACTGAGAAAAGAACGAAGTTGTCTCACCGTTTGCGGTATCGGCCAAGCCAAAACCTTTTGGACTCAATCATAGTCAATGCTCAACCCGTCTCGTGTGATCTTGTGTCCCAAGTGAATGATTTTTGTCATAAAAAGCTCACATTTAGTAAACTTACATATGATCGATTCTGTCTTAAAATAGTCAAGACAATCGTGAGGTGTATAACAAGATCCTCAAGAGTACGACTGTAGTCTAAAATATCGTCCAAGAAGACAACCACGAACTTTCCCAAATGTTCACGAAAAAGATCGTTCATCATTTGCTGAAAAGTGGCTGGAGCATTGGTCAACCCAAAAGGTAATATGAGAAACTTGTAATGGCCATACCTAGTGTGAAAGGCGGTTCTTTCGACGTGCCTTTTATGAATACGTATTTGGTGGTAGCTAGTACATAAATCGATCTTTGTGAAATACTTCGCTTCCACTAAATGGTCAATCAAGTCATTTGATCCAGGGAGAGGATAACAATTCTTGACTGTCACTTTGTTCAGTCTCTTGTAATCTACACACATTCGTCAGGTGTTGTCTTTCTTTCTCCTAAGTAACAGAGACGCATCCCAAGGTGATTTACTTGGACGGATCTGACCCATCCTCAAATAATTTGTGAGTTGTTTAGCCAACTCATCTTCTCAGCCTGGCTCATCCTGTACAGTGACTAGAACAATACGATGATCTACTGCCCTTTTGGGTGGTAAGCCGGATGGCAACTCCTTAGGAAATACATCTTGAAACGAGTCAAGTAACTTCTTTAATTCTTTGCTTTCAAACACACTTAATTCATTGACATCCATAGTATGTATGAGAAATGAAGAAAGTGGAATCAAGACACAGTAGAAAAAGTAATATACAAAGAAGAATCCATTATATTTCCAAAATCAACTGTATTTACAAGAGGTCCCTGAGATGGATGTATACAATCACCTAGGATACAATATTGAGTGTTCCTATGTGTAAAAGAAAAAGAATGACTAGAATAATCTATCTGGACCTTAGGGTCTTAAACCACTCAATCCCTAATAGCAAGTCTACATGCTCTAGATGCATAACATAGCACTCCAGAATATCTTTGTAGTCCTGAATCCGGATCGGTAGCTTCTCCACCTTTCGATCCCACATTGCCGACCCGCAGGTAAGCGTACCTCGTAGGTATGATCGCTAGGTGTTGTGTCCAGACCCAATTGTTGCACAAGTTTGTAATTAACAAAGTTGTGTGAGCTTCAAGGGTCCAGAAGAATGTGGATTCCATGGCCATTCACTTCTCCATAAACTCGGAGAAGTTCGTGCAAGCTAAAAACCTTAGAGTTGAACAAACAATTAGAACATGAACTAGGGCAAGAAAGTACAGTGACTGAAGTATCTGTCAAAGACAACTAGTTGGCTGGCTTCGTCCTTGGTCCTGCGTTGGCCTTAGCACCCTGCTTCTTCGGGCACTCGTTACGCATGTGTCCTTTTTCTTTGTAGATGAAGCAACGTCCCTCCTCCTTGAGCTGGAGACAGTTTTTTTTTCACTGAAGTAGAATTCTTCGGAGGTTTTTCCGAAGACTCTCCTTTTTTCGTGCTAGTCATCGGCGCGGAGAACTTCCTTTTGTGCTTGTTCCCTTGCTCGGTAACGGGCTTGGTTTTGGAGGAGACCATCGTATCATCATAAATATGCACAAAATGAATGGCCTCATCCAAAGTTTTGCACTTGTTATTCTCGACCTGTAAACGGTACGAGTCGGGAAATCCTTTTACGAAGAAACCCAAAAGAGTAGTAGAATCCATATTCGTAGCTTTCATCTACAAGTCTCTAAATTTTTGAAGGTATACCTCATAAGTGAGGTTCTGCGAGGTCATGGTCAAACTAGCAAACTGAGCAACTATGTCATAGTCATTCTCTTTCTTGAGGAACTTTTTCTTGAAGACTTCTTCAAACTGTGCCCAGGTTGTTGGTTTAGGTTTAAGTTCTTTCTACCAGAGCAAAGCCTTGCCCGAGAGGAAACCTGCTGCCAATTGAATCTTTTTGTCATTTCCAAGCTACCCCAAGCCTCGAAGCTAGTCTTGTGTGTGTGCTGCACACGGTAGATACACTCTGTGCACATGGCAATATTATAAACTTATATATAAATTTTGGGGCCTGAACCCCCCCGTGCCGTATGTAACGTTTTTGAAGCGTCTAGGATTTGAAAGAAACATTTATGAAACGTGTTTCAAAAACCCCTTGGCAGCTATGCTCTTAGAGCTGAAAGTATGTGTGTGTGTGTGTGTGTGTGTGAATAGGGGCTTATAGCCACTAGAGTGTTTGTGTGTAAGCAGTGATGTTATTAATTTAGCCAAGTATCACTACCCCATGAGTAGAGTGTTGAGGCATTTGGCCTATAAAAGCATTTTACCTAGTGAACTCTAAACATATCAATACAAGCATTACATTCTACTGTGCTATCATCTGCTTTCAGTTTGTTACATCTCACACTCCCTCTCTTTTCTGCACATACACCATGGAGGTCCATGATCCATAGCTGTTTGTCTGCTAACCCTAAGCCCAACAAATGCATGACAGAGTAGGTGGAGATAGAGGAGCACTAGTTGTGTAGATGCTCTCCCTATTATGAGTGTATTTTCTGAGATGGATTTGGCCATCTTATGGGATAAGGGTTATAGGGATTAGATATGGGTATGTACCTACTAAAGCGCATTGGGATGCCATGCTCAAAGTGTGCCTGGCGAGTCAGAGCTAGAGAGATGCCTCTCAGATCTCCATCACATACTTCTCTAGATTGCCTTAGTCCGCGACAAAGGCGGCCACTCAAGCTCCTCACGTGCCACCTGCCAGTTGCAGGTCCAGGACCACAAGAGGTGAACTTTATCACAGCTTTGCTTTGATTATGGAGGACGATGGCACTATCAGTGCATGACAGTTGAGAATGCTCAGTGCTGGAATTGTAGCTTGTCTATAAGGCAAACTGCATTTGGTAACACATGGAGTCCCATGTTTTTTTTTTTCTATCAAGCCTTACAGCATAGAGCAGCAATACTATACCGAGGATTGCCAAAGTTGATGAGCGACTCATGAGAAGAAGTGCAATTAAACCTTTTCGTATTTGTGTTATTTACACTTTGCGTACCTCCCAAAAAAATATAATTCACTTCTTTTGTTGGTTTCATGAGTTCTCTCTAAGTCTCAATAAAGCATAAAAGTGATTGAGGATATCTCAAATAACTGCCTTAACACTTCAACCAAACACACATTCTCTCTTTTGAGGTTGGTGGATCTGATCTGGTAGAGGTGCTCTTTTGGCAGGCGTTATTCTGGCAACAACCAAACTATTATGGAGTGGACCTGACTGCATTATACGACACAGCTTTTCAAGGCTATTTCTCTCAGGTATTTTATTTATTTGTTGAAGAATCAAGGAAATAGCACGTGTTTGCCTGAAATGGATTAGTGATGAAAAATTGTAAGAAGCTATCTTTTAGAATATACACAGTGACTGTGTGGTGATCCAAACTAATTTGGGTTACTTTTGACCTTTTTACTGTTTGATTGCAGCCTGTAGTAGATGCTTTTGACCCCAGATTGCTCGTGGCTCCTTCCATTTCTCATACCATAGATTTTACAAGAATAAAGGTAACATCTCTAAGTCTTGTCCGAAATTAGTGGATACAATGCATGAAGAGGAGATTGTGATCAATGGCCCAATTTTCCTTAGCTGGGTCATTTCAGTGAGCATCCCCAATTTTGTCATCCTTGTGATAGAAATAGTACATCTGATGACATCTTGCTGTTTTCAGGAAGAGGAGTTTTATGAAATAAACATCCCTTTGAATTTCACTGCGAGTATGGCTACTCGTATTCATGGTCTTGCCTGCTGGTTTGATGTCCTCTTCAATGGAAGGTTTGTGAATTTGATCTGTTCAATGGAAAAGTGCCAGTGTAAACAATGTTTGGGTGGGGGTAAGAACTTTATGGGGTCTGTTTGCGGCAATTGAAATAAAATTGTGCACTACTTCACAACCTTGATGGAGTGTATGCTTTGGAAGGTAAAACCTCAAACTGTAAACCAGTACAGAAAATTGAAAGAACTTCAACATGGAATCTCTGGAGGCAGGAAAAAGTTACTATGTGTAGAAGATGAGCTCTTGCCCAAGGATCATAAGGCTAGGGGCTCTTACTATTACAAACTATATGTGATAATTTGATTTAAGCTCCATTGGCTCCCATTTTTGAAGTGACAAGCGATTCACATTGAAGGAATGCTGAATTTAAGAACGTTGAGCTGCATCACTTCAAACTAGTTGTTCTTGAGTTATGAAGCAGCCTCACAGGTCCAGACTCCTCAACATAGTAATAAGAAATCCTGTTTCTAGTTCTACAAACCTTTGAAACATTTCTAGATAGAAGCGATTCTAAAACACTCAAAAATCTCTGACAGGGAATCTGCCCAATTTCGAGGTTGAAAATTTTTTATGCTGGGCCTGTTTGCATGCACCACTTAACATATTTTCTCCTGGTTTTGTTATGCCTATGCCTCTCGATTGTGGCTGCAACCTTCTACTCTGATTCAGCCCCTGTGCAGCCGGCTTCTCGCTCCTTCTTCATTCTCCATCTTCTCCCTTGTCTTTCTTTTTTTCCTCCTTCATCTTCTCCCTTCTCCATGTCCTCTTGCATCTCCTCCTCCATCTTCTGAGTTCTCCGTTCCTTTCTCTCTTTTTTTTTTTTTGGTTCCCTCTTTTGAAAAACATCATGTATTTTAATCTTTTTCACAACCTTGTAGTTTTTTTGCCTGGGAATGAACCTTTTCTAGACGAAATCATAAAAACCTCGAAATGGCGGGAAAAAATATAGTGATTTTTGTGACTATGCTTCTCAGTCAAACGATACATCCACTCATACAAAGGCCAGAAGTAGTTATTTTTAGGACTGTCTTCACAATTTTAGAATGTTGACAAGATTTGTAAAGCAAAACAAAGTGGTGGTGTTAGATCCCTGTTTGATGCAGGTTAGAGAGCTTTAGTCAATTAGTTAAGGTGTGGAATCAAAAGAATCGATTATGTGATCAAGTCTTTAACAAGATAGATGATGATTAAGGGTTGAAGGGGTGCTCATTTAATTAGCTGGAATGTTCCTAATAAGCAGTTATTGGTATCATTAACTTTATTAGGATCATAGAAAAAATTGGCTGACTGGGCCTATATATAAGGCACCTGGCTCTCTTAGTCTGGACATAATTAGCTTATGTGAGGGAAGCCCTTCCCCGTGTGGTGGTATGGGGCACATGGGGTCAATTCTCTCACAGGTTGATGGTAGGCGATTTAGGGACCAATCCTACTTGTTCCACCTTTGGGTTCTTGTGCTACTCAGTTTTGCTAGAATTGGAAGCCCTAGCAGTGCTTGCTTTTGAGTAGATCTCGGGTTCGTTCCCCATTCTTGCAATTCCCCAGCATCATAGACTAGCCCTAGTAGTAGGAGACAAATTTGAGCAAAGCAGGACGTGTCAGACATGGATTGCAGTGGTTGTGGAGCAAGTGTGAAATGTGTGCATATGCATCTCCCTGTACTCTGAAGAAAACATGATGATTTGGAAAGAGAAGAAAAATTGGCAATAATTAAAGAAAATATGGAAAGTCCTGATTTGCCCATCCTACACCGACTTTTTCTCACTAGCAGGGTTACCCAGGAGATAGTCAGTGAGCAATTAACAACTACTGATTGGCGGAAATGAAAATTCATAATTCATTTTCAATGTTGCTATGTGGCTGGTCCTTCCCTCCCAATATTGTTC
The DNA here is from genome assembly GCF_041138505.1 of Cibotium barometz. Taxonomy (NCBI): domain Eukaryota; kingdom Viridiplantae; phylum Streptophyta; class Polypodiopsida; order Cyatheales; family Cibotiaceae; genus Cibotium; species Cibotium barometz. The sequence continues at coordinate 48,517,433 of NC_141075.1, forward strand.
CTGAGAATCCATGGGCAGCATCCCTGACAGAGGCTGCCTAATCATGCCCTTGGCTCTGTGGATCCTGATCGTACTCTGCAGGTGCATCACACTCCCCCCCCCCCCCCCCCCCCCCTCCCCCCCACCACTAAAGTGCATCTGTGTTCAGCTATATAAAGGGTACTGCACAAAAGAACTAACAAACGAGAACTGACACTCTGAGAACTCGATTAGGAAGTAGCTCCCCGGATGTTCTGACCTGCACACCTGACCCCTCTCGACGTGTGCACCTCTCTACCTGCCTGCTATTATCCCCTCCTGCCTGCCACTCTTCCCCTTCTCCTTCTATCTGCGACTCCCCCTCTATTGTGCACATTTCCCTCCTGCCCACCATTTACACCTTCACTTGCATCTCCTTCTGTTACGTCCCAAGGCTAATAAGGGTTAAGACCTTCAAGTTAGGTTAACCATAACCTAGGGGTTTGGCATCTTAAGTGGGGGTTAGTAGCTTTTATGAGACGTGCTATATTTTGCTCCTGGTTCATAGGAGGCCTATATAAATGGCATTATGAGTTAGTTTGAGCGAGAGCTCCTACTTCGTGCTTACATCTCATGGGTGTGTACTGGTGGTATGGGACTCTAGGGAATTTGCATGTGAAGCCATGTCTCTGAACCTACTATCCCCTTGTGCTCAGGAGTGAGCCTGAATGGCTCTATGGTTGGGCAGTGACCTAGATGCCCAAGTCTGTGTGTTTTCCTTTGTGTTTATACTTAATCGCAGGGTCTGCTAGTCTAGGGGATTGACATTGGTATTAAAGACAGACCTGTTGGAATTAAGTGGGGAAACACTCCGGAAGGAGAGGAGAAAATCCATGGAGTGTATCTTCTAGGTTCTAATCTGTGGGCTGCTTTTAGTCTTCAAAGGCCCGGTGGTATGGGGGACACTTAGGGTGGAGGATGGAGCAGAGTCGGAGGTGAATGGGGAAGAGGCCATGGTTAGATGTATGTAGACGGTTTTTGAAATCGTTGCATATCTATGGAAAAATCAGCGCTGACCTAAGACACATGGGTGTGGCGACTTGAGAGACACATGGGTGTATAATACAGGCCCACACGTGTGAGTTTACGGGCGGACTGCAGGCATGGGCGCATGGTTTCTGTACAGGGGAACACAGTTTTTATATAAAAAAAGCAAGTGCATGGAGTATTTTGGACAACTTTGGCCGTCAGTGGTCCCCTTTATGCTAAAATAGGGAAGAGGAAAGCTAAAAAGCTGGAAATCTGTTATTTTGGGGCTACACTTGCTCTTTTGCGTGTTTGCTTGCTTTTTTGGGGGGTACAAGCTCATAAAAGCCTACATGCTTGAAGCGTGGGCTGAAAGACGACCTCTATGAGTTGTATCTACTCTAAAGCTGAAGCTACAATACTCTACCCATTCAAGGTGGCCATCTTAAGCTTTCTACTCTCTTTGATTCTGCACAGTTGTTGAGATCTCTTCATCTTCTTCTCCATTGCGGAACAACAAACATCTTCGGGGGTGCAAATTGTATAAGCTCTATGGATTGCCCGAGGAGATCCCAAAATCACTGCACAATTCTGGCAAGATAGTGTTTTCCAAATTGGAAACATACTTGAGCATGTCATCTTCGGATCATCAAGAGTCGGATGGTCAGACGCGAACCAGACAATGGGGGATATGCTGAGGGCGTATTTCTCCAGAGGACAATCCAAGTGGGAAAGGCATCTTCCACATATTGAGTTTGCTTATAATAGTAGTAAGCATGCGGCCACTAGTTTTAGCCCATTTATGCTTATGTAGGGTTATCAGCCATTGCCATAGGACTACAGGGGTCAAGTTGCAATCATCAGCGGATATCTTGCAAGATACGTAGGATATGGTGAAATTCGCATGGGAAAGCACTACCTCCTGGAATCAAGATTCACCGTGTGTTTCACATGAGTCAGTTGAAAGAACGTCTAGGTGAAGGTGATGAGATTGTCCCCCCCCCCCCCGGGCTTTGCGCGGGCCCTTGAGGAGAACAATCCTTTTCTTTGAAGACAAGCAATGATGACGTTAGTGGGGATGTCATAGTATCTAGTCCATACTATGCATGATGGAGTTGATCTTGTGGATGACTACCATGAGCTTATAGATTGCATTTTCTTATAAGGTGAATTTGGGCATGTTCCTGGATTCATCTTGGTATATATTACGACCTTACATGCAGATTGTGATAAAGAAGTCATGACCACTCATTGGAAAGATTTTCAGGTCTCATCCTTTCTGGTCTCAGAATAGGGATTGGATCTTGGAAGCACTCCCTCCACAGAGCTTGTTTACACACTGTACTGATGCCCGCTTGCTTGGACTCTTGAGAGCAGCGCGTTTCCTCTTGACCCGAGAAAACTGTTATTTGGATACCGCTGGAACTTCGACCCAGTGCTAGAGGACAGCAACTCTTGTTCGATTTTCCTCAGGTTCCCTCGGCTTCTGCAGGTCTATTGGAAGTTTTTGGCTTCCATAGGGTCAGCCTAGATTAGAAAATGCTGCAAAGACTAGTTTTGTACAAACAAAATACTTACAGTGATGACATTTTATGTGATAATGACATGATGAAGTGTTATATTCTTGCAGTTCTGTGCAGAGATGGTTAACCACTGCACCAGGAGCACCGACTACACACTGGTATCAATTGCGGTGTGTCTTGTCTCAGCCATTATATGTTATGGCAGGGCAAGTGATCACAGGGCACTTGAACATGGTTGCTCATGGTGCCCAGAGCTACACATTGAACCTCACCATGTCTGGTAAGTGGACATTGCAGCAAATGTACATGCATTATTATGTGTTTGTAGATTATGATATGTCGAACTGCTTTCAAGAGTAACATTCTTTATATATGCAGTCAAGATGTGGGGTGGTTCTGGCCGAGCTGTTGTGCAGACATCCTCAGGCAAGCTGGATTTAAAGGAGCCATATTATAGGATGTCACAGCCACAAGCGTACGCATGGACTCATGATCAGATGCAACAGATGCAACTGCAGCAACAGGTCACACTGCCAACCTTGTAGCTTACTATGATATACCTCTCTTCTTTAGGAGTAATGAAGTGGTCTTGGTTGTGCTCACTAATAATATGCACACAAATTTGGTAGCTGTAATAGAGAGGTGTGTATGTTGTAACTAAAATGATCTTGTGCATTGCTTCCAAAGGACTAGTACTGTCATACCTTAACATGTTTTGTGCGGAGTCTGGAGTTATGGAGCTGTCTGCTTGGTACTTAATCAGTAGACATAGACACTCAAAGCTGTCTTCACAGGCAACTTCAGGTCGACTGCCATTGATGCACCTACTAACTTGCACTTAGCCATGCCAACTGCCTTCGATATCTTCTTCACATATCTTTGCTCAAAGATGAAGATGCTATCTTGCTTCTGTGAAAGACAAAATGCTGGAGTCCAAACTTTGTAACCACTTCGGTCTCGAGCAGCTCTTGAATGTGTCTTGTGGTGATCTTTTGTGATGTGATTTCTTCCACATGTATAACAATGACAAAGGCATGCCATTAATAGAGGGAGGTCACATGTGAAAGCCCAAAATAAACGAAATATCTGCTAATTTGCTCTTCCCATGCTTGGAGGGGAATGTTCCAACCCAGATGTACTTTGCTGTATCCATCTATTTTAAAAGCCTTCACTGTATTGTTTATTTATTATGAACCAATGGACCGGAGCTAGTGGGAGGATCTTTTGTTGTGTGGGCAGCCGGCCTACTTATTGCATCGATTTTAGAGTGACCTCAAACTTATTGGGACTTCGATGTCATGGCTAGGCATCTTGAAGCACATTCAGTAGAACTTGAAAGCTTTGTATTTTGTGAATACGGCAGTCTGAGCCAGACAAATCCTGTGTGTATGGGAAGGTAAACTATTTGAATTGTATTGTGTAACTTGTGGTTTTGCAGGCTACTCAACCTTCCCAGCAAGTGCAAGCTCAGTCGTCTCAAATCCAGGGTGAGTCAATTGCAACCATACAACAACCATCACCTTCAGCAGTTTGGGCTGGGCAGAGGCAGCAGCAAATGCAACCTCAGCAACCAGCACCCGTTTCTCCTTCACAACATCCTTCCCAACAGATTTATCAACAGAATTTTTGGGCGGGTTCGTAGTAGGTGTCCTCCCCAACAGATCTGTCAACAGAATTTCAGAATACTTCTTCTTAGCACTGGGTAAGCTGAATCTCAGGGTTGAAACACGTGAACCCATTTTCAGGGTTATTGTCTGTATTCATTGAAGAGCAAGTGAGGTAGGGGGGCCAGTAAAGTTCCCTTGAAACTTCTCTCATGGACATATGTGGCTTAGATGTAATGATTGTTGTGCATTGATGGCAATCATAGGATTGGATTACAGAGATGCCAATCTTGTAAAATAGTGAACTCATCAAGCAAAACTACGATTTTGTTCAGGCTTCATTGATTTCAGGCCTTTCTATTGGTATACCAGCCTCGTAATTTTTAAGTTGCCTACTGTGTGGGGGGGTTCGTTTTGTGATACTTAGCACCATCGGGACCCTAATCAAGTAAAGGAGGCATTTTTCATCCTTGATCAGTTCTCCCCTTTGCATGGATCACATGCCACATGTTTGTTGACCTCACATTAAAGGTGATGCGTGCGAACTCGTACGCGTCTGCACTGAACTCTTGGTCTTCACACCTAAAGAGTGGGGGTGTGAAACCAAATAATGGATGCGTGGTGGAAATATTTGATGGAGGGGTAGAGTGCCTTGTCTAACCCTCAACCTCCTCCTCGGTTGTTAAGACTCCTGATAAAAATGTTATGGGCAGGTGTAATTTAGATTCTATATTTGGAATGCTTGAGTTGTTTTGAAAGTACCTCCCTCAAATTATGAATTTACAGTATAGGACTCCATTGCAACGCTCAAAGTCATGATTAAAGCTACTGTTTCCATTCTGAGTAAGGCTACTGCTTAACACAACTAGAGCACTGCATCATGCTTTTAATGCAGACAACATAGTGCAAGCTTCGATTCTTTGCGCACACTGGCAATGTCTGAGCTGTTGGATTGACATTGATTCCTACTTCGGTATTAGTGCTTTCACATAAGCACACTAAGCAATGATCAACGGTAATGATCCAATCAAAGGGTTGTACATATACACCTCCCCTACATCAATGGGACATGCCTAGGATTAAGGGGATTCCACCTCGAGTTTCACTGATCCTACTTTAGTAAATCAAGTCTGTAATAACCTTAGACATGCAACCTTCACTAAGGCTTATAGTAAGGATAAATACAAAGAACAAAGTGCCCTAGCTAGATATAATTGCAAAGCATAACATTAAAGTGATTACAAGGAATCTCAAAAGTTGGCCTTGGTTCTTTGTCTTCATTTTTGTTATTGTTGTCCTCGTCCTTCTTGAATCAATTTTTGATTTCATCCCTTCTTTTTGCAGTATTAATAACTCTTATTGCTCTTCTTTTCCTTGCCACAAATGCTTGCTCTTCTAGGTGGAGTATAGCAGCTTGTGAAGCCCTTGATGATCAAGATGGCATTACATTGTGGCTGTGCTAAGTTTCACAAGATTGTAATACACATGGTTTAAAAGGTTAGAAGAATATTATTTTTTCAAGGAGTGAAAGGGAAAGTTCCCTTGGAATCAACACCAAAAAGGGATGGACTCTCCTCCTCTAGAATTGCATTGTATGGGAGGAAAATGTCACCTTCGAGCTGGGAACAAAACTGTTTGGTTGTTGCCTTTTTGTTGCAAGTTTGCATAGAGAATGTCGCCTCTTTGTGTGGCTATTTGTGTCGCAAAGATGAGCCATCTTCTAAGCTAAATAAAAGAGCTCAGTGTTGTGCTCTCTATTGAGGGCTTCAGCTCAGCTCAGTGTTGTTCCTAGCTCCATAGGAGGCTACCACATGTTGCACATATAGGTTGTGTAGAAGCATGCTACTTGAGCTGGTCGATTTGAGTTGGGTATTGGGCTGTGTATAGAGTTCACTCTAAGCTCTTTGTTGCTGCTCCAAACATTCTGAAGAGAGCTCCACACCAAGCTAAAGAGCTAGTTCTTTATGACATCAATAGAAGCCTTCGTTTGCGGAACACAATGCATCGGAGAATCAACATTTCAAGGCTTTAACAAGCTCAAGATTGAGTTGAATTTTTTATAATTGAGTGGTTCACTATAGATTTGATGATCTCTCTCTCTCTCTCTCTCTCTCTCTCTCTCTCTCTCTCTCTCACTCAAGATTGGTCTCCATCTCTCTCATAATGAAGGCTCTCATATTTCTTGTTGACAAATGCTTCCCTACTCTCTCCTTGCTTGCCACTAGCAAAAGAGAAGATTATGAGAAACTCACTCTCGCAAAGACCAAACAACAGAAATGTTCTCTATCTCATTTGTGTCACTCACTTGAAGGAAGAAGAATACTCAACACAAGGCTAATGATTAATGCACTCGCAATAGGATTTTGCAATTTATTTGACACTCTTTACACACTCGATGTTTGGCACCAATTGAAGTAAATGTAAAGAAGAGTGTAAACACCATAATGGACTCACTAAGCAAGCAAACTCTCAAAATACCCACATACACAAAGATTCTCCCATGCAACTAATAAGCAAGAGGCTCTTCCTTGGAAGAGACCTCTGATGCCATAGTAAAAATTAAGTTCACTAAGCAATGATTAATGGTAATGATCCAATCAAAGGGGATTCATGGACCACTACACGCACAGATCCTAGCAAGCAAAGCACAATTGGATTAGATTAATAGTGAAGCATAATCACATTAGAATGCTTAAACAAGATCTTCAACTCAAGAGCTTAGGTTAGCCTTGATAGAGCATGTCATTAGGTCTTGCCTTAGAGCCGCAATCTATAACTTCCTTATGTGGGTGCACTAGGCTCGTCTGCCTTGTGCTCACTTTGCTACACCAGAATGCTCCTTTGCCAAAGGGGTGAATGGAGAGCTCTTTATTCCTAGATGGAGGTAGCAAGAGATGATCCTTCATGATGGTTCTCTGTCACCAAAGGTGGGGAAAGAAAAAGCCAATGAAAGGAAAAGCTACAGTCAAATCTCTTTAAAGCGTTATGCATGGATCGAAGGCTAGTAGCGTGCAGACGTCGGAATTGTGATGCATGGATGGAACGAGAAAGAACAAGACTCTATGAAGAAGACAAGATAAGACAAGTGGATTGAAGGGAAGCATGTGAAATGTTCGCATGGTTTATGGATGCTGTGTGCAAGAAAGGGACTAAGTGTTGGAGTGTTGTGATAAGGTGTGGTTGAGACCACTGGGTACGATCATCGAAAGGCATGGGTGCCGCCACCACAGGAGGATCCGGGCCATTATATCCCATCATCGTAGGACCTTCTTGCGCCAGCTCAGTTTTACCACCTTGAGCACCATCTTTCTTTATTATTATTTTGTACCCAAGATGATGTACCTCAGGGATATGATGTAACCTTTTGGTCTCATAGCCATTTTGGCATTTTGAATACGTTACTACAACTTTCTTTCTTTCTTTGTTCTTTCTTTCTCTCGTTTCAGTATAACCTGGATTCCCCGTACCTTGATCTGTCATGACATGAGATCAACCGGATCATCCAGTTAGATCTACTGAGGTTACACATACACCATACATGGGTGTCTCCCTCAGAGATTGGTAAGAAGTGTGAGTTCTATAGAGATCACTTCTTGAGACTCTCCGAGGATGGATTCTTGGAGATTCCGGATACATATGGATACACATGTCACATGCTGTGCGTATCACGATTGGCCAGCTCAGGGTATTCTCCCATCGACTTAGAGGAGTAGAGACTGGCAGAGTTGAGAATATCCCACATGAGGAGAGGACATGCACAGTGTGCATCACAGGATCAGTAGAGGATGAGGCCCATTATATGTTCAGTTGGCTAGGTTACTTTGAGATACGGGGGAGATTCCACTATCTCTTCCAAGCGAGATTCAGACCACTCACACGGGTGATACAGTTTGAGGATTAAAGGTGCTTGGGAAGGTACTTGATAGGGATGTAGTATTGAGGTAGCATGTTGAGAGACAGCACCGGATTTGACAGGATACCTCTTACAGAGAGCCATTACAAATTTCTTTGTGGTACACACATCCACATCAGAATCCACTACTCACAAGAGTTCCTCTACTACGACATCAAATCCCACCACCCGTACCCACGCTCCAGTCCCACACCCCATAGGAGTTCTTAGTGAGAGCTTGATCCATTCGGCAAGCGAGACGTCCCCCCTGACCCAAAGCATTAGGACCCTCCACCACATAGAGACAGATTTGTGAGGTTCTCTGTCGACATGACACGCTCCGGTCTCACAGAGGCCTGGCATTCACTCCACCATCAGATCAGTTCTGGCCGAGGCGGGTATCGTCATTAGCTGATCACAACATATCTCACTCTACACAGGATCATATGTCGATCACATGTACTGTCACATGTTTTCATTTTACTTTTTCTTTTAGTTTTCCATGGCTTATCCATGGTACCATTGTATTGCTTTTGGTCTCATAGGCCCGGCGGATCTCTCTCTCTCTCTCTCTCTCTCTCTCTCTCTCTCTCTCTCTCTCTCTCTCTCTCTCTCTTCACCTGGCGGATTTGTAGAGTCTTCTAGAGGCTCACCCCATGTTCGATATGCTTTTGGTCTCATAGGCCCGGCGGATCTCTCTCTCTCTCTCTCTCTCTCTCTCTCTTCACCTGGCGGATTTGTAGAGTCTTCTAGAGGCTCACCCCATGTTCGATATGCTTGACGGCCCTCTCCCCCTACCAAGGGGTTAGATCCATAGGTTGTACGAAGGTAATGGTGTGTAACACCTCTCAGTAGTGGGCCAACCGGTTGCCTAAGTTCACCTATGGTGGGGAGATAGTAGACAGAGTTAGGAGATATGTCTACCTAGGGTTCACTTTTGCTGGACTGTGCTTTACCATGAGGAGGGTGGCGGAGGACAGATTGACTAGAGGATACGCTGCACTTGGAGCCCTGGAGAGTCAGTGTGCACACATCCAGTTTCATGAGCCTCGGACGAAGCTCTAGTTATTTGACACATTGGTTACACCAGCGCTTTGTACAATGCTCCCACCTGGGGGCCAAGTCTCTATCACAGGCAGAGGAGTGGATCTACAGCAGAGCAGCCAGCCTCGAGTGGAGGGGAGTTTTATGATGGGTGGGAGCTGATGGAGAGACCACTAGTGATGATGATCTCCTGCATGATCCTGAGTAAATCATTAGTACTACATGAGATAGTCTGGGCAGAGATGGGAGCCCCATTGAGCGTAGCCGAGGCCCTCTTCGAGAGACGGTCACTTTCATACATAGGCTATGGAGCCTCTCCAGGCACAGATACTCTAGACTTGCACTAGAGTGGTCTAGACAGCTCGCATCACAGGGCGACATGGAGTGCTGGTATGCCTAGACTAGCACATGGTATGCATATGGACCGCCTTCCACCTTTATAGTACAACCTGGACTCCCCCTTGAGCCAGAGTGAGCTCAAAAGATCATTAGGATGGATATCATTTAGCTACACATAGCAAGCACATGGATCACACTGGCTACGCCCCTAGGGATGAAGATGGCTTTCTACACAGAGAATCTTCTCCACTTATCCCCTGATGGTTTTGTTGTCCGTCGCCCGAGGTACATGGACATTCACCTCTCTCATGGAGTCAGATGTGCTACTTGCCAGACCCGCACGTCTTCACATCAGATGAGAATAGAGACTGGTCGATATGGAGCCGTCTCCCTTCCCCCTGAGGATCGGCTTTGCTAGCTCTGTCAGCTGGAGCCAGAGACTGAGGGGCACTACAGATGTCGCTTGCCGAGCATACTACGAGATCCAAGAGCACTTTCATTGCCTCTTTCGAGATGGATTTAGACCATTGTCTAGGAGAGTAATGGACTACTTAGACTAGTGTTGCCTTTAGATTTTTCTCCTCGAGCTGCATAGACACCGAGACCACATCCTACGCTCCAGACAAGGGGGACATGTCCGAGACACAAGCCACCGCACCCTTACCGACTTCTTCAGAGCAGCCAGTGACCGCGGGCGCAGCGTTGACCACAAGTCAACTGGGCCCACACAGCCACGTTGAGGAGTGACTTTGGACAGAGTTGGAGAGCTATGTAGAGCACGGCGTCCATGACCCGCTGGGCTGCGGCCCGAGTCGAGACATTTTCAGAGGATACAAGCGATATTAGCACGACGTCGAATTGCACGACCTTGGCGCTTCAGCTTGTCTATGCTGGATCAACCTATGTGAGACATTATGGGATGAGTCTATCTCAGCTGCTTTGCATAGCCCACCATTTTTCCAATTCCACACTTTTGTCAGATATGTCTTTTTCTTGCAGTTGTATCAGGCCACTAGTTCCTCTTTGGCCACATGTTATAGCTAGTTGTTTTTCAGTTTATGCTTTTCATTTTCTACTCAGGACATTTAGTTTCCTTGAGTTTTGTATGTATTGGTACTTTAGTCTCATAGGCCACTTTGGCCTCTTCTAGATGTTAATATATCTTTCTTTCTCTCTCTCTTAAGCACACACACACACACACAAACAATGTACATACCTCCAAATGCACGCACACTCTCTCCCCACACATACTCTCTCTCTCTCTCTCTCTCTCTCACACACACACACACACACACTTCCTCTCTCGTCACATACGCTCTCGACATATATAATTATATACATGTATATATATGTGTGTATTTATAAATATAAATAAATTTGTATATACAAACACATAAATATATAATTTTAATTAATTAAATTTGAATGGGTGGGGATGCGTGGTGAGGTGTGCTCGCTCTTAAATAAATACATCTTACATGTAATGTCTTTTGTCTTTTCTTTACAATGAGTGAGAAAGAGAGAGAGACCTACATGTGGAAGTTTTTATCATGAAGCACACCTTTTAAGAGGGAGAGGCCCGTATTGCTTCTCTCAAGGAAATCATTACGTAAAAAGGGCTCTCCTTTCAAAAATTTAGATTGAGATAAGATGATAAAATTCAAAATTGAGATAGGGGTAGCATGAATTGGTCCCCTTTCTTCCTTGGCTCTCTTCCTCCTATCCTATAGCCACGTGGAAGGGGCAAAACTTGTGTTTAATAAGAGTTATATTGTTTCTATCAAAGGAGGCTCCCAAGGGGATATTGGAAGTTTTTTGCTCGAAAGCCTCCTTACCCCCTCCCCCTTCTCTTTGAGTGTGACGGACTTTTGGTGGGTGAGATTCATGGCTAGTCCCATAGTACATGGACCCCTACCCGGGGTATTTTGTCGCTATCACACCTAAACTAGGTCTCTCGGGGTAACTACCTTAGGAGAATGGAATAAGCAAAATGGTCCAAACAATGAGAGAGCAAATCTTGTAACATGGATCTTTTTGAATCCTCTTCCACTAAATCTTTCAAGATCAAGTTTCCCAAATATAATATTAAGGGGTCTATTCTAAAAATTAGAGACATGTTAGTTTCACCTTGTAATCTTATCACAATAAACTATTCACATCAGAAAAAAGGTGAAAGGTGAGGAAACCACTTTGAAACTTGAACTTCTTTCTCTTCTTAATTTTCCATGCTATGATTTCTCCCCCCTTTCCTCACTTATGAGATTCAATCTTGTCATATCTCTTGCTAGGCTTCATATTTTCCATGCTATGATTTCTCCCCCCTTTTCTCACCTGTGAGATTCAATCTCATCATATCTCTTCTTGTGCATCATATATTTTTGTTAAAATTTATAGTTAGGTTCCTCTCTACCATGTCTCTATTTTGGCAAAATTTTGTTTGGTTTGGATAATTACTCGATGAGATATAACTTATTTTTCATGCCACCTTTGTAGTTCCCTTTCTCCTCTTCTTCTTTTCTACATAGATATTCCATATTAATTTTCTATTGCATCGAGGTACTCTCGTATAGATCTAAGAAGTTTGACAACACTATTTGTAGAAGATTTAACTTCTTCAAGTTAAAAATATGTTTTTGTTATTATGAGTGTTTTTTTGCATTATCATCATGGAAAAATAAGCTCTAACATTATTTGTTCTATTTGTGTTTAATTTTGGCTAAGGTTTCAAAGAGAAATCAACTAAGGGGTTTCCCTTTTTGCTGCTACATGTTTTGATTATTTTACAGTTTTGATCAATATTTTTTATATTGAGTCCTTTGATGTTTAGTGGATTATTGTGTTTCATGTGTGAAAAGTTTGGTAGCACTATTTTTGAAAGGTGAGTTGATTTAGCTTAATCAATTTAAGAATATGACTATTTAAGATTTCATTATTAAAACTTTCTTGTATTAAGAAGCTTGGTTGTTTTCTATGATAGAAAACAAGCTCTTGTATTATTTTATTTTTTCTTTTGAAGTTTGATAAAGATTTCAAAGAGCAAAAATGTTTGATAAAGATTTCAAGGCGCACACAAATGTTATTGCTTAAAGTCTATGCATAGTCTTATACATATGAGTCTATGTATTGAGCCTCATGCTTACAGCATAAGACTCTATATAAAGATTTCAAGGAGCATACAAAAGTTATTGCATAAAGTCTATGCATAGTCTTATACATATGAGTCTATGTAAAGAGTCGTATATGCTTAGCTGTGTTGTTCATCTCCTTCCTTCCGTTCTCTTCCCCAACAAGCATATTGGTGCTCTCTTATTAGATAGATGGGTAGATAACAAAAATGTGCCAAGATGTTCTTCTCTCTCCACATGGACCTTATGTTTATGCACGGGATGTAGATGGCAAACAATTGACAGAGCGAGATGTTACACACAACGAAGGAATAGATATCCTTGCAGTATTTGTAAGCATATTACCTCAAATCGTATTTCTATATTTTAAGAAAAAAAAATATCTTATAACAACTTAAAATTAACTTTCATTTGAATATATGCATGTAGCTTGAAGCAATAGATTGGTCACCTATTTAATAGGAGTTTTCATTATAGCAAGGTTAGGAAGGTCCCTTGAAAAGATGCATGAAGAAGGATGGACTAATATTTATGGAGGCCAAGCATGGCACGTAAGTCCTAAACCTATAACCTCTTTGTTTTTCTAAACGTGTTTCACTTGTGCTAGTTTTTTTTTGGTGTTTTAGGATCATGTTACTACAAACTGTGGCCATATGGAACCAAGAAAAGTAATGGAAATGTCTAAGCTTAAAACAATAAAAATCTAAGGATTGAAAATGTAGCTGCAAGAGGAGGCAACAACAAACAAAATGTGTGAGAGGAGATAAAATTAGAAGATAGTGATTAGTAGTGTCACATAGGATATGCTTTAATGTATGCTTCATGTAGAAGACTTCCATTAGGAAATTTTTGAGCTCATTTTGGGGCCCTGTAAGGAAGTTTGACCGGAATATTCCCTCCAAAAAGGGGCACTGGATAAAATTTTTGCAAACGAACTCCAAATTTGTCGGACCTCACATATTTAGATTCTACTCTTCAAAAGCTATCCATTGATATATAACACGATAGGGTTCAGAGAAGGGACAAGATAGATACCTAGAAGATTCCTTTTTGCCTAGGAATCTTCTACGTTACGTAGAAGATTCCTAGGCAAAAAGGAATCTTCTAGGTATCTATCTTGTCCCTTCTCTGAACCCTATCGTGTTATATATCAATGGATACCTTTTGAAGAGTAGAATCTAAATATGTGAGGTCCGACAAATTTGGAGTTCGTTTGCAAAAATTTTATCCAGTGCCCCTTTTTGGAGGGAATATTCCGGTCAAACTTCCTTACAGGGCCCCAAAATGAGCTCAAAAATTTCCTAATGAAAGATAAGTGCAGGTTGGTTGCAAAAGGCAATAGAGTGGGCAAAATGTTTACATTGAATGTGAATGGGCTTATATGTAGATGCTATTGGCAACTTACATACAAACCCAACTTTGTATATGTTATTTGCAAGGTGATCAACATAATGAGCCATTTGCTATGATGGATTAATTAAAGAAGTTTTATCTTTTTCAAACTACGCATATGTTCATAATTTAGTTGGAAAAGAATAAACTTATGGTAATATGAATAGAAGCATAAAGTATAAGTATAAAGCATTACTAATGAGCCTTTCTAGTCATTAATTAGGAGGTCAAGGTCTTACCAACCTTAGGCTTAAAAGGTATGACATGGGACAAAAGAGAAAGCTCTTGGACCTACAATCTCTCAAGAGAACGGCACACATAGATGTTTGTTATATTAGGAGATAGAGATACACAAAGAGAGAGAGAGAGAGAGAGAGAGAGAGAGAGAGAGAGAGAGAGAGAGAGAGTGGCATACCTCCTTGTGTAGGATGTCCTGAAGGTAAGAGGAGCTCTATTGCATGATCCCATGAGATACAAGTGATTTGTTCATGGACTTTGACATGCAAGGAGCTCCACCTCTGGTGGACAATTGATGGCAATAACATGTATGATATATTGACAATCATTAAAGTCTAGAAGTCTATCACAAATTTTGCATCTGAGTATGAGATTTTGAATGCTGAGTTTGAGAGGTGGCAAGAGGAGCTCTTTGGATCTTGAACACAGTGCAAAACATCAATCAAGGAGTGAACTAGTAGCAATCCCATCACTAGAGCATAACCTCAAGGTACATGTCATGAAAGAGCTCAACCATGCAAACAAGGTTCATTATAATTAATCCTTTTTTTATGCTTTTGAAATTTAATATATGGGCTGTAGAGTCTCATACTTGAAAGGCTTCCCCATGTGATGCCTCTAGGGCCTGTAAAGGCATATCCTTGAAAGGAATCCCCATCTAGAGCCCCTATCCTTAAAAGGCATCCCCTAATGCCTGTAGTAGACACCCTAGCCAAAAACAGAGCCCCCCAAGTGAACCTTTTTGCTGGGGAATCTACAGGCATCAAATGGGGATTCCTTTCAAGGATGGACCTCTATAGGTCCTACAGGCTCCACATATCAAATTTTATTGGATTTTGATTTTGTTTTGAGATAGTTGAGAATTGCACCCTCTTATTATGTATGTAAAAGTACTTACATGTGCATATATATGATATTTTTCTTTTCGAGATATGTATATGAATGAATTTGCATCAACGTAGGCTAGTAGATTTGGAAGAGTTTAGGCCCTAAAGGAGTACATTGGTAAAACGTACAATGACATCATCTCCCATAGCCCACATGTGGAAGGTTTTCAACAGCTTTTTGAAGTTAAAAGCACTTACAAAGGATGATACCTTCAAGAGTATTCTGACCACATTGAGCTTGGAGAAGGTCATTCTTGTGCAAAGATCCAAGTTACTTTATCTCTTCTCATCACATCACGGAGTGGGGGGGAGAGCTTTGCATGCTTTAGTGGCCCTTGGCCATGTTGTGGTATAGATGTTTCCCATGTAATCTATCTTAAACTTTAGGGGAATTCTATTTTGATTCTAGCTAACATCAAAGTTGTTGAGGAGTTTAATGGGCTAAGTAGAAATAGGCCTAAGATATAACCATAGCTCTTTTACAAGAGGTGCAGCACATACCATCTTCATTGTATATCTTTTCATTCTTATGTAACTTTGTATGCTATGAAAGTCTTTTACAATACCCAAATGTTTTTGCTTTGCCTTGCTTGAAGTAACTAAATGTATTCGTGCATACTCCAATGTGTTTTACTTGTCCACTTACGATAGTGAAATTAAGTTTAACACAATTTATAAAGACAAATTAAATCAGACTCCAAGTATGCAAATTGACCGCAAGATATTGGAAAAATAACTTTGTATTCATCAGTATATACACAAAAGATTACATAGCTGTCAAGATTTACATAGATGAGTTCAATTATAGACTAAAATAGATGTACAAATAAACTAATTTCTATCATCAAGAGGATCTCTCCACCTCTGTGTGCAACAAAACAATTGCATGTCTTTCTTGGTTATGGTTACCCTCTTTGCATGGATAACCGCTATAGTACTATGTTGCTATCTCCTATAGCTTCTTCATTGCCTCCTATACCCCTAAGTAACCTATTGAGTATTCATTTCCTGCATTGATGATGATGTATGTAAGGAGTGTTCGCACTATAAGCTCAAAATCTCATATTTCCCCTATGATGATGCATTTACACATGATGCAATGATGCATGGTGATATGGCCGGATGATAATCTCATTCAGATTCTTGATGATCCCAAGGAGCTAGCATTAATGTAGATATGATGCATTTACACATGATGCAATGATGCATGGTGATATGGCCGGATGATAATCTCATCCAGATTCTTGATGATCCCAAGGAGCTAGCTTTGGCTAGCATTAATGTAGATATGATGAGTCTCTTTGACTCTATTTATGGTGCTCCAGTTCTTTATGTGGGTGTGGAGGCTCATATTGAGTCCACTACACGATGTTTGTGATCCATATTTGGAGGTTGAGCCTATTATGCATGATGGCGATGAACACATTGATGTGGTATCATTTGATATTTCCTTAGTATGTGATATGCTAGGATCTCTACATGGCATTGGTGGCTTTCCATATTCACCAAGGACATATTCCTCTTCATTGATAGCCATGTTTACCTCTACATTATCTTTCCCATGTGCCCATTTGGATATACATTGATAATCATGGTGATGATACTTATATAGATGGATTTTCATTGGTTCTAAGTGCAAATTTATGCTCACATTCATGTGACGGATGATGTTTATGTGGATTATAGTCATGGTGGTCATTATGGTTATTCCATTGATGATGAGCATAGTCATCCACTATGTACTTCATTTGATGATATGATTTTAGTTCTTGGTGATCATGTGCATGATGTACATGAGGAGGATGTCCTAGTTATGGTGGTTCCTCGTATATGAAAGTTTTCCTATGCTTTGTCATGTGTAGGGTGTTCATGCATGTGTGGGACGTTCATGTATGTGCTTATGGGTTATATATCAATGGTAGGAGATCATGTATTCTCCTATGCTATTGTGGTTGGAGAGCATGGATTCTCCTATACTATTGGCATGGGGATATTATACATTTATGGTTCTCTGTGTTTATATGCTTTGATGCTGATATTGGCATGGATTCTCCTATACTATTGGCATGGGGATATTATACATTTATGGTTCTATGTGTTTATATTCTTTGATGCTGATATGGGGGATATATTTCTTGAAGGCCCTCCTTGTGCTTGGTAGTGTATAGGGAAAAGGAGAAAATTTATTTTATCACCTTGATTGGTGACACACATGTTCTTGATGATGGTGATATCTTTTATGACACTGTGTCTAAGCTAGAGTATAATGGTACTCTAGATGATGTTCTAGTGAAGGAGCATACTCTTGCTCTTGTACCTATGGTGGCTCATTTTGATATGATGGTGTTATCTTTGGAGACCATCCATGCTTGCTTGATGTAGCTAGTTGAGATCCTATTTGGCATGGTTTCATGTGGTGATGGTCTTTCACCATATGCCTCATTTGCACATTTTTGTGGTGTTGTGCCATCTTGGGCACATGTTCTAGTTTGCTGGAGATTCTTCACCAGCATATCTTTTTGGTGATAGGCTATTTTTAACCTATGATGTAAATGCTAGTGCTTCATGTAGTTTGTGGTGTTGTGCCATCTTGGGCACATGTTCTAGTTTGTTGGAGATTCTTCACTAGCATATCTTTTTGGTGATAGGCTATTTTTAACCTATGATGTAAATGCTAGTGCTTCATGTAGTTTTTTATGCGGAAGTTTGACATGGATCACTCCATGTGCTTGGGGTGGAGATTTCATTCTTGATGCATGGTTCTAAATTTTCATATTGTATGATATAGCATGGTATCACATGTACATATTGTGTGAATAACCTTGGCATTGCCTTATCATGTTTTGGAAAGGGGAGTGTGTGGGTTCAAGTCATTAAATTTAAAATCTAATCCACCGGGTGTGCCATGTGCTGGCCATTTGCATGAAGTCTTAAAGGGTTTCCATGTGAATGCACTCTTAGAACCTTAGGCTTTATGACCTTTCATATACGTATGGCCCTTTATATCCTATTACACGCAGGGATTTATAACCACCATTCTCTTGTATTCGACAACAATAAGCAATTCAATGAAGGAGAAGCAAGTTTCAATGGCAATATCTCTCTATCTTTTGTTCTTTACGTGTACGAGTGTTTTTGCAACGTGCTTCACATGTTGAGAGTAACTGCCTTTAACATCTACATGTCATTCATGATATCTTACACAAGACGGGAGAAGAATGCACTTGAATGATTAAAAGTGCACCATATTTTGATATTGTTTGATTTGTTGTAGTGTTATAGTGCCTAGCTTCCATTTATTCTTGTGTGAACCACTCCATAGGTTAACATGGTTCACCCGTCTGACCAAAGGTACTTTGCCATCTTACCCTCTCGAACATGAACATATATGAGTTATAAGATGACACTAGAACTTATAAAGTAGTCTTATCTTGAGTTTTAGGGAAAGTCTAAGGACTTTGTGTACATACTTACTTAAGACTAGTAATAGATGCTATACCATTTTTAAGTTTAGCCAACCTAGTGAGAAAACTAGCCTATATATAAGTCATTTTTGACACTAAACAATACACAAGCATTTCCTTGTAAAAGAATACTTCTGAGTTCCCATCTTGCTTAGATGCATGCTATTGAATACTACATGCTTGATATAAGCTTGTTAGATAGGTTTATTTGTAGGTTTCCCTTTGCATGGCTTCTTTTTCTTCTCTCGCCTTTTTTGTGAGAGAGAAATATTGCAAAGACAAATCTCTATTTACCTCCATCGAGGCAAAGAGAGATCTTTCTTCATATTCTAGCATGATGAGAGAGTGTTAATGTGATGGATGATCTCACCCTCACTTTTTGTGAGAGAGAACCACCGTAAAGAAAAATCTATGTTTACCTCCATCTGGGCAAAGACAACTCTTCCTTCACCCCATTGGACAAAGGAGTATTTCAATGTGAGGGAGTGATGATGCAATGGATCAGCCAACATATACACATCCGGAAGTTGTAATTGTGACTCTAAAACAAGGCCCAATGACACATGATTTGGTAAGGCTAAGGTAAGCTCTTGAACATATTTATCATTCTATGTTAACCACTTTATAGGCTAACATGGTTTCACCCACCGTGCACTTTACCATCTTACCTACTCAAACAGGCACTTATCTTTTGTAAGACGATGATGTAATATATAGATTTCCAGATTCTTTTTTGGTAAGGTTCTCCTCCCATTCATCCCCGTGATCTGAACTATACTGATTGGCATCGTCATAAGATTTTTATCAGCTAGCTCGATGAGGTGAAAACGCTCCTATTGAGCAGTGTAGAACGGCTCACCGTCAGTCATGCAGTCCATTGCTTTCAGGAATCATACCCTTGCTCATTCCAGAGAGTTTCCAGATCATCCAATTCCTGCTTGGTATCCAAATCAAAGGATACATGCATGCCACACTCAGTAATGGAAAATATGGACGAAAATAGTCAAACCACATGGAACGGGGAATTCTCTATAAGTAATAAAAGTATGCCGATTGGCAGATAATAATGAACAAGGATAAAGTATAACTATTTAGCAGATAACTAAAGGATGACAATATGGAAGAAGACCATCAATCTGGACACTCTAGAAGAAGACTAGTAGTGGAACTTAAAGATGGAAGTGAGAGAGGCACTTCTCAAGAAAAGAAAATGCAAGTGGAAAAGGGAGAGACAAGAAAGCCCTCCTAAGAGTAAGAGATCAGGTCTCAAAAAGAAGAGGGAAAGGTAGAAGGATATGATCTTTGGGAAGATCTCAATAAAATGAATTTCAATTTCAATTTGGAGAAAAAGTCTCACAAAGAAGAGGAAAATGTAGAAGGATATAAGCTAGGGGAAGACCTTAGTAAAATGAATATCAATATCAATTTGGATCAATTCTATATTAATGCCAAATTATAAGTAAAAATTACCAAATTAAAGGTTAAAAAGAGCTCCAAAAATTGGTACCCAAAGAGAAGCTGGAGGAGATGCCTAGAATGGACCATTATGCTAGACACTCTGGAAGAAGACCATTAGTATGGACAATTTGGAAGAAGAAAAATATTGGAACCTTAAAGACGAAAGTGAGAGAGGTAGTTTTCAAGAAAAGAAAAAACTAGTGGAAAGGGAGAGACAAGAAAGTCCTCCCAAGAATAGAACATGTCTCACAAAGAAAAGGGAAAAGTAGAAGGATATGACCTTTGGGAAGAGCTCAATGTCACTTTGGATTAATTCCTATCTTTAGTGTCAAATTACAGGCAAAAAATGTTGAGATATCGAGCTCATCTAGTGAGGCGGTGGACACTGATGACCCGCCTGGGGGATAGGCCCCACACTTACACCACTGGATGATAGGCTGTGTGACAGCCATTCTAGAGACTGGCATAGTTATAGCGCCAGCTCATTTAGTTGGCTTTACACTATAGAGAACCCTAGTATGTATTTGGTTGAGTACCTTTCATATTGTGAGTACTCTTATCTTTGTATATGGTGTGTTGAGTGTTGTGTGAAGAAGAAGAAGATTTTCAGTCTCTCACCTTGTGTGTTCTCTTTTAGGGTTTTGTGAGTGTGTGTGCTTGCAAGAGCTCAAGCTCTCTTCTTCCCTGCATCTTTTCATGGTATCAGAGCCTGGTTTATACTAAGGGCTGAGCTGTAAGCAAGAGAAGCACAGGAAGCGATACGAGGGTAAGAGCTTCATCTACTCTTCCCTATTTGTGTTGGCGACTATACCCTTGTCGGGAGCTCTATGGGAGGCACCGGCAAATGATCTTTGATTGAGGAGCTTTCTTTGTGGTAGTAAAGCTATAGGGCAACTATATCATCCTATCGGACAACATTTTTCGAGCCAAAAACGCGTTTTGGGTGCATTAGGACCTCCGTTTTTTAGAAAGCAGGCGATTTCGAGCACTACGGGTAAGTAATCGATTCTCTGCAGAACTCTGTTTTAAGAACTACAGGAAGACAGATTGGTTGTGCAGACATTGTGTGTGCTAAAAGGAGGTCAACAATTGCCATTGGGTGTATGTATGCACATTGAGGTCACTGGTTGTGACATGTGAGTGTAGTATAATACCATTGTAGAAAATACAGCAGTTTGTGCAGGACAAACCAGAGTGCTGTTTCTGGTAAATTTGTGTGTCTGGCAAGATATCAAATGATGGCATAAACCAGATTGTTGTTGAGAAGCTTGATAAGAACAACTTCCATGCTTGGAGGTTCAGATTAACAAATTTCCTGATGGGAAAGGGTTACTGGGACTATATAGAAGGTGAGCATAAAGAGGCATCGGAGATACCAGAGATCAATCCGACTGCTGCTGCAGATGTGAAAGAGTTCAAGGATTGGAACCAAGGAGCCATAAAAGTTATGTATTGGCTCTCTATCAGTATACAGGACACCATGATTGGGCACATACAGGATGCCAAGTCCCCCAAGGAGGCGTGGGACACCTTGGTAAAACTCTATGAAACGAATACCAAGGCACGAAAGATACAGTTGAAGAATGAACTTCATACTGTGGAGAAAAAGCGTATGTCTGTGAATGACTATGCATTGAAGATCAAGGGTATTGTGGAATCCCTTGCATCTATTGGCATTTCAGTAGATGATGATGATAAGTTGGAAGTCTGTCTACGTGGTCTCGGGCTACAATACAAGGTGTTCAAGACATCTATTCAGACTCGAGAAAACATTTCTAATTTCACAGATTTGGTGTCTGTTGATTATAGAAGAGAAGAGCTTGGGTGAAGACCAACAGCCTTCACAAAACAAAAACAGTTCAGAGCAATATGCCTTCTACACAAGTTCAGGAAGAGGACGAGGTAGAGGAGGCCGTGGACGCAGCCAAGGAGGTATCCGAATAGATAATCAAAATTATGGCTAGCAGCAGCAGCAACACTCCCAGAATTCCCAACAATCCATCACTTGTTGCTAATATAAACAAGTGTCTATTCTTTCATCTTCTCTAGCTATTGCAACTTGTAATAAAGATAATGTGATCAAGACGCTCCTCTAACACATCCACTGATACCTTTTGTGTTTTGTAGTTTTATGTCTTTTGGAGATAACATCACACCATATTACGGCCATCCCTATGAATCAATAGCTAGAAAATTGCTAAGATGGTTATGCTCTTATCAACTTTCATAATTGTAATTACCTCATTTTAATGTAGCATATCATTGCATGTATGTTTTATTGTCATATTGCCACTTTCATTAATGTTTTCTATTCTAACTCCTAGTACATTTAGTGATGCTTTATGCTTTATGCTTTATGCTCTCTCTCTCTCTCTCTCTCTCTCTCTCTCTCTCTCTCTCCAACCAACATCTTTTATTAGTAGTACATATTGGGTACCAATTTAAGTTTTTATCTCTCAGAAAAGATTCAAAAAATGGTCTTTGGTTTCCATGTTATTTTTTAATTAGATTGTACATTTATTAGTAGTGTTTGTATTTTTTAAAAAGAGGTAAACATTGCATGGGTATCCACAATAATTTTTGGCTAGATTGCATCTTAATATATTAAGTTCTCATTCTTGAGTAAGGAGACAAGAAATGCAATGCTATTAAACATATGCAATGATATTGGTTCTTTTACACTTCTCGATAAAAGGCCTTCCTTTGTTGGCTAGAGGGAGAGAAATGACGAAGAAGAAGACAAAGGGGGAGGGGAGAGAGAGAAGTTTTTGAATGCAAAAGATTTTATCAAAATTTTGATTTCATGTTTTTGATTGATATAAACTGATGAAGGGTTGGAAAAGAGGAAACAAGAAAGAGGGTGAACCGTGAGAAAAGAACAAGCAAGATAAGGAGATAGTAAATAGAATGTAAAAAATAAAGGGATGGCTACTACTAAAAATTTGTCAGCAAGTTGTTAAAAGCAGTCCCTCGGAAAAAGAATTAGAAACTATCAATCCTTCACAATGGTAGGATGACAAAAAGTAGTCCTCCCTAGGAAAAAGAATAAGAACTAAGAACTCCCAATTCTTTGAGTTTAGGTCATGAGATAGTGGAAGATGAGTGTGTGCCTCGTATCATCAAAATGAGATAGTGGAAGATTTGTGTGTGTGCCTTGTATCATCAAAATGAGATAGTGGAAGATGTGTGTGTGCCTCGCATCATCAAAATGAAATATAAGTGCTTGGCATTGAGATAGCCTCAGATCATCAAAATAAGTTGTAGGTGCTTAGGTTTGAATGCAGAATAGAGGAGGAGGAAAAGGGAGCTGTAATTTGAAAAGAAAAAGGGTGTGCAATTTCTTGGATCATGAGATAGTGGAAGATGAGTGTGTGCCTCGTATCATCAAAATGAGATAGTGGAAGATTTGTGTGTGTGCCTTGTATCATCAAAATGAGATAGTGGAAGATGTGTGTGTGCCTCGCATCATCAAAATGAAATATAAGTGCTTGGCATTGAGATAGCCTCAGATCATCAAAATAAGTTGTAGGTGCTTAGGTTTGAATGCAGAATAGAGGAGGAGGAAAAGGGAGCTGTAATTTGAAAAGAAAAAGGGTGTGCAATTTCTTGGATTGGATTCTCTCCCTCTCCCGAGTGGAGTTGGTTCCCTCTATAGTGGAGTTAGTTTGTGTGTGCCAAGGGATTTTCTTTTCACATGTGGGCTAGCCCACCACCACCACCACCACCACTTTTTCTTTCACACATCCTTTTCAACATTGTAAGCGTTGAGAAGTGTGAGGCTACCCTAGAAGAGGAGGACCATTCTAGTTTAAACGTGGGCATCAAAGAGCAAATCAGCACCGGCAAAAAAGGAAAACATGGCAAAGGCCCCCCCGTTGTTCTCAGTTGGTATCAGACGTACGTGTGGGGTTGGACAGCTGGATTAGTGGAGGGTGGGGATGATGATGATGATGTTGATGATGATGAGAGCACGTGGGAAGCCCAGGTTGCGCGAGCCACGAGAGGTACTAGGAAACTAGGCACCACGCAACAACCACCACATCCTGCCTGCCTGCCTGCCTGCCTGCAGCCACCCCCACCCCCACCCCCACCACCACCACCACCACCACTTAAGTCATCCCCTTCATAGGAGAGGCCCGTTCATCGATAAAGTTAAGCCACACAAAGATCATAATCTTTGTGTGATAGAGAGAGTGATCAGCCCATTCATCGATAAAGTTAAAAGATCATATCTTGTGCTCATATATATCTATCTACATATACATATACATATACATATATATATATATATATATATATATATATATATATAGAGAGAGAGAGAGAGAGAGAGAGAGAGAGAGAGATCCATCCACACACTTTGCATCTGTTCCTCTCAGTACAAGGTGACTAAACAGAACCTAAGTACAAGGGGATAGAGATAACCTAAGTACAAAGGGGAGAGTGAGAGGGCACAAGTTTTTCAATTGGCCCTCCACTTCCCCCCTTTTTATTTCTCCACTATCTAGTGGAAGTGGAGCCCCTCTAGTCTTTGTGTGTCTCCTCTTATTTTTCTCTAAATAGGAGGCAACCTACTAATGCCTATCATGTCCATCACTCGAGAATTTTTTCGTGCTCTAGAAGATGCATTGCCACATTTATTGAGGGTCCAATACAAACCATGCTTCATTTAAGATAATTCACACTTTGTGAGAATGTGAATACCTTAATATATTTTAATGAATGATTGGGGGAACATGGGCATAAAGGACTATTGTCTAGTCTTTTCATTCTTATTAAAAGAACATGTAATCAATTACTTTTGTATGACCCCTTTTTTAAAAGTTGTTGGTTGTACTCAAACACATGCCACTCAATAAGTAACTTTTGTATCCCTCTTTTTTGAAAGTTATTGGTTGTACTCAAGCACATGTCGCTTAAAGTCCTTATAACAAGTGTGTGATGCTAATGTGCCAACTACTCTATTTCATTAATCAAGAACCGTTACAAAATTTCATATATGCACACATTAGTCAAAGACATTTAAGTCATTTCAAATCTAGGTTAGAATTTCCATGGATTATATAAGCGGTTGGCCTCTTTTTTCTTAACAATGCTACATACTCCAAATACTCATGAACCTTTCCACTTATGCTATGATTCATTAATTATAATCTAGATTTCAATCAATCTTTTAAAGATTATGAGCTATTTAACTTGAGTTTTGTAAAAATTTAATTAATAAAGGTAATTCACTCTATCTTACAACCACATGCCTACTTTAATGTTATTTATACTCTATCTTACAACCACATGCCTACTTTAATGTTATTTATACACTATCTTACAGCTAAATGCCTACTTTAATGTTATTTATACTCTATCTTACAACCACATTCCTACTTTAATGTTATTTATCCTCATTCTTATGACCCATTCCTTTATCTATTAATTAACTAACTTTTAAAATAAAATAAAAACATTCTTATGACCCATTCCTTTATCTATTCATTAACGAGCTTTAAAAAAAAATCATTTTTTGTGATGGTAGATTTATGCATTTTTACTTCCCCACTAAAGCCTTTTGTGCTTTATTCAAGTCAATAGTAGATGCATATCATTTTCTCTTTGTTAAGAAATGATTAAACTCTCTCTTTTGGTCTCATTTTGCATAAAAGCTAATGTCTCTTATATGGGATATAGTTTATAACTTTCGTAAGACATTGAATATGCATATTCACTGCTAAATGATATGTAAGATAGTTTTGAACAAAGGAAGAAAAGGTATACTAAGTAGACCAAGAAGGGGTGAGGGGGGGGGGGGGTA
Organism: Cibotium barometz; assembly: GCF_041138505.1. Taxonomy (NCBI): domain Eukaryota; kingdom Viridiplantae; phylum Streptophyta; class Polypodiopsida; order Cyatheales; family Cibotiaceae; genus Cibotium; species Cibotium barometz. The sequence continues at coordinate 48,543,188 of NC_141075.1, forward strand.
GTTTTAGCAAAGGGGAAGAAAGCATAATAAGTGGCCTAAATTCACTACAGCATGCAAGATAGTTTTAAGTAAAAGGGGAAAAGGCATACTAAGCATTCCCGAAAATGGACTCCTTGACCTGTTTTTCGCATTGATAGCCATCATGAATATCAATGAGAGAACCATGCTTCACGTAGAAGTACTCTAGGCATATACTTTTCATTTTCAATTGATTCTAAAGATGTTGATCAATCCATTATCATCATGTTTTCAACCTAATTTCTCTTGTCTTGTATTTGTGATAGTCCATAATGTAGAGTTAATATGGAGTTTTGGAATTAATGTTTTCTCTCACGCATGGGAAAATTGATGCAAAAATTTTACATTTTCTTCAAGATGAGTAGCTATGGGTCTAAGTTCAAAGTAGTGGAATTACATTCCATGTACCTATAACCTTTCAAAGCACCTAAGATTTTGTCTACAATGGCACCAATCTTTAATTTATCAAGGAGTAATTCAAATTATTAATCTTATTTACTATTTTTTTAAAGGATGCTTATGAGGGGTTCATGCCTTATAAATGGAAGCTTTATAACATGATATGACATGCATACATTGCCAATCTTAAAGGTATCTTGTGTGAGCCCACGTAAAATTGGCATGTAAGATCCCTCTTACCAGCAAAAAATTAAATTGATTGTGTAAAATAATATAAGTGTGTAAATTATTTTTAAAAATCTCATAAATAAATTAGAAAAAATATTTTTTAATTAAATTAACTAGGTTTATATGCTTAAAATAGTGTGAGAATAACCCATGCACATGGTAAAATTAATTAGAAAAGAAAATCAAGATTAAATTGGTTAATGCTAATATTTAATTAAAAATATTGAGGCTAAAAAATTGTGAGGTTCGCATGTAAAAAATTAAATCAGTTAGGTTCATTGTGTGTGGGTGCACATTAATTTAATTTATAAGCTAAAGGGTTAAATTTTCTAAGGCTCAAAAAACCATGGTTTACCTTAGACTAGGTGGATTTTGGTGCATGCATGAAATTCAAAAGTGGACTTTAGCTCCAAAAATCTATGCTTTGCATGAAATGCATGAAAGGTATGGCTTGACAGCTCTTGATGTAGACCAAGCACATGTAGCGGCTCTTAATCATCCTTTTCTTGTATAAATACTTCCCCTCCCCTTTTAGTCTTGAGAGTCGTGTATAAGGTAAAGATTTAGATAAATTTTTAGGAGTGTTAGTTTTTAAAAAATTATCTTATCTCTTGTACGTAAGGAGAGAGGGAGAGCTATCTTATATATATTTTTAAAAATTCTTGTAAAAGGAGAGAGACCCCTCACTATAGTAGAGAGAGAGAGAGAGAGAGAGAGAGAGAGAGAGAGAGAGAGGAAAATTTTCCCTTCCTTAAAAGTTTGGGGAAGGAGGGGCCTACATTGTGCCCAAGGGGCCTACGAGAGGAGAGGACAAGCATCAAGCCCAAGGTGAAATCGAAGGCCAAGGCCAACCAAGGCTTTGAAAAGCAAGGGCCTAACCAAGGTGAAACTAGGATAGCCAAGGTCAACCAAGGCTAAGAAAGGAGCCAAGCAAGGCAAAACTAGCGACCGAGGCCAAGTAAGGCAAAACTAGCGACCAAGATCAACTAAGGCTATGCAAGGGTCCAACCAAGGCACAAAGGACCAAACCAGACCACTGCCATGGCCTACTGGCCCCACCAACATGCAAGGCCTAGCCAAGCAAACTAGCCCCATAACAACTGACAAAAATAGAGAGCTAAGGATGCACATAATGGTGCAGAGAAGTGAGGGGAGAAATGAGTGAGGTAGCGAGCCACCGAAGAAGCATAATAACAACCAGTCCACCAAATGCATGATAGAGTGTTATGTCTCATTCACAACCTCTCCATAACTTTGCCATTCAAGCAAAAGTGGAATAAACAATAACCATTATAGGAGACTTCTGTTGAGATATCAAGCTCATCTCGTGAGGTGATGGACACCGATGACCCGCCTGGGGGATAGGTCCCACACTTACACCACTGGCATGGTTGGTGAGATCATGGGTGATATGTGGCCAGTCTCTAGAATGGCTATGTGACAGCCATTCTAGAGACTGGCATAGTTATAGTGCTAGCTCATTTAGTTGGGTTCACACTATAGAGAACCCTAGTATGTATTTGGTTGAGTACCTTTTTGTATTGTGTATACTCTTATCTTTGTATATGGTGTGTTGAGTGTTGTGTGAAGAAGAAGAATATTTTCAGCCTCTCACCTGTGTGTTCTCTTTTAGGGTTTTGTGAGTGTGTGTGTGCTTGCAAGAGCTCAAGCTCTCTTCTCCCTTGCATCTTTTCATGGTATCAAAGCCTGGTTCATGCTAAGGACTGAGCTGCAAGCAAGAGAAGCACATGAAGTGGTAGGAGGGTAAGAGCTTCATCTACTCTTCTCTATTTGTATTGGTGACTATACCCTTGTCGGGAGCTCTACGGGAGGCACCCGCAAATGATCTCTGATTGAGGAGCTTTCTTCGCGGGAGTAAAGCTATAGGGAAACTATACTATCCTCTATCGGACTACATTTTTCGGGCCGAAAACGCGTTTCGGGCGCGTTAGGACCTCTGTTTTTCAAAAAGCAGGCGATTTCGAGCACTGCTTGTTGCGGGTAAGTCATCGATTCTGTGCAGAACTCTGTTTTAAGAACTGCAGGAAGACAGATTGGTTGTGCAGACATTGTGTGTGCTGCAAGGAGGTCAACAGTTGCCATTGGGTGTGCAGACATTGTGTGTGCTGCAAGGAGGTCAACAGTTGCCATTGGGTGTATGTATGCACATTGAGGTCACTGGTTGTGACATTTGAGTGTAGTACAGTACCGCTGTAGAAAATACAGCAGTTTGTGCAAGACAAACCAGAGTGCTGTTTCTAGTAAATTTGTTTATCTGGCAAGATGTCAAATGATGACATAAACCAGATTGTTGCTAGGAAAGTTGATAAGAACAACTTCCATGCTTGGAGGTTCAGGTTGACAAATTTCCTAATGGAAAAGGGTTACTGGGACTACATAGAAGGTGAGCATGAAGAAGCACCGGAGATACCGGAGATCAATCCGATTGCTACAGATGTGAAAGACTTCAAGGATTGAAACCAAGGAGCCAGAAAAGTTATGTATTGGCTCTCTACTATCAGTATACAACAGGACACCATGATTGGGCACATACAGGATGCCAAGTCCCCCAAGGAGGCATGGGACACCTTGGTAAAACTCTATGAAACAAATACCAAGGCACGAAAGATACAGTTGAAGAATGAACTTCATACTGTGGAGAAATAGAGTATGTCTGTGAATGACTATGCATTGAAGATCAAGGGTATTGTGGAATCCCTTGCATCTATTGGCGTTTCAGTAGATGATGATGATAAGGTGGAAGTCTGTCTACATGGTCTCGGACCACAATACAAGGCGTTCAAGACGTCTATTCAGACTCGGAAAAACATTTCCAATTTCACAGATTTGGTGTCTATGTTGATTATATAAGAGAAGAGCTTAGGTGAAGACCAACAGTCTTCACAAAACAAAAACAGTTCAGAACAACAGGCCTTCTACACAAGTTCAGAAAGAGGACGAGGTAGAGGAGGCCGTGGACGCAGCCAAGGAGGTGGCCGAACAGGTAATCAGAATTATGGCCAGCAGCAGCAACAACAACAGTCCTAGAATTCACAACAACAACAACACGCAGGTGGAAGAGGCCAATTCAGAGGTAGGGGGAGTCAAAGAGGTCGTGGAAATTGGAAAAGGCAGTATAATGATACATGTGGATGCTTTTATTATGGTAAGCCTAGACATGTGCAGGCAGATTGTGTTTATAAGAAGCAGGCTGACATGCAAAATAGAAAATTACAGCAAAACAACTATGAATCCTCAAGCAAAAACAATGAGGATAATGAAAGGTTGTTTGTTATGCAGCATGTTGTTAATGCCATGTCTGAAAATGTTGAAGCAGCACATAAAGATGATGTATGGTACATTGATTCAGGTGCTTCGAACCACTTGACAAGTCATGGGGAGTGGTTCAAGGAGATGAAAAACCTTGAAAGACCAGGTTTTGTGGAAACAGGGGATGACACTACTCATCCAATTTCCCATGTTGGAGATGTGCCATTGTCTATGCAGGATGGCAAAGTGAAGTACCTTGCAGATGTACTTCATGTTCCGAACATAACAAAGAATCTGGTTTCAGTTGGCCAGATGATTGAGCAAGGTTTGCAGGTTCGGTTTAACCCTGATGGTTGTTATGCTGAAGACTTTAAAGACAAGTTGCAAAAGGCAACAGAGTGGGCAGAATGTTTACATTGAATGTAAACATGAATGTAAACATGCTTGAAGTGAGTGCTGCGATGTTTGCAAAATGGTTCAGGAATTGTTGCAGACACAGACATTTGGCATAAAAGAATTGGACATGTGAATGTGCAGAGAATGAAGTCTATGTAGACTAAAGGAATTGGACATGTGAATGTGCAGAGAATGAAGTCTCTATAAACTAAAGGAATTGTGATAGGGGTGCCAAAGTTTAAAGTTGAAGGTATGCAGAAAATATGTGAAGCATCCCAATTTGGAAAGCAAACAAAGCATATATTTTCACGTGACAGAAATGTGAGCAGAAATGCACTAGATGTTGTGCATTCAGATGTATGGGGTCCTACGAAGACCATGTCTATGGGAGGCTGCAGGTATTATGTGACATTTACTGATGACCACACAAGGAAAGTGTGGGTATACTTCATGAAGGAGAAGGGTGAGGTGTTCACTCATTTTCAGAATTTCAGAGTTATGGTTGAAAAGAAAACGGGGAAATATGTAAAGTGCCTAAGGTCAGACGGAGGGGGAGAGTACTTCTCCAATGAGTCCTTTGAATTTTTGAAGAAGAATGGTATTCGGAGACAGCTTACATGCAGATACACTCCGTAGCAAAATGGAGTTGCTGAGCGGAAAAACAAGCACATTGTCGAGATTGCGCGAGCATTGATGGGAGAGAAGAATATGCCGCATAGCTATTGGGTTGAGGTTGTTTCTACAGCAGTTTACATCATGAACAGGACTCCAACTGTAGCCATACATGATGTAACTCCAGAGGGGAGAGGTTTAATGGCAGAAAACCTGATTTGTCTCATCTGAAAGTCTTTGGATGCATTGCATATGTGCATGTGCCAGATGAGCTGAGAACTAAGCTGGATCCAAAAGCTGAAAAATGTGTGTTTATTGGATATTTCCTTGAGCAAAAGGGATACAAGTGTTATAACCTTGCTACACGTGAGTTGAGGGTAAGTAGGGATGTTGTTTTTGATGAGATGAGCAGCTGGTATGCTGCTGAAAAAGAAGCTGTTGGGGCTAATGTGAGAGGAAGTGTGGTTGCACAAAATGCAAGTCAGCAATCATAGTCTTTGAGTGGACCAGGAGAGTCCTCATCTGGTGGTTTAGTTGATAGACCATGGAGTGGCAGGCTGCGTCATAATACCAGTCCTGCAAATGTGATTAGTACATCACATAAAGGCAAAGAGAAAGTGATTGAGTCCCTTAGTATGCCTGACATTTTTGTAGGGCATTCTCATGTTGATGGAGAGTCTAGTGGCTCTCAGAGATGAGCCTTGATGAGGATCTTGGGATACCAGCTATGAGAACAACTGGTGTAAAGAAGGCTATGGAAGCCATGAATGCAAAGGTGCGAAGATCTGGGAGAGTGAAGAATCTTGTGCTTGTAGAGGTTTACTTCTATGATGGTTATGTGGCACATCACTATGCATACATGGCAAAACTTGTACAGGTTGTAGAGCCCACATGCATTGATGAGGCTATTGGAAATGTGTGTTGGGAGAAAGCTATGGATGAGGAGATGGATGCACTATATGGAAATGAGACTTGGGATTTAGTGCAATTGCATGAAGGGAAGAAAGCCATTGGGATGCAAGTGGGTGTCAAAGTAAAACATAACAGTGATGGAAGCATTAGCAGGTACAAGGCTAGATTGGTAGCTAAAGGATAGGCGTAGACATATGGCATTGATTATGAGGAAACTTTTAGCCCAGTTGCCAAGATGGCAACAGTGAGAGTTGTGATAGCAGTGGCTGCGTCAAAGCAATGGTCTTTACATCATCAAATGGATGTAAAGAATGCATTCTTGCATGGGGATTTGCAAGAAGAGGTGTATATGTTGCAGCCACCTGGTTATGAGGATGTGAGTCACTCTGAGCATGTTTGCAGGTTGAAGAAAGCCTTGTATGGCTTAAAATAAGCACCAAGAGCATGGTATGACAAGATTTCTGAATATCTTATCACTATTGGCTTTCATGTAGCAAATGCAGATTTCTCCCTGTATGTGAGACAAAGTGATAGAGGGATTGTGCTTGTTGTCATCTATGTAGATGACCTAATCATTACGGGGGACCATGATGCAGAGATCTTTGATGTAAAGATCTTGCTTAGATAGAAGTTTGAGATGAAGGATCTGGGGGAGCTCAGATATTTCTTGGGCATTAAGGTGATTATTGCAGAGATAGTATGGCTTGGACATGTTGTCCAAGTATGGTATGACAGGCTGTAAGCCTATCTCAATGCCATTGGATCAGAATGGCAAGCTGAGTGCAGATTCAGGAGAGATTTTGGAGGATCCTACTCTGTATAGGCGTATAGTAGGAAGCTTGATCTACATGACGATCTCCAGGCCAGATTTGAGCTATGCTGTTGGGTTGGTGAGTCAATTTATGTAGGTTCCTCGGAAGCCACATTTGGATGCATTGAGATGCATACTGAGGTATGTGAGGTCTACTTTGCATTGTGGACTATTTTATGAAACTGGGACAGAGATATGTGTACTTGGGTACACAGATACTGATTGGGCTGGTAGTAACTCAGATAGAAGATCTACTAGCGGCTTCATGTTTTCTTTGGGAAGTGCTGCTGTGACTTGGAGTAGCACAAGAAGCAGCCTACGGTTGCTCTATCCAATACACAGAGGCCAAGTACAAAGGTACTGCTATGGCAACATGTGAGATAGCTTGGTTGAGAAAGCTACTTGTAGATTTGGGTCTATCAGTGGATAGACAAGTTGTCATTTTCTATGACAACATTAGCAGTATATAGTTGGCCAGGAACCTAGTTTTTCATGCTTGCATGAAGCATATAGAGGTCCACTACCATTTTGTCAGAGAGAAGATTTTGGCAGGAGACGTTAACCTTGTTTATGTCAGCACACAGGATCAAGTCGCTGACATCTTCACCAAAGCATTGGGGTACAGAGAAGCTCCGCAGATTCAGGGCTTCGCTTGGTGTACATGAGATGGAGTTGAGCTCGAGGGGGAGTGTTGAGATATCGAGCTCATCTAGTGAGGCGGTGTGGACACTAATGACCCGCCTGGGGGATAGGCCCCACACTTACACCACTGGCATGGTTGGTGAGATCATGGGTGATATGCAGCCAGTGGGATGACAGGCTGTGTGACAGCCATTCTAGAGACTGGCATAGTTTTAGTGCCAGCTCATTTAGTTGGGTTCACACTATAGAGAACCCTGGTATGTATTTGGTTGAGTACCTTTTTGTATTGTGTGTACTCTTATCTTTGTATATGGTGTGTTGAGTGTTGTGTGAAGAAGAAGACTTCTCCCCTGCATCTTTTCAACTTCTACTCGAGATTCATCACACCTCCAAGCTCTATCAGTGGTTGCTAGCTCCAAGTTCATGCGCTTTCCTCCTTTTTTGTCACCACCAAGAAGATATGCCACCTCACTCTCAGAAATGAGCAAGAGGTACATGTACCAATAATTACACACTCTACTCTCAAATCTCTCACTCTCTCTCAAGAGGATAAGAGTAGGTAGACATGCACAACTCAATTGGCACAAAGGGAAATTGTGTTTTTTCATCATCACATGAAAAATTCATTTATATACAACTAGCCCTTATTCACACTTGGGAAACTAAACTTAAGCTTAATCTACTAAGTTTGGTCATTTTCCAACCTTTCTTATATTGATATATATGACTTTTGAGTGTCGTTTACATAAAACTTACTTGGCTACTCCCATGTGTAGTAGGTAGAACCTTTATCCCAAAATAGGGTTAACATCCCCCCTACCTAATGTTTATTATGTCCTTAAAACATTCAAGGCCTAAAAGCCCTATCTCCTAGCATAAATTTGTAATGATTTCTCCTTGATTGTTGTAGCTTGTGGATATCCTTCTAAAATATGGCAGTGGTGTCCTAGAAAGATGTATCTATACTTATTACTGAGTATCCTAATGAAGATGTTATGGTGCAGCTACCGAATATAGATCATGAAGACTTGATCAAACTTGGAAACCCAATGCTCAAGCCAAAGCTATTTTTCAAGGTGCTCATGCAAGTGACTCTATTCAACCCAATCACAAGGATTTTTCTTGAGGCCTATAATATCACTCTCGCCTACCCTATCCAATCAAAGCACCCATGCTAAAATGGGAAGAATTAATGCCAATGGCAAGGGAGGCACTCTATGGGAAAATGTGGTAGTATCCACCCACCAAGCTAGCTAACTCATAATTGCAAGATTTTCTCGAATTATGTCTCATCACCTACATGATAGCATACAACAGGTGGAAGAAAGAGCACCTAGTAGAGACACATGGTGGATACGCAAAGATAGATACAAATGGTGCCAAAGATAGAAGATTTTGGTATTCAACCATAACGGAGAAAGTAATTCCTTACCTTTCATGAGTACGAAAGCATCTACATATGGTTGATCTTGACATAGTGGTGATGGCGCGGGTGGATCCCCTATACATGCCAATCAAAAGGTGGCTCATCCCAGCTGCCTTTGCAGAATAGAGATTCTCATGTGTGTTATAACTTCTCACTTTTTGAGCCTACCACAAAAAACAGAGAAAGGGCTATTGTTATTGATAAGAGCATGGAGGCGGATCCCAAATCCCTAACCATAGTCACCATGCCTCATATTAGTCTTGTTAGACCAAAAGGCGATTCACTCTAGTTGCCTTTGTAAAGAATAGAGATTCTTTTGTGTGTTATAACTTCTCACTTTTTGAGCCTACCACTTTTGACAGCATAAAAATCTACAGAAAAAGGCTATTATTATGGATCAAAGCATGGAGGTGGATCCCAGACCCAACCATAGTCTCACCACTTGCCATTTCTTAAAGCTCATATTGGTCTTGTTAGACCAATAGCATGAGGCAAATAGAGAATTTTAACAAAGGGTATAATTTTTTTGATATAAATAGGGGACTTGAAGAGCAAGGCATTCTCTATTACTATCATCATCTCTATTGTCTGTTGGGATACAAGCATGTCACCTTTGAGGATGTAACTATATAGATTGGGAATTTACCTCCATGTACCTGTCAGCTTTGAGGCCGGTGGGTCCTCGAGGGCTAGTGTGTTAGTGAGAAAGTCATGTTTCAAAGATGAAGTTTCTATGTTTGTTTATCCCTCAATGTTAGTAGTAGGCTCAGGAGCTTGCCTATGATAAGGGAGGAGTTTAGAAAATAGAGGTCTATGTAGTGGATATCTATATGGATACACACCTTCTCCTTCTTTTCCATCATTGGGGTTTGGGCATGGAGGGACTTTATGGGTATTTAAAATGTATTAACTTCTTATTGTTCCTCTTGAGAGACAATAGTAGGATATTCAATATGTTCCAAGGAAAAGTCTTATACCATGGATGTCAAAATTTGTTCTAGATAGATGTTTATAGATATTTTGATAAAGTTTTAAGATATGTAAGGGTGGTATAAAGTAATTTCATAAAGACTTAGGTACATATATGTATCTTAGGCCTCTACCCCACCCTTGGGTCTAGAACCATGCAAAAGAGTTAGAGAAAGAGGGTTTAAAAATTAGTAAGGAAAAAGGTAAAGGTTTAAGGAGGGGCCCAAGGAACCACCGACGGTGGGCAGCAAAGCCAATTGCGAGGTGCACTCCACGAGATTCTTCATTTGTAGATTAGGCACTATTGGCTGTGGTTGAAGTTGTTGGCTTAATTGTTATTCTACATGAGCTATCCTTTGATCCTTTTCTTTTAGGAGCATTGTGATGGCTTCTTCTCTCGTGGCCCATACTTTTACAAAAGCTTCTAATACTTGGCTATAACTTCTTGAGTAGTTTGTACATGTGCTTTCAATCATATAAATTCTTGGGCAAGTGCTCGGGGGGTTCACCTAAAAATATGTAAGTATAGCACGTGAGTTCAAAATGAAGGGTTTTTTAATTCAAAATTTAAAGGTAAATTTACATAAATACATTTACAGGAGGGGTTTTTTAATCGATTTTGAAAAAAACTTGTAAGCCCATAAAGAAAAAGGGGTCATTTTATTAATCTAAATTTCACAGGTAAGGGGTTTTTAAAATACCACTTGAATATATGTGATACATAGGGTTTCTTAATAGTGCACCCCTGAAAGGCAAGTGCCTCCTCCTTGGATTATAATTCTACCTTTGAGTCTTAGAGAGAGGGGTTAGGTGTTACATGTTACCTATTTAACTCCTCCCACTCTTTCTTAAAATATTCAATCCATTTCCTAGTTTCTATAACTTGTCTCTTGAAATTCCTAGGCCTTGCTTATTACCTCCTATTGTATTTTTTGTTTACATTCAAATTTATCACTTTGCCAATCCTTGCAACCTTTTAGTATCAAGAAAAATTTTGACTAAAAAAGGGCCCTCTAATAGGAAATGCCATGTTAGATTTTTTCTAAAAAAAAACAAGCTAATGGTTAATGTTTTTCAAATCAAATCAAAATTTGTCAGAGATAATAGATTAGGAATCTACTCTTTGAGATCTTTCTAATGATATATAGCCTTTTTGAGTCCAAATTTTTCCTAATGTCGAGGATAAGGATATAACTGGTCACACCATGTGGCAATCTGACACAAGCTTTTCACTTTCTTCATCCTCCTACGTGAGACAGACGTTTGTAAGAACTTCCATCTGTGTACCTATCACCTAAATAATGTCTAAGTGCTGACATATCCCAAGGAAACTTGGTTCTTTCTCACCAAGAGATACTAATTGTATGGTATTGAAGCTTTTTAGGGCATGTATCTGAAGGGTAATGTCCTTAAATTGGAACTTTTTTGCACTTTTCTCGGCCTTTGGTCCTCTTCATATGTAGTCATCTTGTAAATTTGGTTAAATCTCACAAAGAAGATATTAATTGTATGGTATTGAAGATTTTTGGGGTAGGTATCTATAGGGTAATGTCCTTCAATTAGAACTCCTTTGCACTTTTCTTGCCCAGTCCTCTCTCATGCTTTCTAGATGGCTTAGTGCATGTACCTCCACAAATCAATCTTGGGGTGGGGCAATACATGCTCTTCTTGTTGTTGTTGTTTCGGATCTGGCAACTTTCTTGTATTTCTATGGGAGTTTCTTGACAGAAGTTGCTAGAAATGGTTCTTGTTGTTGTATACTTTGTGAAAGTCCAATACATAATGTGATTGTGGCTCAGTGAAAGAGGCAAACTCTATTTTTGTTATAAACTCTAGTCCAAGAACCATGATTGGAGGTGGATGCCTGCTTATCGATTCTTACCTGTATCCTTGTGGGCTAGACCTAGTTTCTTTTAGGCTTTTCTTAAGAGGGGTATTTTTCATCTTGGCCCCCTTCTTCTTTTTGCATCTATATCTGCCAAAACTTCTTTTTTGCATCTATATCTACCAAAACTTCTTGTGGTACTAGCAATGAGTAAGTTTTCCTCTAGATTTTCTAGGAGATCCTCTTGAGTGGTTTTCAAGGGCAGTGGGTAGCCTGGGAGCATAGCTTTCGCCAACTATCTCTGTAAATAAAGCATAATGAAATACAAAGAATCCATAAAAGGAGATGCGGGAGGTTGAGGAGTGGGTCATGGGTATCCATATGTTATAGGAGGTTGCACATAGCCCATATATTGGTGATATGGCTAGGTCATATCTATCCAGTTGGTAAAGGAGGATACACATAGCCCATATATTGGTGATATCGGAGTGAGTATTGAGAAAAAGAAGAGTAAAGTTTAGGATCAATACCAAAACTTTCCATCAAAGCTGGTTGTCCCAAATATTGAGATGGTACCTAAGACATGGAATTCATGTGTACTAACATAGATGGTTTAGTGAGAAGGTATAAGGTGAGATTGGTTGCCAAGGGCTATGCACATACCTATGTCATTGACTATGAGGAGACATTCAGTTCGGTTGCGAGGATGGTAATCGTGAGAGCTTTCATTACTATGGCTGTAGTAGCAAAGGGTTGGTCTTTACATTAGATGGATGTAAAGAATGCCTTCTTGCATGGTGATTTGCAACAAGAAGAAGTATACATGATGATGTAGCCAATAGGTTATGAGAGTGATACACACCTAGATTTTGTGTGCAGGTTATGTAAATCCCTGTATGGTTTGAAGTAGACACCTAGAGCATGGTCAAATAAGATTGGGGAGTACCTTATTACCATTAGATTTTAGTTATCCAATGTAGATTTTTCACTTTATGTGAAAAAGATAGATAGAGGAATCATGGTATTAGTCATTTATGTGGATGACTTGATTATCACTGGTAATAGTGATGCTAACAAACATGATATCAGGAGGCTTTTGAAGAAGAATTCTAAGATGAAGGATTTGGGTGAGCTACAATATTTCTTAGGCATAGAGGTGGTGAGATTACCTCATGGCATTTTGTTATTACAGAGACAGTATGGCTTGGACATATTGTCCAAGTATGGTATGACAAGCTGTAAATCTATTTTAGTCCATTAGAGCATAACACAAAGCTTTCCACATATACATGGGACCCCACTATGTACAGGTGCATAGTGGGTAGCTTGATCTACATGACCATTACTAGGCCAGACTTGAGCTATGCTATTGGACTTGTGAGTCGGTTTATGTAGGCCCCTAGGAAGCCACACTTGGATGTATCTAGATGGATTCTTAGTAGGTACATATAAAATCAATAGTTGATTATGGACTTTTCTATAAGGTTGCTATAGAGATACAGCTACATGGGTTCACAGATGTTGATTGGGCTAGTAGTATCACAGACAGGAGGTCTACCAGTGGCTTTAGGTTTTCGTTTGGGAGTGTTATTATGAGCTGGAGTAGTAAGAAATAGCAAAGAGTTGCTTTGTTGAGTACATAGGTAGAGTACAAGGATGCTACTATGTTAGCTTGGTTTCAAATGCTACTTAGTGATATAGGTGAGCCTATGGATAGGGCAGTTCAACTAGAGTAGCATCAACAACCCAATATACCATGCTAGAATGAAGCAAATTGAGGTGCATTATCACTTTGTGAGAGAGAAGGTTCTAATAGAGGTGATATAGATATAGTATATATTAGCACAGAGGATCAGGTGGTTGACATCTTCACAAAGGTATTAGGCATAGAGAATCTCCACATGTTTAGGAGCTTACATAGAGTGCAGTGTGTGGAGTTGAGATCAAGGAGGAGTGTTGAGATCAAGGAGGAGTGTTGAGATATCAAACTCAACTAGTGCTGTGGACATTTATGACCCACTTGTTGGTGATAGCTTCCACAGTTATGCCACTAGCATGGTTGGTGAGATTATGGTTGATATACTGCCAGTGGATGACAGGCTATGTGACAGCCACGTTGGAGTACTAGAGTTATGGCATAGCTATAGTGCCATCTCATATAGTCGAGTTCACACTATGGACCAAACATTGTATGTTATTATAGGAGAGTACATTCCCTTATAGTATGTGCTCTTATCTTTTTAGTTATATGGTTGTAGAGAGGAGAAGAAGATAGAATAAAATTTAGCCATCCATCTCTCTCTTATGCCTTTCTCTCTCTTGTGTGTGTGCTTACTTGAGAGAGACTTAAGATCTCTCTCTCTCCCCTACATTCTCTTTAATTGTGAGAATCCAAACCACTGTACATTACAAAGGACTACTATAAAAAGAAAAATAATATCAAAAGTGGAAATTTGAAGCAAGGCAAGTATGCATCATCAAGTAAGTAGGGTGATGCCAGAAGTGAGTAGTTGTTTATGATGAAGCATATGCTCAGTTCCATGAGATAAGAGATGTGTTTGGAACAAAATATATTTGTTATGTGGATTCTTACACCTTTAACCACATGATAAGTCATTGGTGAGTTTTGACAGTATGCATAAAGTATGTGAAGCATGCTAGCTTGGTAAGCAGGCCAACTATGCTTTTCTACATGAAAATCACATAAGTGAAAGGTCATGGGATGTTATACATTCTGATGTATGGGGATGGACCAAGATTGTAACAATTGTTGCAAGTTCTTATTATGCAATCAGAGATGTTATCTTTGATGAGATGAGTAGCTGATATGTACTGGTGAAGAAAACTAAAGATGTATATATAAGAAGTAATGACATTGTCCCACATGTAGATCAACAGAGTCAAAGGTCCTTAGTAGACTTGGAGAGTTCTCTATTGGCATTAGACCTCTAGTAGTGGATCTAGTGAAGGGTTGGTATTTACATCAAATGGATGTAAAGAATGTGTTCTTACATGGTGATTTACAAGAATAAGTTTACATGATACAGAGTGATGCACATCTAGATTTTCTATGCAAGTTATACAATGCCTTGCAAGCAATCACCCAAAGCATGGTCAAAACAAGACCAGGGATTGGATTTCATATATACAATGAAGATTTTCCACTTTATGTGAAAAAGATAAAGGGATCATCTTGTTAGTCACTTGTGTGGATGACTTGATTATTACTAGAGTGATAGTGATGTTGACATACATGGTGTTAGGATGCTTTTGAAGCAAAAGTTTGAGATGAAAGATTTGGGAGAGATGTGGTATTTTCTTGATAGAGAGGTGGTGAGATCACCTGATAGCATTCTTATTTATAGAGGCAGTATGGTGTCCAAAAGTATGGTATGAAAGGATGTAAGCCTATCATACTATGAGCCTATTACGAGAAGGGCACTAAGCGTCCCACAAATACAGGTAAGGTTTTGGAGCCTCCCACTATGTATAGGCACATAGTGGGTAGTAGCTTGATTTGCATGACCATTACTAGGCCACATTTGAGCTATGATGTTTGACTTGTGAGCTAATTTATGTGCAAATCCCCAAGAAGCCACACTTGGATGTGACTAGATGGATTCTCAAATATATAAAGTATCACTAATAATTATGGACTTTTCTACGAGGTTGGTAGAGAGATATAGCTACATGGGTATTGGGCTGATAGTGTCTCAGATAGGAGATCTACCGATGGCTTTATGTTTTCTTTTAGGAGTGCTTCTCCTGATTTGGAGAAATAAAGAAACAATTAGTGATTGCCTTGTTGAGTATAGAGACAAAGTATAGGGGTGTTGTTATAGCAGCTTGTGAGGTAACTTGGTTTCAAAAACTACTAGTAGGTAATATGGCTAAGCCCATACTCAGTTTTCTTCTAGTCACATTATGTAGTTTCTACTTTAGCTGCATCTTTGAGCTTGGATGTTTATGTTATACATCTTCACCAAGGTGTTCCAAGCCTCCTTAGGCGCTTGTGCATCTTGTATATGCATAATCATAGAATCTATCACACTGTGACAGATAACCAATATAGCACCTTTTTGGTTATCTGCCACACTGTGACAGATAACCAATATAGCACCTTTTTGGTGCTTTCATACCATGCTTTACATGCCTACACTTGCTAAGGGGGTGGCATTTTCTTCACCAATCTCTGGTTTTTTCTGTGTGAAACTCCCAATATTCTTTTCAATAAGTAAATTGGTCATCTAGAACTTCCATTCTTGGAAGTTATTCTTATCCATAGCTTCTCTCATAATCTGGGATAGACTATTACTTGCAACAATGTACTAAACAATGTTTGTAAAAAACTTATGTACTTATAGCAAACCTGCAATCTCTAACACTACGATACTATAAACTTGTTATATAGCAACTATATGTGAAACGGTCACATAAACATACATACACCAATACCTGTAACACTTAGATTCTTTGCACAGGCTATCTTGCAACCAAATTTCTACTCCAACTTTGCACCAAACTAGAAATTGGGCATATACAATCAAAATCAACACTTTCACAGAGTGCCTGTAGAAATCATATAGAGCCAAAATGGAACCCAAAATGAACCATTGAAACATGCAAAAAACGTAGTTAACAAAGTTAACTACACACAATATGGTCTTCTTCACTACACACAATATGGTCTTCTTCCTTCACTCATAAGAATGCCTTAATGTGAGATAATGACTTCTCTCTCTGCCTGTAGCTCTGAGAGCTACCAAAGTTGTTACTCCAAAATCAGAGGGAAAGAGATGGAAATACCCTTATGCATGTATTGCTTCCTTCCTTGCCTTATTCTTGCTTCTTTCTTGCCTCCTTAGCTCTCATAGAAAGGGAGCTCTAATATCATGAAGAGAATGGAGGGGAGAGAGAGAGCTTTATTAAGATGTCAACATGATCTGACACTCGTGATGTGCCTGGTGACCATTCCACCTTTACATCATTGGCACGTTTGGTAGCTGACATGATGGATCTTTACCAGTGATTCTACATTTGGACTACACCTACCTAGTTCAACCAAGTTATGACATATTTATCTTGCCAGCTCACCTAATTATAGCATGTTTACATTATGGACCGCTTGTACATAGTACTCTAGTACACTTATATTGGTTTTTCACTCATCTTTTGTAGATCTCTTTTGAACCCCTTGTACATTCTACTCTAGTAATTATGAGAGCAACAAGGAGAAGAAGATTTTAGCCTTCCATCTTGCTGTGTGTTGTATCTATTGCTGTGTGAGTGTATGTGTGTGTGTGTGTCCTTGTTGCAAGAGCTCAAGATCTCTCCTTCCCCAATCTTTTCATGGTATCAAAGCCTAGTTTAGGCTAAGGAGCTGAGTGAAAAGTAAAGGAAGCAAAAAAGGCAAAGGAAGTGGTACATGGGTAAGAGCATCATTATCTCTTCCCCTTTTTGTTTTGGTATGGCACCATCTAGGTAGCTCTCGGAGCTACACATCTCCGATTGAGAAGTTGTCTTCGCAGGTGTGAAAGTTCTTGTATAGTACAAAGTATTTAATAGTAAAATTTTGTGGCTAGATTTGTGTTTTGAGCACGTTTAGGCCTCCATTCAGCCACCTACAAGGTGTTTTTGGGCACTTTTGGGAAGTTCACGTTTGGAACTATCTTCATTTAAACTCTAGTTATTACAGTGCAATAGTGCATTGTGGGTGTCTATACAGTGATTGCACACGTATTCTTGATTGTGGGTGTATGTACATGTACTCTGATCACGTGTTGTAAAATATAGATTGTGGAGAAGTACCGATAGGAGTTATAATAGATACTACTATATTACATTGTGGGTGTCTATACAGTGATTACAATAGTGCATTGTGGGTGTCTATACAGTGATTGCACACGTATTCTTGATTGTGGGTGTATGTACATGTACTCTGATCACGTGTTGTAAAATATAGATTGTGGAGAAGTACCGATAGGAGTTATAATAGATACTACTATGTTGCAGGTTATATACATAAATTGTTTGTTAATAGATTTCTAATTGTGTAAGAAAAGATGTCGAACAACATAACCCAAGTTGTTAGTGAGAATCTTGCTAAGAAAAACTTCCATGTGTGGAAGTTTAGAATGACTAATTTCTTGATGGAAAAAGGATATTGGGACTATGTTGAAGGAGACAATGAGAAGCCTTTGGAATTACCCAGAATTACCTGAATAGAATTCTACTCTAGCATATAAAAGCATTTAAAGACTGAAACTAGGGTGCAAGGAAAGTCATATATTTGCTTTTAGTTCAGTGTGATAGACACTATGATAGGGCATATACAAGATTACAATACTCCAGTAGTTTCATGGTAAAATTTGGTGAAGATGTTTTAGATAAACATAAAGGAAAGAAAGCTGCAGCTAAAATAAGAGCTGCACATAGTATGAGGCACACACTATGCTACGTGAGGTCCATAGTGGATTATGGCCTCTTCTTTGAGGCTAGTATACAATTGCAAGACTGAAACTAGGGTGCAAGGAAAGTCATATATTTGCTTTTAGTTCAGTGTGATAGACACTATGATAGGGCATATACAAGATTCCAATACTCTAGTAGTTTCATGGTAAAATTTGGTGAAGATGTTTTAGATAAACATAAAGGAAAGAAAGTTGCAGCTAAAATAAGAGCTGCACATAGTATGAGGCACACACTATGCTACGTGAGGTCCATAGTGGATTATGGCCTCTTTTTTGAGGCTAGTATACAATTGCAAGTGTATACACTGATGCAAATTGGGTTGGTAGTATCTTGGATAGAAGAGCTACTAGTGTGTTTATGTTTTCCTTTGGGAGTGATGCTATTACATGGAGCAGTAGTCTGACAATTTCCTTGTCGAATATTGAGGCAGAGTACAGGGATGTGTTGTGAAAGTGGTAGCATGTGAGGCATCTTGGGTGGTTAGGTGAGCTACTTGAGGAGGCTTGGGATTGCATGTGAACACGTAGGTTGTCATCTATTGTTGTGGCAACCTTAGTAGCATATAGTTGGCCAGGAACCTGTTATTTCATGTGCAGAACAAACACATAGATGTCCATTATCACTTCATCAGAGAGAAGATCTTGGTAAGAGATATTGGTCTCATGTACGTCAACATAGAGGAGAAAATAGTTGACATTTTCACCAAGGCCTTGCGAGAAGAGAAGCTTCACAAATTTTGCACGATGCTTAGAGTCTTTAGAGGAGATGGAGTTGATCTTGAGGGAGAGTATTGAGATGTCAAGCTCAACATGAGTGACACTCATGACGTGCCTCTACCTTTACACCATTGTTGTGTTGGTAGCTAACATGACAGATCTTTGCTAGTGATTCTATAGCCAGAATACACCTACCTACTTCGATTGAGTTATGGCATAATTATCTTGCTAGCTCACCTACTTAGCATGTTCACATTATATAGTACCACTTAGTACTTACGTTCGTTTTCACTTAACTTTTGTAGACCTCTTTGCAACAACAAGGAAAAGAAGATTGCAGCTTTCCATCTTGGTGTGTATCTTATCCATTATTATGTGACTATGTGTGTACTTGCAAGAGCTCTCTCTCCTCCCCCAATCTTTTCAAGCTTGAGTTCCTTAAGTAAACACACACAAGAGAGAGAGCAAGATACAAGATAGAGATGTATGGATGAATTTTCAAGCTTGAGTTCCTTAAGTAAACACACACAAGAGAGAGAGCAAGATACAAGATAGAGATGTATGGATGAATTTTCTCCTATCTTCTTCTCTTATCTACAACCATCAATATAAAGAGATAAGAGTACATACTATAAGGGAAATTACTCTCCTATTATAACATATAATGGTTGGTCCATAGTGTGAACTCAACTATATGAGCTGGTGCTATAATTGTGCCATACCCTAGTAATCCAAATATGGTTATCACCAATCTCGTGTGGCCACATATCAACCACAAAATCTCACCAACCATGCTAGTGACATAAGTGCAGAAGCTATCACCCAGGTAGGTCACATTAATGTCTGTAGCACTAGTTGAGCTTGATATCTCAACACTAGGGGCTTGCATAAAACTGACTCACAAGTCCAACAACATAGCTTAAGTCTGACCTAGTAATGGGTCATGTAGATCAACATACACACTATGTGCCTGTACATAGTGGGGTTCTCTAAAAGCTCACATGTATATTTATGAAAAGCATTGTGTTCTCCTTTAATGACATTGAAATAGTCTTACAATGTGCTATACCATACTTGGATAACATGTCTAAGCCATACTGCCCTCAGAAACAACAAAATGCCATGAGGTGATCTCACTACCTCTGTACCTAAGGAATACTGTAGCTTAATACTAGCTTACCTAGATCCTTCATCTCAAAATTATGCTTCAAAAGTATTTGACATCATGTATGTCAGTATCACTATCACTAGTGGATAATTAAGTCATCCACATACACGACTAATAATATTTGACATCATGTATGTTAGTATCACTATCACTAGTGATAATTAAGTCATCCACATACACGACTAATAGCATGATCCCTCTATCTGTCTTTTTCATGTAAAGTAAAAAATTTGGATTAGATATGTGAAATCCAATGGTAATAAGATACTCCTTGATCTTGTTTGATCCCTCTCATAACGTAGTGGATGTATCATGTATAGTTCTTCTTATAAATCACCATGCAAGAAATCATTCTTTACATTCTCTCATCAAAGATAACATCCGTGCTTACTTGCATCATCTCACGAGTAGTAGGGTTATAACATCTATAAACTTTTTACTCCAAATTATAACCAATGAAGATGCATTTCTCTGCCTTTGTATTCAAATTTGTTCTCATTTTATCAGGAACATGTAGATATGCAATATGCCCAAATACTTTCAAGTGAGACACATCTGGTTTTATGCCTATAAACTTTTGTTTAAGCATCATACCATGAGTAGCTGTAGAGGGAGTTCTCTTTTGATAATCTAAACAACATCTTTTTGCTGTTGCTTCAGCCCAAAAATAATCTGGCATATTCTTCTCAGACATCAAGCATGGGTCATTTCTACAATGTGCTTATTTTTCTTTTCTACAACACCATTCTATTGCAAAGTGTAACTACATGAAACTGTCTCTTGATTTCATGCTTTCTCAAGAAATCGCTGAACTCATTGGAAAACTACTCTTCTCTACCATTTGATCTCAGGTATTATATTTGCACACCTTTTTTCCTTCTCGACCACCAAGGCTTTAAATCTTTGAAAGTGAGCAAACATCTCACTTTCTCCTTCATGAAATAAATCCACATTTTCTCTTTCTCGGCCACCAAGGCTTTAAATCTTTGAAAGTGAAAAAATACCTCACTTTTCTCCTTCATGAAATAAAACCACACTTTCCTAGTGTGATTATTCATAAATGTAAATAATGCATGCAACCCGTGCAATTGTTTACAATATTGGTTGATCCCTATATATCCAAATGTATAACATCCAATGGTCTTACACTGATGTTATTTTCATATGAGAAAGCATATTTGGTTTACTTATTACCAAGCTGGCATGCTTCACAAAATATACTATCAATCTTAAACTTTGGCAAACCTATAATAATATTTTAGGCTTTTATAGAATTCAGCTTCTATATAGTCGCATGACCAATACGCTTGTGTCATATGTCAATATCTACAAATAATGACACATGTCCCAATTCACATCCATAGCTTCCCCCCTTCACCGTAGGTATATTAATATCCAAAGTAAACATCCTGACATTTTTGTTACTCTTTGCCTTCAAGCGACACTATTTTTTGAATTCTTCCATAAAACACCCTTAAGGATCGAACTTCATTTACAGAGATAAACCATCTATTTTAATAGAAACAAGGTTCTCTATAATATTTGAAACATGAAGTACATCTTTTAAAAGTACTTCATTTTGCCATCCTACATAGACAATGGGACTTTACCAACATGTGCAATGGGATGTGTAGTATCATTACTTGTTTCTACATATTAACCTGGTTTTTTCATTTTTGCATATTTTTAAACCACTCACCCATGATTGGTCATGTGGTTAGAGACCCTAGAATCTACATATCAAATATCTCTCAATCTTGACATATCTCTTGTTCATGGAAGTGAGCATGTGTGATGGCTGCTTACTTCTATCATCAGTCTATTTACTTATGATGCATAGTTGCCTTATTGTTGCAACTTTCCACTCTGCATTTTATAGTAGTCCTTTACCATGTGCCCTAGTTTGCTATAGTAAACGCACTCTATGCTATTTGCATTATTTTGATTTCATCCACCAACACCTGACACACTTAGTATCTTTGCATAGAGACTGTCCTGCAACCAAATTTCTATTGTAACTTTACATTGAATCAAAACTTGAGCGTACACAATCAAAGTTAACACTTTACAAAGTGTCACGAAAAACTTGTAGTGCTAAAATGGGGCTCAAAACACACCTGAATCATGATGAAACATGTAAAAACTCAATTAAATGCACCTAATATAGTCTTCTTCCTTTACCCATGATGTAAAAACTCAATTAAATGCACCTAATATAGTCTTCTTCCTTTACCCATGAGGGTACCTCAATTTGAGATAATGACTTCCCTATCTACCTGTAGCTCTCATAGCTACCAAAGGTGTTGCTCCAAAATCAAAGAGGGAAAGAGATGGAAATATCCTTACCTATGTATATTTCTTCCTTGCTTGACTCTTATTGCTTACTAAAAAGACTATGAACTCAACATTGACTAGCACAAGACTAACCAACTGGAGTGCACTTACCTTTCACGTGTCATTTTTGGGAACTTGGATACTTACCCATAGCCTTGGAGAAGAGATAACTGCATAGAAGCAAGCTAGCACTTAAGAAGATCCCTCCTTGTGTCACCCAAGGAGCTCCCTTATTAAGCTTGGGACTCTCATGTCTTGAAGAGCTCCAAGATAGCTTCAGTACAATGGCCCTCTCCACACACACACTCTCACTAGCAACAATGGCAAGATATATAGGAGAGAAGAAGCATAACACTCGTGCCCAACCGTCCCTAGACTGAGGGCTCACAATGGGGTCACAGTGTACAATAAATATACCTAAAAAGGGTGCTACTTCTATACAAGAACTGCTGCACTGATGATCATGCTAGCAAGAGGCAAGATAATATAAAGTTAGAGAGGCAAGAGCTTCATTATCAGTCTAACCCAAGAGAATTTTCCTTTCTCATTAGACAAGTTCACTCATATATACAAGTCACTTATTAGTTTTGAGCATTTAGACTTCACTGACTTTCGAGTGCCCAAGTAGACCTTAGTATCAGTTCAACCCAAGGGAATTTTCCTTTCTCATTAGATAAGTTCACTCATATATACAAGTCACTTATTAGTTTTGAGCATCTAGACTTCACTGACTTTTGGGTGCCCAAGTAAACCTTAGTCTAATTTTAGTCTGATATAGACACAAGAGTGTGGGTGTATGGGATTCACATAAAACCTAGCCATACCTCGGGTTACAACTTGAGTGTAATTTATGCAATATTACAATGAAATAAAGTTAATCTTATCTTGCTTAGGCAAGCATGTACACTTGGGATATGCCGCCTTGAGTTCATAGCTACTTCGTAGCCTACATGACCTTGATTGCTTAGGTTTTTTCAGCTTCCGTTATTTTTTATTGCTTGATGATGGCTTCTTTTGCTTTATTCACTTAGTTTTGATGTGGAATACAAGTGTGGAAGTGATTTTGAGCACCTAGTAGTTGACCTTATTGATAAACATGGGTACTAGGCATGCATCTATGGAATATTGCAAACACAAACTCTAATCTAGGTGATTGGCATGTCCTAATCCTATGGTGGGTGAAACCTAATTACTGATGAAAATTGGAAGAGAGGAGAGAAGGATATTAAAGCATAATTAACATGAGCTTAAGGAGGTTCAAAGGTTAAGTACTTCATAATGGAATTAAGCATAATCAATGCAATTAACACAAGATTAAGAGAGCTTAATCAAGACACAAGAGATAATGATAATCACACACACACAATGTGCTTTGCATAGATGTGCCAATTTATAGCAAAGAGATACAAGCTATCCTACATCAACGAATGATATCATCTGATTCCATATTCTCTTCCACAATTCTCTCCTTGATTCTCTCCCTAGAATCTCTCCATGATTATAGCCTCCACATGCCCAAGATTCTAGCTCCATGATTCTCTTCTTGAGTGATTTTAGGAGATGCCAAGCCCGCTTGCATTTTGTGCAAACTCTTAGTAATATCCTGGCTTTTACATTTGACCTTTGACCTTTGACCTTTGATCAACTAGGATGAATTGGCCCATTAACACCTAAGGCTCTAGGCATTAATATTTGTTTGTTTATTCCAACACCCCCCTCAAACAAATATTCATGGGTAATTCTCTTGTTATGATGGCAAGGTTGGTCCTATTAGGGATTCCTACTTATGCTTATGATTTTGGTGCTCTTTTGGTCTTACCCAGTTTTACAGTGGCAATAATGGTACACCCAGTTACTTTTATGATGCTAGTTATAATGACCTCTTGGGTTTACAATGCTAGTTGTAATGATCATGCTAGTTCCCATGTAGGTATCTAGTTATGCTTACAATGCAGTAGTTATGCTTAGAATACTAGGGTGGCCAATGGGTAGGATCATGCCCTTATTGATTTAGTAGGTCAAAAGTTTAAAAATCTTGGCCTTGGATGAGGCCATCTTCATCTTCTTTGTCTTGGAGAGCTAGAGCTGGTATCAATGGAGATTGTCTTGATATAGAGATTGTTGACAATGTGAACAAAAATATCCAATGGAATACATTTCACCTTCATCTTCTTTGTTCTTGGCATGCTAGCATGGCTTTTACTTTATAAAAAATCTTGGTGAAAATTCTTTGCCAATGGAAGCTCCTTTCAATGACACATGCATGCTATAGAAATTTCAAATTGAATGGAATGCATGCTAGTGATTCCCATGGTGTTGAGATAAATGAAAAACCCACGATTCTATTCTCCTCCATGTGAACAACCGTTTATGCAAAACCTTAGTGATTTTTAAACCTTGTCAACAAATAAATGGCTGTGGCCCGTGTGCAAGGTGGAAGTGCCCCAATCTTGTGAGAGGCTAGATCTTATGGATGAACTTCTCGAGAGGCTATTTGCCATGTGGTCTGCTTTGAATCTGTAGTAGTCTTCTTCTTTGTGACCAATCTTCTTATAGTTGTTGCACTTTGGCTTGTCCTTCAATTTGCATTCACTTGAAGTGTCCTTTCCTCCCATAGTGGTCACCTCATAGTTCTTTTATTGAAGAATGCTTGCTCGATGGTTGTGCTTCCTTGCTTCATCTCCTTCTCCTTTTCAAGTAGGGAAGAGATGCACTCTTCAAAGGTTCGATTTGGTAAAATTTTCAAAGTGATCACAAGTGCGTTATATTCCTTAGGCCCTCCTTTTTAGGAGTATATCTAATTCATCTTTTTCTCCTATTTTAGCATTTATACCATCAAGGTGGGTCGTGATGCTTTTCATTTTACTTATGAATTGTGCTAGCGACTCACTAAAATTCATTT
This sequence comes from Cibotium barometz, assembly GCF_041138505.1. Taxonomy (NCBI): domain Eukaryota; kingdom Viridiplantae; phylum Streptophyta; class Polypodiopsida; order Cyatheales; family Cibotiaceae; genus Cibotium; species Cibotium barometz. The sequence continues at coordinate 48,568,287 of NC_141075.1, forward strand.
GTAAATTGTAGCCCATAGAACTCAATTTTAAGATGGATTTCTTAGTTCTTTTCTTTGGCTGTAAATACTAGATTCAATGCATCCCATGCATCCTTGGTGTGATCTTTGTAGTCAATGTGGTGGATAAGATTAGTGCCCAAGTGTAGCCCAATAAGTGAATGTTCTTGTTCGTCCTTTTCTATCCATTCATCATTTGGTGCAACGAGCACATTATCCTTAACTATCTTCCATAGCTTCTTGTGCATGAGGAGGTACTTCATTTAGGTGGCCCATGTATGGAACCCTTTCCCTGTGAACTTCTCGACACATAAGTAATGCTAGATGATGTCATGATGAGAGGGTTGTTTGGGCTTCAACGGTAGTGTCTAATCTCTTACAAATGACACTAATTTTTTTTTGAGACAAAATGCAAATGATGATTGCAAATAAATGATTAAAATGCAAGACACAACCCAATTACAAAGTTCATAACTCCAATTTTTGTTTGAATATCTAATTAGTTGTTAATGACATTGATTAGTTGTTAATGACATTGATTAGTCTTAATCATGATGATTAAGAGGTCAAGAGAGTGGAGGCTCCAACTAAGCTCACCATTGTAGCAAATAAAGGGTAAAATTACTTGGGGTGATTGTTCTTGATGTGGATGGAAGCTCCTAAGTGGAAAATGTAGCCTTTCTCCAAAAAATGGCACAACAACCTAAAGAATCGTGACTGGTTTTTCTAAATAGCTCAACCACTAGACCAAATAGCATGAAATTTCAAATGTGACCTGCTTAAGGCATGGGCTAAGATCTCCCAACAGATCTTGGCCCAATTTGATGTATAGAGGGCGAATGGTGTGAAAATGTAATCAACAGGGCGTTAGAAAATTTGGGCTATAGTCAGCAACATTGGTCGGTTCCTCAGAGGTAGATGCTTAACTTGAGGTGGTAGAGATGTGGCTTGAAGGATTTGCAAAATGGTGGAGAGGATAAGCAATGCCAAGCCTTTCAATTTTGGGCCACAAAGGGGTTTGGATGGATAAGCTTGGGATTAGTAACCTAAATATAATTATTAGTGCTAATGATGGTTAGTGAGTTGAGAGAAATATCATGGAGAGGCTCATGAGGAGAGGGGTGGCTTTGATACCATGTTGATAAACATGGGTACTAGGCATGCAACTATGGAACCTTGCAAACACAAACCCTAATCTAGGTGACTAGCATGTCCTAATCCTATGGGGGTGAAACCTAATTACACACATAATAATTACGCTAATCTAACTATAAGATTGACTTAAGCTCAATTAAGTTACAATATTAAGACTTTTACTCATAGAGAAGCTTAAGAGAAGCTTGTTCCTATTAGTTGAAAATAACCCCTTTTATATGAGGGAGGTACAATTTGCATATGTGCTCATGTGGGATAATGCCCAAGTGTGATGTGGCTAAATGCTCCTAATCATGGTCCTCTACTCATGCCTTACCCTAACTTTGTGCTCATGGCACCATATTTCTCAACAACCCTTACATTAACATTCCCTAGAGGCAATGGAGGTATCGATGTGGTTAGGTGAAGAAATCTTGGAGGGATTATTGTTGGAGGTTCACGAGGTTACAAATATGTTGGCGTAAATGCATGTGCATGGGTGGATACACATAAAGGTGTATGTGCTTTAATGGTGCAAGCACTTAACTACTTATATGGTTTTCAAAAGAAAAAGTAGTACGCAGTGCAAATAAAGAGTATTTACAAGGGAGGGCATTTGTTGGTGGCGAGGTTCTTACCCTAGTGCACATAGTGTGTCAGTGTTAGTGTATTGTGCATGAGTGATGTAGAACCATGTGAGAGGTTTTGCAATCAATCCCTCCACCATATAAGTATTAGTTAACATTTTATGCTTTTCCATTTGACATAAGCAACTTGACTTAGACTCTTATGCATGTGTCTCAGCACATGCAACTTAGACTCTTATGCATGTGTCTCATCATATGCGACTTGGATAATAAAGAAAACCATTACACATAAAATGTTACGAAGGACTAAGCAAGACTATCATCGTCTTTTGGGCTTGAGCAAACTAAATTATTTGGAGGTGCATAGTAAATAATTTTTGATCCCTTTCAAAGTAGATTTATCAATGATTGAGGATAGATGTGTGCTGATGGGTGGTAAGCGACTGTGTGTGTTTTTCAGAAGTGAGTTTGGATCATATCTTCAAAGGCTATATGGTAGTTCCTAGATACTATAATTAGTAGTAGTAGAAAGCTATGTGATCTGGATTCGGGCTTTCATTGAGATCAAAGATAAAGTGTGATGTAATGTGATCCAGATTTGGGCCTTCATTGAGATCAAAGATAAAGTGTGATGTACCCCATGATGTTGGTCATCTACGATTGATCAAAATGAAAATGAGGTTGAGAAAGCACAACAGCACAAATTGAGGTCCAGGGTATCTTTCCATTTCCGGGAGGAATGAAAGTATGTAGGCTCTGAAGTCCAAGAAGAAAAATTAAAGTGCCAGTTTGGAACCTTAAAAAAATGTATTCCAAGCCTGACCACCCTTCTTTCATATGGCATGTATGTAGGCTCGATTCTATAGGAGAGTGATGATTGAGCATATGGCATGTATGTAGGCCATGTATGTAGGCTTGATTCTATAGGAGAGTGATGATTAAGCATATGGCATGTATGTAGGCTCGATTCTATAGGAGAGTGATGATTGAGCATATGGCATGTATGTAGGCTTGATTCTATAGGAGAGTGATGATTGAGCATAGATATCTGAATAATATTTCCTTTTTAAAACCACTTGATTCTCCATTGTAGTTGGACACCATACTGTCCTTCTATGCAATAATCATGTCTTCTTCCATGATTCTAAAACTACTCCCTACTTGGAATGATGTTCTATTCTCCATCTTTTAAAGAACATGTGAATTACGAAGGTTGCCAATCTGACGTCTAGTAGATCTATAAGCTGAGGAATTGAGAGATTGGAATCCCTATTCACTATATCCCATAGTGCTTTTGCACTTACGTGGTAAGAACCTATCTTGTAACTCGTACTGCATAAGGCATGAGGATCCTTTTGAAGTCATCTTTGGGAAAAGTTGGTTTTCCTAAAGGATCATATGGGATTACTTGCCTTACATCTTTATATAAAAGATCTAGCCTTTGATGGAACTTGCCTTGTGTGATGAATTTATATTCCCAAGCTTCTAGACTATAAAAAATATCATCTATCACTGCTTTGCATCTGTGACATACTCTTTCTTTGTGTCTTGAGTGACTAGGTTGCTCTAGATCTATAAGTGGTATTTCTTGTGTAATAAGAGGGGCTGAAGGTTCTTTTGGTTACCCTCTGACATATTATCTAATCAATCATTTACATTAATGTAATCTGCATCCTCTAACAGCAACAAAGCAACTACCTTTGAAGTTCCTCAACATTGTTAATTGACTGCCCTGTGAAACACTAAGTGAAAACTTTGTGGTGGGAAAGTTAGTGTGGTAAACACAAGTTGTGCCTCTCTCATATCCCATTCTCTAGGCCACACATGTGGTATCTAATAAGATAGGTCATCTAGTGAGTTTCCTCTTCCACTCTTATTTGTGGGTAGTTGACCATGTTCCTCTATGAAGTGATCATTAGAACTAGGATTTTGAGCTAGATGAAGTAGGAAACCAGTGATAATGGAGTGAATCTTTAGGATTCCCAATGACATGTACATCTATGGATGAGATGAATCTAGATGGTTATGTATTGATTGGGCTTCCTATAGGCATGAGGTCATCATCCATGCAACACTGTGTTTCAACATTTGTTGAGAGCACTTCACTTTATTCTTTAGTCCATTAGGAACACTAAGCTCAAGGAGTTCTTCACATCTTCTTTAAAGATATTTGATTTTTTTAGAACTAGTTTCCATGCTCTAAAGTTGAGAGAACAATAGGATGAAGTGCCATATAGGCGATTAAGTCCCTAGGATTTGCTAAGTGTATGTCATCATGCAACACTGCCACCATGACTAGCATGGATCGTGCATACCACAAGTAAGAACACTTGTCAATTTCTCAAAGTGATGTGATGTGACTATGTTATTGATATCCATTTATTTTTGGATGCGTGATAACTTGAAAGCTAATACCATTAACGACAAGGTTGTAGATAGTGTCCTAGAGAAGCAATATATTCTAGAAATGGTGTTGCATTAACCCTGATCACCCAAACTGTTGTCTATCTAAGATCTCTCTATTGTTGCTCTACCTTGTCTTCAACATGTTCTTGACTTCTATCCTTGGTTTGGTCTTTTTCCTCTTCTACCTTTGCCAATCTTTCCATAAGACTTGACACCTCCACATTCGAGGTTGACTTTTCTATGTACTGAGTGTGTCTAGTGCGTCCTGCATATTGTTAATCCTTGTTGCACTTCATCCTCCTTGACTTGATGTAGCTGTAACCTAAACATTCATGAGTGTTAACCTTATTTTTTTGTTTGTTTATTTTCTTGTAGTCTCCAGTGCTTGCTCAATCAAACAGATTCTTCCCTAGACTTTACTAGCTCCTATGCTTGTTATTCCATTTTCTTGTTGTTATTCCCTAGACTTTACTCGATCCTCTATGTGCATTTTTTCTACTTGTTTGATTTGATCTTCTAGGTTGTCACATTTCTTTTCTAGTTCTTCCCCTTTATCTACTTGAGTTATCCACACTACCCTTTCTACCTTCATTGCTTCTAATTCCTGCTATAGCTAAGATTTTTGGTGCATGATTCTATCATATTGTATTTTCATGAGCTCTAGGTTACCCTGAGCTAGCCATATTCTTGTGGAGCTTGAATAGGCTATGACCCATTAAACTATAGCTAATATGTAGTAGTAGTGATAGGTGGAGTGGTGGTAAATGAGATAGGGGTGGATAAGGGTGATGTAGAGATGGGAGGTGTGGAAACTAGGGGAATGGTGCATGAAGAGTTTGTGGATAAGGGTGATGTAGAGATGGGAGATAGGGGTGGATAAGGGTGATGTAGAGATGGGAGGTGTGGAAACTAGGGGAATGGTGCATGAAGAGTTTGTGGTGATAGGTAATGGAATAGAGGATGTGGCATGGGTAGATGAGGATAGTGGTGCAGAAAGATATAATAATAGAAACGAAATGGGAATGATTGCTAGTGATGTGTGGTTGGGGGTGCTCTAGTCTACTGAAGAGGTTATAGGCATGGATGGTACTAAAAATGGGGAGATAATGCATGGGTAGATGAGGATAGTGGTGCAGAAAGATATAGCAATAGAGATGAAATGGGAATGATTGCTAGTGATGTGTGGTTGGGGGTGCTCTAGTCTGCTGAAGAGGTTATGGGCATGGATGGTACTAAAAATGGGGAGATCAATGTTAAACATGGACTGTTGATGAGAACTACATGGATTACCATTAAGCAATTTGTATAAGATGTAGTGGTGTAGATGGTATGCTTATGATTCTTGGAGTAAATCTCTAGCTCCTTGTCTAGCATACTACTCCAATCATCCTGTTGGCCTTGGTGAACTATCCATATAAGCTTTTTTAGGAATGTTACTATACCTACTTGTTACTCACACCTAGGCTTTGTAGCACACTCTAAAGTCCTTAGGACTTGCACCATAGAAATAGTGCATGAACAAACCAATGTCATGGGGCTTTGATCAACCACACTTGGGATCATAAAATAGCTCAACCAAGAAGCCAATATGCCATGACCAATTACATGGGCAAGGTGTGTCACTCAGCTTGTGAATACTTGTGCTCAGATTCTTGTAGGAGGTGATGTTGCCATGCAACCCCACCCCACCCACTGTTGTACTTAAGCTTGACCCTCCTCTCACTCAATCTCTCTCACACACATACACAATGAGTATATACTAGCTCTCACACATACACCATGAGCATATAATAGCTCTAATTGAATTAGACAAGCAAGACACAAGAGAGTAGAAAAGAAGAGCACTCTATTAGTATCATAATAAGAGAATGAGTCATGAGAGTTACATTTTAGGTTTATAGGTGACCTCTAGGGTTCACACTCTTGGACATCCAAAGTTAAAAGTCTGGTCCTCGAGCTCATTTGGCTACTCTAGCTAGTGTAAACACCTATTCTAAAGATAACACTCTCAACCTAGGATCCCGTGGTGTGCCTTTAATAGACAAGTGGTGAGCACATACATAAAATATACAATACATGGTTTTCCTATTAATTCTGGCCATTCTGACGTGCTTGTGACCCAAAAGAAGTGAAAATAATATAGTGGTCGGTGTCGACTCCGTAGAGGTTTGTTGGGGTTCATCAACACAAACACAAATACAACAAGCAGACACAATTTCTCCACAAGAAACATGTTGATTAGGCAAAAACAGACGTTCAGACACACCAAAAATTGCATATGCAGACAGAAATTCGACAGAGCAAGGTCACAAGAGATATAAACATCCTGAAATCTGCTTCATTCTCCCTTCTCCATTACATTAATTCCCTCTCTTTTTTGTCCTACTCCAAAACGTTACTCCTTCCCCCAAAACGTTACTCTTGAATAATCGTTACATATCTTAACTTCCAAGATCGCAAGAAATTCATCATACCTTCCTACCACCTTATAAATCTTCCGACTCCGACTTACTAAATATCCGACTTACTACATATCCGACTTAGCAACATTCAACCTCAGAGAACTATGCCTTAAACACATGGCACGTCCCAGTGGTAGATTTCAAAGAGATCTGACTCGGATCCACATATCCCTTGATCAGCTCAAAATGTCAGACAAAAGTAAAATCATGCTGCTACATCAAACAGCTGTAGCAACATCAAAAGTCTGGTCCACCTCCTTCATAACATCAGGTTCAACAACCTAAACATCCTTGTCTATTGCTGCTACATCCATACTTTGTAATGAAACTGGTTCCTTGAACTGCTCCAGCAACCTGTATCTGCTCTACACCATGCATCTCTACATCAGGCACTTGGTTTGCAACTATCTCAACTGATTCTGTCAGCTTAGGAGACATCTTCTCAGTTGTGATTCTAAGACTTGGCACCACAAACTCCATAGGCACCACAGCTTCTAATCCATACACCAATCTAAATGGTGTCATCCCTGTTGTTACCTTAAAGGCTGTTCTAAAAGACCATAATGCTGAGTCCAATTTGTCATCCCAATCCTTATGATTGTCTGCCACTATCTTCTTCAAAATTCCACCTATGTTTTGTTAGTACTTTCAGCTTGTATATTAGCCCGAGGATGGTAAGCTGTAGACATTTTGTGCATAATCATATGGGTTTTAGTCAATTCATCTATCACCTTTTTTTAGAAATGAGATCCCCTATCACTCACAAGCTCCATAGGACACCCAAACCTGGTCATTATGTTGTGATACAAGAGCCGCAACACTTGAAGCTTTATTATCCTTCAAAGCTACAGCTTTTACCCATTTACAATAGTCTGTTGCAACCAAAATATACTTGCATCCTTTCCTTGTTGTAGGCTTAACAGGTCCCACAAAATCCATCCCCCACTTAGTGACAGAATAGGATGATCTAACATTCTATCCTATTATCTGGCTGACCAGTCTTTTCACATATGACACACCTCTTAGCATACTCATGTGCATCCTTCAAAATTGTGGGCCACCACAATCCAACCTGGAGAATTTTCTTTCCTGTTATATCTCCTGAGAAATTTCCACCTGCTGCACCAGAATGTGCTTCTTGAATAACAGCATTCTATTCAAAATCTGGAACACACCTTCTGATGACTTGATCAATGCCCTTCCTATATAATGCCCCTGCAATTACCAAAAAACTCTTCAAAGCAAACTTCCTCCTCTGATTTGCAGTAAACTCACCTAGAATAATGCCTTCAGTCAGAAATGTCAATAATTGGTCATACCAAGAATCCAACATAGCAGCCTCTTTGAATGAGATTTGCACCTGCTTGTTGCTGTAAAAATTCTTTTGAATGCTAAAACATGGATTAGAGAGTGTGGAAAATTGGTTTTGATCCACCTCAACTATCAGAGAATCCCCATTTTGATCCATGGGATCACTTTCAAAGTCATTTTCAGCCATGAGAGTTGGAATAGAATGTTGTAAAGAATCAACATCAAACATGTTAGCTTTGTTTTTATTTGTTTTGCATGAAATTAGAAAATTTTGGCATTCAAGGTGACTACCCTGATCTGAATTTTGCTGATTTTTAGCCCCAACTTGCTGAGATTGAGTATGGCTCATCATTTTCTCATCACCTTGCATCATTAGGTCAAGGAAACTTACAAAAAGGATGAGTTTTGCAACATTAGAGGGCTCTCCAATATCAAAGAGATCATCACATTCCTCATCAATTGAAAGTAAAAACTTCTCAATGTCATCATGCTCATCACAATCATGCATTTGATGCATATGATTATCATCATGAACAAGATACACACTTTTGGCATCAACATCATCACAAAAATGAAGAAAACTATGTATGACATCATCTTCATCATGAACATCAACCTCAACATCAAAAACAACATCAAACACTTCATCAACATGCACATCCACCTTGTCATGATCTGCTGATTTGCATAAAATTTGAATTCTGGGACATTCAGAGTTACTTCTCTGATTTGAAATTTGATGCATTTCAGCCCCATCTTCATGATCTTGGGCATCATTTGAGACCTGCACCTTGCAGCATTAGGTGAAGGAAACTTGCAAAAAACATGGAATTCTCAAATTCAAAGTACTCTCTTTGAGAGCTTTGAACTGAAATCTGATTTGATTCCATTTTTAAAAATTTAGAGTTGGAGTTTTGTGATGCAAAAACATTGCTCATGCACATGATTTCATCATCATCTTGGTTGTTGGGATGCGTGTGGTGAAGAATTTTCCCATTTTGTTGAATGCCTGATGTTGGCTTGGGGGTATCTATGGGTTCTTGGTGGCATCTTTGGCTCACTCCCACTTGTACTCCCTTTCCCTCAATCATCAACACTCCCATTTGGTAATAGATGTGGTACAGATATGTAATTGTCCAGAAAAGCGCATCAATAACAATGAGTAAATGCTCCATAAACTACAAGAATGATAGGATGAGGTAGTGATGGCTTACTTTGGTTGTCTGCAAAGCATCTCTGGAAGCCAAGGGAAAGAAAGAATGCATCGATCTTATCATACCATGCCTTGGGCGCTTGTTTCAAACCATAAAGGCCTTTGTGCAATTTGTACACCTTACCCTTGTGTCTAGGAACCTAAAAACTTGGAGGCTATTCAACATAGACCTCCTCATGCAAGTCACCATTAAGGAAGGTAGACTTAACATCCATTTGATAAACCGGCCACAGTGAGGATGAGCAAAGGGAGCAAGAATTGCCCGGATAGTGGTGTATTTGGTTGTAGGGGCAAAAAGTTTCATCATGGTCAATACCCTCAATTTGAGAATACATTATTTTTCAATCAGAATCCAAATCAACTCATCAGTTCTCAACCAGAATTTAAAAATCATATCAATCACATTCGAATTCATCAACTGGATAGCATTAATGCTTATAATTTCAAGTCTTAGATTTACTCGTAACCCCCAGCCTTGGAGCACTTGATTCACTCTCAAACTCATCTTCATAACTCTCATGCAATGCTTCACATGCTTTTTTTGCAATCTAGCTACCCGCTTAAGGCTTGAACAAGTTCTCTTCTTCCTACCCTCATGCTTTTAACAATATACATATGCATCATCAAGAACCTCTTCAAAGGCTTCTAGCTTCTCTCTAGCTCTCTCCATCTTCTCACAAGATCCATTTTTGGATGCATATTTGAACTTTGAAATGATTTTGTGAAGTTTGGCGCTCAAACCAACCATGCAAAATTTCATGCATTGATCTCCTGAACATGGCTCACACATGTATGAGCATTCATTTGTGGCACGGTTATGCCTCATGCAAATCAAACACTTCTTTTTCTTCTTTTTACTCATATTTGAAGTTAGAAATTAGATAGCTATATGAGCTCTCATATTCAATGCACCACACCAAATAGAGCCCATATGTATGCTTGGAATGGAGAGCTGCAGTGCTATACCGAGATCCACCCCTCATGACAAATAGGTGCTCAAACATTGCTAAAAATCAAAATTTTAGGTGTTTATTATGCAAAATCTGAATGATGGCTTACTTGGAACACGCCAACCTCCAATGTGAAGTAGCACTTTGAATGAGGAATTTCACCATCCCATCCAAGGATATGCAGATTCTGATTCTGCTGCACCTACAGATTCTGATTCTGCACTTGCAAATTTTGATTTTGCTCCACCTGCAGGTTTTGATTCTGCTGCACCTACAGATTCTGATTCTGCTGCACTTGCAAATTCTGATTTTGCTCCACCTGCAGGTTCTGATTCTGGCTACACTTGAATATTTTGATTCTGCTCCACTTTGCAGGTTCTGTGAGTAGTATGCTGCAAGATCAAAGCAGTTTGCAATAGGTTCAAAGCAGTCTGCAGAGCAGCAGGTTCAGAGCAGTCTGCAGAGCAGCAGGTTCAGAGCAGTCTGTAGTAGGTTCAGAGTTAGAACTCTGATTTCTGGAATGGCATAAATTGCACCATCGTTGGGCCTGCTCCAAGCGACCATGTAGATCGCAGCTTAACAAGGTTGAAAACGCAGCAGGAATCGCCAATTGTGTTGGGGTTCATCAACACAAACACAAATACAACAAGTAGACACAATTTCTCCACAAGAAACATGTTGATTAGGCGAAAATAGACATTCAAACACAACAGAAACTGAATATGCAGACAGAAATTTGATAGAGCAAGGTCACACAAGAGATATAAACATCCTGAAATCTGCTTCATTCTCCCTTCTCTATTACATTACTTCCCTCTCTTTTTTATCCTGCTCCAAAATGTTACTCCTTCCCCCAAAACGTTACTCTTAAATAACCGTTACATATCTTAACTTCCAAGATCCCAAGAAATTCATCATACCTTCCTACCACCTTATAATTCTGACTTAGCACATATCCGACTTACTACATATCCGACTTAGCAACATTCAACCTCAGAGAACTATGCCTTCAACTCCGGCAAGGGTTAACATATCCCCTTCCTGATGTAGATTCTGGCCTCAAAATATGTAATGAAGATTTGTGGAGGTTGTATGTTGGATGCATGTTAGCATTGGAAATGTTAGAGGACTTAGAAGATCAGCAAGGCAACATGGTAAAAACGAGTAAGGTGCTCTTGTGGAAAATATTCAAATTCAAGCATAATGCAAATACCTAATCATGGAGTGAGAAGAAATATTTTTGCAGCTGGTCAAATTTTTCTAGTTAAGACAAGGGTAATATTAAGGTTGGTCCAAATTCTATCTAAACTAAGATGGAGCAAAAAGCATGCCTTGGTTATGACCTTAGTATCTACACACTATCACTTTGGTGAAACCATCTCTAACTATTATCTAGCCTCATAAATGAAACTACTATGTGATTATTACATGCATTTGGTTTGATTCTTTTAATTTTTAATTTTTATTTAATAATTAGAGCTCAAGAAGAGAAAAATATAAAAGTAGGGTGCCACCCTACATAGACCCAAGCAATGGCCTCGAGACCTCATACAAGAGTATCTAAGAACCGCTAAGTACCGCTACAATGATGTTTTTTTTTGAAGTCCTTTATTGATAGGTTTTCAGCCACAAGGTCCCATCCCATCGATATCAAGGCTATGGTCCCAAGGTTCCATTACTAAGAGCCAAAAGTCCTACCCCTAGATTGCACATGGCGATGGGTATCTTCTTGTTGGGTGTTTTTTTTTTGTTTAAACTAGTTTCACTTTTACAATTCACGTGTAGAAGGCTATATTCTAATTAAAGAGGGCACACTAAGGAAGGTGGCGTACTTAGGATACTCCTTTGGCATACTTTAAGGTCAATCTTGGAAAGGATTGAACTAGGAGCAAATCCTAAATGGTTATCCAAGTTATAACTAGAAAAGCGGTAGACCAGTCACATACTAATGCAAGCAAGCAGTTAAACAAACACTAAATGGAGAATCATAAAAAAGATTGAAATTGAAAACAATAGCAATTTTAGGATGGGTGTAGAATACACCTAGGAAAGTGGGAAATTTTGGTCCATATCAAGGTTGCGTGTCCCCATTGTAAGTTATAAATCTAAATCTGGTCTGCACGACTGCACCTCAATAACCTATAATTCAAGCTCATCTAGAAAGCTCATCATTAAATAACCATAGTGCATAAGCATGCTCCAATTCAACATCACTAGGTTGATTTTTCCCTTCAATTGGGTTTTCTTCTAATATACATGTCTCCTCTAGTGCAGGGGGTTGGGCTTGGATAGACAACAATGATTTTGTAACCTTTAGTGTTGTAGAAGCTTCACCATCAATCACCATGTCTCGTATGAGGGGGTTTCTCTTTGAGATCCAAACTTATTTGGGCATTGGTGGTTGGTGAAGGTTCTTTTACAATAGCTTTCCCTTTGTTGATGGCATTTGAGCTATTAAAGCTTTTATCCATCACTGAGGAGACTTGTAAATTTGTAAGCAGCAGCAGTGAGACTAGTGATATACATTTATGTTTTGGTATCCAAATACAATGGTTACCCTCGTGTAGCCTTAAGCTTTCAATAACCATTTGGGGATTCATTTTGGGGTAACTTGTAACTTGGACTTTCTACATTGATTCTTGTGTTGAGGTCCTCTTTTCTTGGTTAGTTGAGGTGGTAGAGATGGAGAAATCTTGGGAACCCATTTTAAGGTGGATTTGGTTGCCACTTTATAGCTTGTCGTATTTGCTTATTTTTTGATATGCAGGTGTTTGTTGTGTGGAGGTAAAAGAATCGAGAGTTTTTTGAATAGTGGATGCTGAAGTGGAAGGGGTTTCCATATATTTTGTGGATGTTGAAGCTTCCTCCTCATTGTTTGTGACCCTCGATAATAGTGAGAGGTAGCAAGGGTTTATGAGTAGATTGTCCTTGATTTCCTTATCTTTGAGATTATTATCAAACCACTTTTTTTGTCAATCCTTTTATGTTAACATCTTCTACATAGTAAGTTGTCTTTCTTCCTCAAGTCGTTTAAGAATGAACAATCAATCGGCCAACATGTTAACCTTTAGTCTCTCAGTCTCACTGCCACCCTTAAGCTAGGTATAATGCATTCCCAGGGCATTACTGCCTCAATCCCATATACCATCTTAAATGGTGTTCAATTAAATACAACTTTGTAAGAGGTTCTGTAAGCCCATAAAGCTTCTATGAGTTGGAATTCCTAATCATTGCATCAAGCTTCAATAGTTTTTGTTAATATGGAAATGAGGACTATGTTGGTGCTCTCAGCTTGACCATTTTCTTTGCGGGTAGTAAGATGTGGACTTACGGTGTGAGATCATGAACGTTGTGGTGAGCTACTGGATAACATCATCTATAAAATGTTTCCCTTGGTCACTCACCAGCTCAAAAGGATAACCAAAGTGGGTAATGATGTTCTCATAGAGAAACTTAGCAGTCGCCACATGGCATCCACTTTTCGTGAAGCTCTTGCTTTAGCCCATTTGGTTATATAATCCATGGGGAAATAATGATGAAGTATGCTTATGTGCCATATGCAGCAGGACTAATAGGGCCAATGAAATCTAAGCCCCATTTTTCAAAAGGTTGGTTGAATCTGACAAGATGTAGTGGCATCATGTCCCCTTTTATGGCTTTGCACAACCGTTGCACCATAGAAAGAGTGTAGGAACAAACCAATGTCATGTGACTTTGCCTAACCACACTTAGGAGTATAAAACAGCTCAATTGAGAAGCTAATATGCCATGAACTAGCTCACAATTGCATGGGCAAGGTGTGTCACTCACACCTCATGAATACTTGTTCTCGGATTCTTATAGGAGACGATGTTGCCACGTAGCCACACTCCAAAGCTCCACTCCATCATCGCTCTACTGTTGCACTTCAAAGGAAGCTTAACCCTCCTCTCACTCAATCTCTCTCTCTCACATACACTGACACATACATAATGAGCATATAATAGCTCTAATTGAATTAGGCAAGCAAGACACAAGAGCGCAAGAGAGTAGAGAAGAAGAGCACTTTATTAGTTGATAAGAGAATGAGTCGTTGAGAGTTACATTTTATGTTTTGTAGGTGACCTCCTCTAGGGTTCACACTCTTGGGCGGCCAAAGTTAAAATTTTGATCCTCAGGCTCATTTGGCCACTCTAACTAGCGTAAACACCTATTCTAAAGCTAGCATTCTCAACCTAGGATCCCATGGTGCACCTTTAATAGACAAGCAAGAGCACACATGTAAAATGGACAATACATGGTTTTCCTGTGAATTCTGGCCATTTCGACACTTGTGGCCCAAAAGAAATGAAAATAATATGGTGGCCCAACGTCGACACCATAGAGATCTTTGGAAAGGGTTACAATCCTCATCTTTAATGGCACCAAAAAATTCACCATTATTGTTGACCATGTTGTTGCATCATGTGTGGACTTCAAGGTGAGCTTCTTGATATGGAAGATTCTTGGGGGTATGACTAGATCTATTAAGGGTAGAGAAAAGGTGAATTACTGCTTTGTGAGGTGAATGGTATAGGAGTTATCGCCCCACTAAAGTGTAAGATTCCTCCCCAGCCTCTCACGATGTCCGGTATCTTTCCTTATAGTCAAATCCCTCTTCAGAAATATAAAAGATCTTGTTTCTACCTGTTTTGGCCTAGAGAGAGAAAATATTCTAGAGAGAGATTATTCAGATTTTGGATATTTTTGGATGGAAAAATATCTCTTCATATTTAAATAAGTTTCCCCGAAACAGAAGTTCAAAAAGATTTTCAGAAGGTGCATTCGAAATAAATTATAATTTGTTCAAGAGGCCTTATCCTAGGGGTCAAGATTTTTTTGAAATTTTAAATTAAGGTTTCTATGGACCAATAAGATTCATCCAAATGTAGGGAGGAGATAAATGGAAGAATAAAAGGAAAATCTCCCAAAAATGAGTAAATACTCACATAAGATGAAGAGTTGACTAAGGACAAGGTTAATAGTTAAAAAAGAGAGATATTTAGAATAAATGATGCATTTTTGACACCTCAGTATGGGAGAATTCCCCTCATGAAGGAGGTTCCTATTTCACATGTGTGGAAAATTTAAACTCCCAAATAATGAGATATTTTTATCTCTCCTCTCTCCTGTTTCAACTAGATCCAAAAAGTGGACTAAACTGACCCAAAAATGGTCAAAAATTGACCAAACTGATCTGAAAAATTCTAGAATCAGTTTGCTTGGTTAGAGGCTCACTTTTTCCTATACATAGAAGCCTCCCCCTTTGTTGAAGCGTAATAGTGTTTTTTGCACTGTTACCCTGCTTCTCCCAAGAGCCAAAAACTATGAATTTACTCATAATTCATTAGTTTTTGACCTTCCCTCTTCTAAAGATTGGTGGCCACTCTTGTTTCAAACAAGAGTAGATCCCTCAAACCATCAAGCCAAAGGAAAGCTCTCAAATTCTCCTTGTAAGCTGGAGATTCTTCTCTCTTCTATTTCATTTTATGGGTTTTTATGATTTTTATCTTCTCTAATATGAATATGATGTTATGCCTCATTGAAAAAAGGCATTCCCCTCTCTTCTTTAGTAAATCCAACCATTCTTTATCCTAGATGAATGATTAATGGATAAAATCAAGTTTTTCATAATGTTTCTCTTAAATAAGTAGAAAATGTTTACATTAGAATGATTTAAATACTCTTGGTGAAATCTTAATTAATTTTAGAGAGTTAAAAATTAAAAAATGGTCAGCCATACAAAGGAGGCTATGGCAAAATTTTCTAAAAATTGTGTAAAATAAGTTTTACTTTTTTTTATTCAAAAAGAATAATTCCCATCGTATATGTATTCTTAAAGTGTTATTTTTCATCCTAGGTATAAAAAAATACATACTAAAAATATTTTATTAAAAAAATTATTACTTTCTTAGAATTAAATTCTAGGCATAGAAGGAAGCATATTGAAACTATTATTTTGATTATAAAAGTGTTATTTTCATCATAAATGATTTTTATGCATAAAAGAAATTATTTTATATTAAAAGAGTGATTTTCATCATAAATGATTTGTATGCATAAACATATGTATAAAAGATTTTTCTTTTATATTAAAAGTGTGATTTTTATCATAAATGATTTTTATGCATAAATGGATGCATAAAAGAAATTCTTTTATATTAAAAGAGTGATTTTCATCATAAATGATTTGTATGCATAAACATATGCATAAAAGATTTTTTTATATATTAAAAGTGTGATTTTCATCATAAATAATTTTTATGCATAAATGGATGCATAAAAGAAATTCTTTTATATTAAAAGAGTGATTTTCATCATAAATGATTTGTATACATACACATATGCATAAAAGATTTTTTATATATATTAAAAGTGTGATTTTCATCATAAATGATTTTTATGCATAAATGGATGCATAAAAGAAATTCTTTTATATTAAAAGAGTGATTTTCATCATAAATGATTTGTATTCATAAAAGATTTTTTATATATATTAAAAGTGTGATTTTTATCATAAATAATTTTTATGCATAAATGGATGCATAAAAGAAATTCTTTTATATTAAAAGAGTGATTTTCATCATAAATGATTTGTATGCATAAACATATACACAAAAGATTTTTTTTATATATTAAAAGTGTGATTTTCATCATAAATGATTTTTTTGAAAAATGGATGCATAAAAGAAATTCTTTTATATTAAAAGAGTGATTTTCATCATAAATGATTTGTATGCATAAACATATGCATAAAAGATTTTTTATATATATTAAAAGTGTGATTTTCATCATAAATGATTTTTATGCATAAATGGATGCATAAAAGAAATTCTTTTATATTAAAAGAGGGATTTTTATCATAAATGATTTGTATGCATAAACATATGCATAAAAGATTTTTTTATATATTAAAAGTGTGATTTTCATCATGAATGATTTTTATGCATAAATGGATGCATAAAAGAAATTCTTTTATATTAAAAGAGTGATTTTCATCATAAAATGATTTGTATGCATAAAAGATTTTTTATATATTAAAAGTGTGATTTTTATCATAAATGATTTTTATGCATAAAAGAAATTCTTTTATATTAAAAGAATGATTTTCATCATAAATGATTTGTATGCATAAACATTTGCATAATTTTTATATATATATTAAAAGTGTGATTTTCATCATAAATGATTTTTATGCATAAATGGATGCATAAAGAAATTCTTTTATATTAAAAGAGTGATTTTCATCATAAATGATTTGTATACATAAAAGATTTTTTATATATATTAAAAGTGTGATTTTCATCATAAATGATTTTTATGCATAAATGGATGCATAAAAGAAATTCTTTCATATTAAAAGAGTGATTTTCATCATAAACGATTTGTATACATAAACATATGCATAAAAGATTTTTTATATATATTAAAAGTGTGATTTTTATCATAAATGATTTTTATGCATAAATGGATGCATAAAAGAAATTCTTTTATATTAAAAGAGTGATTTTCATCATAAATGATTTGTATGCATAAAAGATTTTTTATATATATTAAAAGTGTGATTTTCATCATAAATGATTTTTATGCATAAATGAATGCATAAAAGAAATTCTTTTATATTAAAAGAGTGATTTTTATCATAAATAATTTGTATGCATAAAAGATTTATATATATATATTAAAAGTGTGATTTTCATCATGAATGATTTTTATGCATAAATAGATGCATAAAAGAAATTCTTTTATATTAAAAGAGTGATTTTCATCATAAATGATTTGTATGCATAAACATATGCATAAAAGATTTTTTATATATTAAAAGTGTGATTTTCATCATAATTGATTTTTATGCATAAATGGATGCATAAAAGAAATTCTTTTATATTAAAAGAGTGATTTTCATCATAAATGATTTGTATGCATAAACATATGCATAAAAGATTTTTTTTAATTAAAAGTGTGGTTTTCATCATAAATGATTTTTATGCATAAATGGATGCATAAAAGAAATTCTTTTATATTAAAAGAGTGATTTTCATCTTAAATGATTTGTATGCATATAAGATTTTTTATATATATTAAAAGTGTTATTTTCATCATAAATAATTTTTATGCATAAATGGATGCATAAAAGAAATTCTTTTATATTAAAAGAGTGATTTTCATCATAAATGATTTGTATGCATAAAAGATTTTTTATATATATTAAAAGTGTGATTTTCATCATAAATGGATGCATAAAAGAAATTATTTTATATTAAAAGAGTGATTTTCATCATAAATGATTTGTATGCATAAACATATGCATAAAAGATTTTATATATATATTAAAAGTGTGATTTTTATCATAAATGATTTTTATGCATAAATGGATGCATAAAAGAAATTCTTTTATATTGAAAGAGTGATTTTCATCATAAATGATTTGTATGCATAAACATATGCATAAAAGATTTTTTATATATATTAAAAGTGTGATTTTTATCATAAATGATTTTTATGCATAAAATAAATTCTTTTATATTAAAAGAGTGATTTTTTCATAAATGATTTGTATGCATAAACATATGCATAAAAGATTTTTTTATATTAAAAGTGTGATTTTCATCTCATGAATGATTTTTATGCATAAATGGATGCATGAGGCATAAAGAAATCTATTTTTAGTTCAAAAGAGGTATTTTTATCAATTTTGATTTTATGCATAGGAAGATGCATAAAAGATTGATTTTTATTTCGAAAGTGTTATTCTCCTTAAAATGGAATTTATGCATAAATAGATGCGTAAAGAAATCTTATATCAAAAATAAGAATTCTCTTGCATTCTATAAATAGATATGATGATGTGAAATGAATCAAATAGATGAAAATGAACGAAGAATGGATGTAGATATATGTATGTGAAAGAATGGATGTAGATGTATGCATGTGAAGAATGGATGTGGATGCATGTGAAGAATGGATGTAGATGTATGCATGTGAAGAATGGATGTGGATGCATGTGAAGAATGGATGTAGATGTATGTGAAAGGAAAGATGTGTATGTGAAGGATGTATGTGAAGAATGGATGTGGATGTATATGAAAGGAATGATGTATGTGTATGTGATAAGTATGGATGTGGAAGAATATATGTGGATGTGAATGTGATGGATACGAACGAGAATAGAGGCGATGAGATGTGATGTAAATTGGATAGATATGAATGATATAAGATGTGAATGAATATGATAACACATGAATCGGGATGTGATGGATATGAACGAGAATAGAGGCGATGAGATGTGATGTAAATTGGATAGATATGAATGATAAGGGATGTGAATGAATGATATAAGATGTGAATGAATATGATAACACATGAATCGGGATGTGAATGAATGATAAGGGATGTGATGTGATGTGATGTGATGTGAATGAACAATAAGGAACATGAATGAATGTGTTAGCATGTGAATCGAGATGTGAATGAATGAAATGTGATGTGAAGTGGATGTGATAAGATGCAATGTAAACTTAATATATGTTAATGTATGAGAAGTGATGAGATGTATGGGTAGATGAAAGTGGATGAGATCTGATGAGGATAAATAAAGAAATAAGTGATGAGATAGAAAAAGATGTGATTAGATAAAAATGGAGAATGCTTATGAAATGAATGTGGATGATGTAGATGAATGTATGGATGATGTGGATTGATGTGAATGAATGTATGGATGATGTGGATTGATGTGGATGATGTGGACTGATGTGTGGATGATGTGGATTGACGTGTGGATGATGTGATTGGATGTGAATTGATGTGGGAATGATGTGATGTGATAGGGATCGATGAAGTAAAATTATGGTAAGATGAGAAAAGATGGGGACTAATATGTAAGGATGTGGAGTGATTGAGAAAAGATGGAAATACTGTTGGGACTATAATTATATGTGAAATCTGTTTTTAAATGACTGTTTTATATCAAGAATGCTGGGGTAGCATTTTGACTATCTTGTGAATGAGGTCGTGGAGATCTATCTGTTAAAGTTGCAACTGCTGACGGAGAGTCAATGGAGGACGTCTCGCGTAGCAAGGTCGGCCGAGGTCTTGACCAGCCTCGGTTTGATTAAAATGGTGAGCTTCCGGTACAGTGGATGAGGGACCAAGGAAGCGGCCTATGAGTGAAGCGCTAGGTGACCTGCGAAGGATCCTAGAGGGTGCTGACCATACGGTGCTCGGGCTCTAGGTTGCCGAAGATACCCACAAGTACGTTGGGGAAAATATTGGAACAAGGAGTAAGAGTTGTTTTCTGAATTCGGGTGTGGATCTGGTTGATTGACCTTGCTGGTCCTCAACGGATGAGTCCATGACTCTTTTATATGGATCTGTTGGTTGATCTTGGTGATCTTCCACGGAGATTCTATTTTGTTATGTGAATATATTTCCGGTTACTACTATGAGCTAGGAAGAAAAGGCCCCTGAGTGAACAGGTGGTGAGTGTTCTGGTTGCCAATGATGCCATAAGTACACCGATGAAGGAATGATTGGAAATAAGGATTCAACCAGAGATTTTGAGGATTGCGATTCTATTTTGTTATGTGAATATATTGCCGGTTACTACTATGAGCTAGGAAGAAAAGACCCCTGAGTGAACAGGTGGTGAGTGTTCTGGTTGCCAATGATGCCATAAGTACACCGATGAAGGAATGATTAGAAATAAGGATTCAACCAGAGATTTTGAAGATTGCGATCAGTGACACAATGGTTTCATTAAAGGATTGTTTTAAAGATAGCTGATGCTGAGAAAAAAAGGCAATTTCATATTGGGTGTGTAAGTGGTGTGACTAGTTTTATGTTTGCATGAACATCCGGCTAGGGGACCTGGGAACTCTTTTCCCTGGTACCCGAGACAGAACCTAACCAAATTCCTAATTGGATCCCATCACTACAGTGGTTGGGTGGTTGGCTAACCCATGGGAGTGGATGGGGTTAGGTTGGACTGATGGATCCGTAAATCGAGACTCAATTTTTGTTTAGTTCGATAGATGAAGTAAATTCCAGACAAAAATTGTTCTATGGAAAAGAATCAACGGCTGTGCCTCTCAATGAGGAAAAAAGTGTTGGTCTCTATGATCCAAGTACAGTCTTTTTCCTTGATCTGACTATGGGACTTACAGGTTCGGTCAGATGAGCTCAGTTAGTTAAGACTTTTGACTACATTAGGGAAAAGTTATCCTGGTGGAATCGCCCGTGCTTTCCGGGGGCAAAGGAAGTTTTTTCGGGTTCGGTTTTGGAAAAACCGATGGATTAGTCTCTTGTCCGGATATCCATGGGCGAGGCCCCGAGTGTGGGACCCTGCCCTATGCAAGAAGTGCTACTTCCGCTGCTAGCACCCCTGAATTTGTTGCGCGGTGGGGACATGGATCTTACATAAAGTGTAGAGAGTCTAATCAATTGGGAGACACCATGAAGATATCATAATATGATTTCATCATTAGAGTCCTCCACCCTTCTTTGATGCCATTGAACATAGTCCTAGTTCTTCTACGCTTTGCTTCTTTGACCAACGGGTTGAAAGACCATAAAGTATTTCAAGGATCTATAATTAAAAGAGTTAGTGATGTTGTCCAATTAAAAGAGTTAGTGATGTTGTCCAAGGTCGCATATCATTGATGTTTTGACATCCTTCAGGTTCCTCATCTAAAACAATCATCAAGAGTTTTAACATATGTTTTTACATATTTGTTTTATTTTTTAGGGAGGTAAATGCATGGAAAGAAGTAACTTGATCACATTCAATGCAATTTTTAACTTGTGAGTGCTTGTTTTTAGTAGGGAATCCTTACGAGGTTTGGCATTACTTGGCTTTGTAATCCGAAGTGATTTTGAGATATTCTTGCCCACCACTGGACTTGATGGGGTCAATTCAAATTTGAGATGGGCTTAGGGGTAGTGACTTGGCTTGTTTACTAGGCCTTTTCTTGGGGATCCATAAGGATGTCATATGCACATAAAATCCTTGACCCTTAAGAAGGCACTTAGGGATCCATACTTACTGTGTGCAAGTTTTTCTTGGAGTCCTTTTCCTCAACGAGGCCACTTCCTATTGGCTTTGAATTTCCTTCTTCTTTGGGAGATGTCCCACAAGGGAATTGTTCCCAAGGTTTGGTGACTTTGGGTACCCAAATTAAGTTATTGGAGGGGAGACACTTCTGATCTTTGAGAAGTTGTTTAGGTAGACAACATTGTGATTGTTGGTGGGCCCAGGGTTGCTTCTGAATTGGCTATTTGTGTTGGCGTCTGTAAGATGTTTTGTTGATGTAAGGCATAGCTTGAATATATCTAAGAAAGTCAATAAAATCTTTGGGAGAAGTTTGGAAATGGGTTAGAGAGGTGAAAGTTTCTCCATCCTCTAAGGGTGTAGGCAATATGTTCCATGACACAAATAAAAGAGTTTCTTTGTTGGGACGAATCATGTAGGCCTAACTTCCGTTTCCTCCTCTTCCTCAATTCCCACAAGTTTAGCCATATTTGAGTGCAACATTTAGCATCTTTGGTTGGGTTTATCTCATAAAGGAGAAAAGTGAGGTGTCTCACTTTTAGAGATTTAAAACCTTGGTTTTGAAGGAAAAATATATGAAGATCAAATGCCTAAGATCGGATGGTGGGGAGAATATTTCTCTAATGAGTTCATTGATTTCTTATGTTGGCGGGCTAGTCAACCCATCTGGCTACTGCCCAAGTTCCTTCCCTTTTTGTAAAAAACTTATTATGGGCTAAGACTTCTTTCTTTGTAACAACCTTTTACAGCTTCTTGCAAATGAGTAGTACCCTGCTGGATGTAAGGAGCGAAGGGGAATTTCCAGTAGTTGATGAGTGGATTAGATCATGAGTTGAGGAGTACACTAGTTCATGAGATGCTAGAGAATGTATGTTGTAGAATCTAAGCTAATATTCAAGAATGTCTTGTGGGTCGGTCTCTATCTTGTCTCTATTCTGTACTACATAGCTCTATCTACTCCATGTCAATTGCATGCTTTTTTGTGTATTAACTCCTATCAAGAATCACGAGAAGGATTTAGGAACTAACCTACGCATAGTCATGATTAACTCCCCTAAGCTTAGGCAGACCAGTAGCTCAACGCTCGGTGTTGGCTTGTCACATTAGGCACAACTGAGTTAGTCATTACTCTTCAAGAGCCGACTAGGTGGTCCCAAACCATGCAAGTGCCGGGTCTTGATCGGCAGACAACATCGACACTTTTGGTGATCCTACTGGGGAATGGTATGCCAGGAAGGGAATTAGGAATTTTTACATAGGAATCTTGAATTGGGTTGTGCATGACATGCATGTTCTCCTAGAACACTCCTAACATAGATGAGCTAGTTGAGGAAGTAGGAAGGTAGAGGTTAGTTTTGCATAGGAATCTTGAATTGGGTTGTGCATGACATGCATGTTCTCCTAGAACACTCCTGACATAGAGGAGCTAGTCGAGGTAGATCACAAGAGGGAGTGTGCATGTCATTGTAATGGGTATGTTCAATGAGGGATTCATAGTAGTACAATGGACAGTGCATGGAAAATGAGGGGAGCAATGCGGTACTGCCACAGGCTATCAAAGGCTTGAAGAAAAGAAGTGCAAATACATCATGTAGAAAGATTTTTGGAAGGCTCCATGCGCCAGCAGCAAGAACAAGAGAGATAGAATCAAGAATCTCTAGGCGATCAAGAGTGAGAGGAAGAGCATCTAGAGCATCTAGAGCTTCGAGATAGGAGGGAGGGAGATTAAGAAGGAGAAGAACAAGTAGCTTTGGGAAGAATGTCTCTCAAATACCCAAAGTTCAAGGGCAAAAGTGAGGAGGATTCAAATGCTCACATCTTTGCCTTGCAGACCACCTTCTTGGCCACCCGAGCCCCATTGCCACAA
Organism: Cibotium barometz; assembly: GCF_041138505.1. Taxonomy (NCBI): domain Eukaryota; kingdom Viridiplantae; phylum Streptophyta; class Polypodiopsida; order Cyatheales; family Cibotiaceae; genus Cibotium; species Cibotium barometz. The sequence goes on from NC_141075.1 coordinate 48,592,278, forward strand.
AAGATAGAGTACTTTACGACAACTCTAGGTGGAAAGACCACCAACTAGTATGCTCAATATGGTCTGGAGAACTTCCAAACCTTTGAAGAACTAATGAAAACTTTCTTGAAAAGATTCAAGAGAGACAAAACCACTATGGAGGTACTAGAAAAGCTGCAAAGACTGACTCAAAAGAAGAGCCCAATAGAAGATTATGCGGTAGAGTTCAAAGCATTGCTAACGTGTCTTGACCAGCCAAACAAACCTCCTGTAGCATCCACACTGAGTCAGTGGTTTGTGAGAGGATTGGAGGAGAAGCTCCTGATGGCAGTGGCCTCTTATTATTTTTGGAGACCCTCACATTTGAACAAGTGTTAGTAGGAGCAACTAAAGACAAATGGATCTTGAAGCAAATGGATCTTGTGAGAGGATTAGAGGAGAATCTCTTGATGGCAGTGGCCTCTTATTATTTTTGGAGACCCTCACATTTGGGTTGAAGCAACTAAAGCCAAATGGATCTTGAAGCAAAGACCCTAAGAAGAAAAATAAAGGAACTGATAAAAGGAAAAAGAAGGAAGAAGAAACTTTTGGGTTGGATTTTAGTGAGGAAGACACCTTAGAATTAGATTCCAGTCAAGATTTGGATGCCGAAGAGCGAAAGCCCCGAAAGAAGAAAGGCAGGAAATAGGCATGCAATGCTCAAGAACAACTGAAGGCCACCCTAGCCAAGCTTGCCGCCTGAAGGACATGCAGAATCCAACTGAGACTGAACGTCTGGTGCACAAAGTGTAATAACCAGGGTCATGCAAAGGAAGAATGCCAGATAAAAATAACACAAAAACCACATGCTATTTGCAGTACGAGCAACCATACCATGGATACATGCTTTTTTAACACTCGTAGAACAAGAATCCAAGAGTGGTAGGAAGACAACAATGTCAGTCGTAGGTTCTAGTTGTCAATTAAGTCACCACCAGGCCTCAAAACAACAAACCTTATGGGAGAGGAGGTGGAAGATTTGGACAAAGAGGAACTAGGTTAATATGCTACTACTGTAGTGCCCCAAGGCATAGGCAAAATGGCTATCCCATACTACAACACCATCAGCAGAACTGCACAAGAGGCAAGGCTGCAAACAAAGAGAGGAAAACCCAGTAGGAGCTGATGTAGGAGTGAACATGGTGAAAGTGGATCAATGGGCAGAAAAACAACAAGAAAATACACCATTAGTGAACATGGTTAAAGTGGATCAATGGGTAGAAAACAATAATAAAAGACACCAGTAGTGATGGTTATGACAAGGTCGCAAACAAGGACCTATCAAGATAGTGTGAGACAGAAAAGAATGCTGATCTAGAACAAAAGCTGAAGCCAGAACAGTGGGGGTAGGGCAGCAAAGGGTCCTAGAGAAAATCACCAAGCTTGTGCAAAGTGCACAAGGCATGGTGCACACAATGCAAGAAAGCCCGCTCCTAAATGAGTATGCTGACACGAATCTGGACTGGACAATCTTGGTTAGAAAGAGGGAAGACATTGCAATAGGCAAGAAACCCCTAGGGGATGTTAAGATGACTAAAGAAGGGATGTAGAAGTGCAAAACAACTAGAGTCCATTACAGCTCCAGAGCAGTAAAAACATCTTGCAGAAGGAACTGGAAAGGAATTCAGAGCAAGTATCGATAGAAAAATTGACAAGGGAAGATCATGAAAAAGAAAGAGAAGAAAATGGGTAAGAAGGAAAAGTGAACAGAGGCCAAAGTATGCCCAGTCACAAAGTGAGGAGCAGCAACCTCAAGGAGGAATATGACCTATGGGAGGATCTTAGCAAAATGAAGATGAACATAACATTGGATCAAATGCTGAATCTGGTGCCCAACTACAGGTAGAAATTGCTCCAGGCAATAGTGTGGCATGAAAAACTAGTGCAAGTGCCGGCTCAACCGGCAGAGTAGAATGTAGAAATGTGGAAACAGTTCAGGACTGTGACACATCCATTCAAGAAGTGACCATAAAAATAAGAGGACAGATGGTGTCATAGGTCATCTTGGATGGAGGATCTGGAGATAATATCATATCAGGCAGTCTGGCAAAGAAGCTAGGAATTACAAACATGCAACCGGCTCTGTTCCATATCCAGATGGCAAACCAAAGAATGGTTTAGTCTGTTGGAATCGTTAGGGGGAGAGAAAATTGAAGTGGTAGGATGGCATGGTGGCCAGATGAGCTAACTAGCCACGCCAACACGTGGTGATCACAGTGGATGATGCATCAAAGCAGAGCAGTGAAGCCCACTTTTCCCTACTACTAGTACATTGGAAAATTTTTTGGATTTGCACGGTGTTTTTGACTTTGGACCATGCTATCCAAACTCTTTATGGCTGGTTCCATCCTCCTTTCTCTGGTTCGGGTTGAGTAGTGGTGCCCCATGAAACAAACTAAATTATTCTTTCTTGGCTATACGTGGGCTCATATGCTCTTTTTTGGTGGCTGCTTTACTAAGGCATGGCCTAGCCCCATTCTCTCGTCAGCTCTTCTAAATTGCACATGGATGGGCCATGCATTCCAATACTTGGCTTTGGCTCTCGTCATTGCAGCCACCGCCATGTCGGCTATGAAGACATGAGGTTCTATTTGTTTTGGACAGATGGCATCATCTTTGAAAATTGTCTGCTTCGATTCTCTTGAGACTCTTCTACTATCCCAGCTCCACTTTTACCCGTGGTATTCTAGACTGCTCCAGCCTTGACACCCCCTTTGATGTGTCTGCAAGTTTACTCCATTGGTTAGGGGAACTAATAGTGTCACTCTGCTACCTCCTCACCCAGATCCATGAGTCATAACTTTAAATTGCTTCCCCACACAATTCTGGATCCAGCCTTGCATTCTACTGCTAGGGAAGGGCTGGTGTCTTTGCGGCCTTGTCCTACCACTTCCAACTTATTCATGAATTTGGCTATGTCTTCCCAGTCAGAAAGCCTCATGGAACCTACTTGTTGTGTAGAGTGCACCAGCTGCTACATACATTTCAAGGTTGTCTCTTTCTAGGTGCTTAGGCTTTTTTAGCCAACTCTTCCTACATCTTGAGTTGCAAATCCTCCTTAGCCTTCTTCTCCCTTTTGGCCCAGCCTTGGAATTCCTAAACCATTTTGTCTTTGGCTTGTAGTTCCTCGATGTGGGCTTTCCTCAACATAGCATCCATCTGTTGTGTTCTTTTCTTGAATCAACATTTATCAATGCCACATTCAGCTCATTGACACTCATTTTTCCTCCTTTGGCCCTTGTCACCCTTGTGGGTGTGGCTGCTTCTACTTCTTTTATCAATGATTTGATGGTCTTTCCATCTTGCTTTTGCTATTCCTTGTATTCTTTGATGAGCGCTTCTAGTTCCTCCACTTGGACGCGTAGCGCTGGTTTATCGGTTGCTTTTTCTTCAAACTTCTTTGTGGCCACCCATGCATGTTCCTTTAGTTCATTTTTTGGCATATGGTCCAATGCAGAGCCATTCCACATGCATGTTCCTTTAGTTCCTTTAGTTCATTTTTTGGCATATGGTCCAATGCAGAGCCATTCCACAGCACTGTTTCTTTTCCTTTTCCATCTGTTTCAGTTGTTGGCTTCTTTCCTTCTCCTTTCAGGATAGCAAATTTTTTCTTCCATGTTTCCACCTCCTGTTGCAACTCCTCATTCTCTTTTCACAACTCTTCCATTTTGCTAGCTCCACCTCTATTGTTGCTTGATTCTTTTAATCCTATTGGCTTGACCTCTACTATTGGCTCCACTTCTAATGCTTCCTGCTTCTTTTTCAACTCCACTCAAGGCTGGTGCGTTGAGCGCCTTTGCTGATTCTGGGCCTGAGTCTGGAGCCGGATCTAGATATCCTGAGTCTCCGTCCTGGATTCCTGTCTCCTGACTGATGTGAGAGGAGTTATTTGTTTACAAGAAGGTGTGGGTGCTGCCATCACTGATTTTAGCTTTTCCAAGTAAGCCCCCCACACCTCCTTGAGGTCTTCTATATTGCTTGATTTTCCCATTGTTTCATTTTCTCTACCTCTAGCTTATACACTTCTAGATACTCCTCGGCATCCAATACTACTAGGCGTTCCTCTACCTTCACCAATTTCACTTTACCTTTGTCCACCTTGTTGCAGACATCCATTATGATCCTCAAATGCTCCTCCTGGATCAGGGCGACCTATGCTTCCATGCTTGCTTGCCTTATTATGGCCTTGTTCAGATCATCCTACAAGACTTCTTGTTCCCTTATGGCCATGTTTCTCTTCATCTCTTACACCTCCTGCTTCAACCCTTTGTTGGCCTATTTGGAGCTCCTTAAGCTGCCTTCATAAGTCATCTACCTGGCTAGCTTCCTCTCTCCTTTTGTGTAGCTCTTCTTGCAATGGCTCTTGTTGGCTTTTTAGGTCATGAGTGCTTTTGTGCTCTGAGAACATGTGGCATCCTTTTCCTTGATGATGGATTGCAGCTTAGTCATCTCCTTGATCCCATCATTCATGCATCTTTGCAACAAGCAGTTCAAGGATCCATGCACCCAGTCCATCTCTATTGTTTTTGAAAAACTGGACTAGCTTCGCGCCATCATGGCCGATATGGGCACTGAGAATTTTGCCTGTGTAGGTTGCAATTCTAAGTGTAGTGTTGTAGTGGAGGTTTCCTCCTACTCTGCTGCTCTAGCTTCTAGGATAGCAACACGGATATTTCTAGTGCAACCATATCCTCTTTCATTTGATGGCCACTTGGGACCTCTGCTCCTCCCCCTGGAACCCTCCTTGGAGATTATTCCTTTCTTGGTGCTGACTTTCTTCTCCCTAAATTCAAACACCCTCTTCTTGCCTTGTCCTGAGGTGACCGGTTCTTGAGTCCTTTTAGAGGGCTTTAAGCCTTCAGATTTTCTTGGGGTATTTTCCTTTGAACCCTCCTCCTTTTTCGTGTTTTCTCCTGGTGGTTGAACCTTTCGTCGAGGTACGGCCCGATTTTTATCTTTGTGTTGGGCCTAGTGAGCTTCCCAATCTGCTCCTTAAGATTGTTAGAGCACTTCTACCCATGCAACCCTTGTGCCTGCTTCTGTAGCCTTCACCATGCCAAATGCCTTTCTAGACATGCATTAATGTTTGTGGGTGAGGTTTATCATCTCCACCACAAACCTCATTTATTTCTTCATGTCCTCATCAGTAGTTCCAATTCTTGTATTCTTTGGGTTTTCCTTACAATGGGCCAAATTCTTCCTTAAGGTCATCATCTTTTGCTGGTTTGATTTCAACTTTGCCTTTTGCTACTAGTAGCAAGTGGAACACCTCTGCCACATATAAGGGGCTAAACTTCCTCTTCTCTCCTAAGGGTAGTGTGATGATGTTGGAACATTGGAGATGTTCAAACTGTTCTTTTGCCTTGAAATTATGTCAAAGCTCCTCCCAAGGGAGCTTTGGGAACTCCTTCAAGCCCATCTTCTCCAGCCACTCTGTATGTTTGTCTACTTCCTTGTATAGAGTGGATGATAGGTATTCGAACTCCACCATCCTATTAGGCAATAGATAGCTAGGGTACAATGAGAGAAGGCAAGGATCATTAGAAAAGCTTAGCAAGGACAGGGCGGGTAGCATAGTGAAGCAGAGAGCGGGGAATATAGCTTTTGCACAATAAAAACATGCAAACCATGCGTTCAAGTGAGAAAGTGTAGTGACTCCCAACCGTTATAGTGCTGGTTCACCGGTTACTTTTTCTTCAAACTACTTTGTGGCCGCCCATGCATGTTCCTTTAGTTCATTTTTTGGGATATGGTTCAATGCAGAGCTTCTTTTCCTTTTCCATTGTTTTCAGCTGCTGCTCTGCTGGCTTCTTTCCTTCTCCTTTTAGGTTAGTGAATTTTTTTCTTTCATGTTTCGAACTCCTATTGCAACTCGTCATTCTCTTTTTGCAGCTCTTCAATCATGCTGGATCCACCTCTACTGGTGCCTTCTTCTTCAATCCTACAAGCTCCACCTCTATTGTTGCCTTCTTCTTTTTCAACTCCACAGGCTAGTGTGTCAAGCGACTTTACTGATTTTGGGCATGAATCTGGAGCCCGGATCCAGATATCCTGAGCCTCTGTCCTCAGATTCCTATCTCCAACTGATGATTGAGTAGTTATTTGTTTAGAAGGTGTGGGTGCTTCCATCGTTGATTTTAGCCCCCCACACCTCCTTGAGGTCTTCTATACTACATGATTTTCCCTCTATTCCATTTTCTCTGCCTCCAACTCATACACTTCTGGATACTTCTTGGCATCCAGTACTGCTAGGTGTTCCTCTACCTTCACAAATTTCACTTTACCTTTGTCCACCTTGCTATGTACATCCGTTATGATCCTCAAATGCTCCTCCCGAGATCACGGTGACCTATGATTCCGTGCTTTCTTTCCTTGCTATGGCCTTGTTCAAATCATCCTGCATCCTATGTTCCCTTCTAGCCATGTTTCTCTTCACCTCTTCCACCTCTTGCTTCAACCCTTTGTTGGCTTGTTTGGAGAACCTTAAGCTGCTTTCATAAGTCATCTACCTGGCTAGCTTCCTCTCTCATTTTGTGCATCTTTGTCTGCAAACAATGGCTCTTGTTGGCTTTTTAGGTCATGAGTGCTTTTGTGCTCTAAGAACATGCGGCATCCTTTTCCTTGTTGATGGATTGCAGCTTAGTCATCTCCTTGAGCCTGTCATTCATGCATCTTAACAAGTAGTTTAAGGATCCCCACACCTAGTCCATCTCTATTGTTCTGGAAAACTAAACTGGCTTGGCACCATTGGTGCCGATATGGGCACCGAGAATTCTGGCTGTGGAGGTTGCACTTCTAAGTGTAGTGTTGTAGTAATAATGATGAAAGTAACACTTTTATAATAAAAATATTCTTTTATGCATACTTTTATGCATAAAAATCAATAATGATGAAAGTAACACTTTTATAATAAAAAATATCTTTTATGCATTATTTTATGCATAAAAATCAATAATGATGAAAGTAACACTTTTATAATAAAAAAATTTCTTTTAAGCATTATTTTATGCATAAAAATCAATAATGATGAAAGTCACACTTTTATAATTAAAAAATATTCTTTCATGCATACAAATCATTTTGATGAAAGTAACACTTTCATAATAATAAAAAATTATTCTTTTATGCATAAAAATCCATTTTGATGAAAGTAACACTTTCATAATAAAAAAATTTATTCTTTTATGCATTAAAAAAATAATCAATATGCATCTTCTATGTATGAAAATGACACTTTTAGAATATAGAAACAATAGGGATTACTCTTTTAGAATAATAAAAGATAATACTTATTTTTAATTTTTTGAAAAAATTCGCCATAACCTCCTTTGTATGGCTGACCATTTTTCAATTTTTCCTACTTATCTTTACTTAACAATTAACCTCAATTGGTTTTAAGCATTCTAAACTAAATAATTTTTACTTTTAAATGAGAAATAATATAAAAAATTAATTCCAACTATTAGTTCCCTTAACTAGGATAAAGAAGGGCTGATTTTAAGAATGAGAGAAGGGGAAAGCCTTTCCACAAGGCATAGCATCCATTTATCACTTCAAACAACATAAAAATTAGAAAGCATAAAAAGAATAAAGAAAAATATAAGATTTCTAACTTACATAAATTCTTGGGAGCTTTCCTTTGGCTTGATGGTTTGAGGGTTCTACTCTTGTTTGTAACAAGAGTGGCCACCAATCTTTAGAAGAGGAAAAGGTCAAAAACTAGTGAATTATTAAGAAATTCACAGTTCTTGGCTCTTGGGAGGAGTAGAGTAACAGTGCATAAACACTATTATTTTTCAACAAAGGGGGAGGCTTCTATTTGTAGGAAAAAGTGAGCTCCTAACCAAGTAAACTGATTCTAGAATTTTCCAATTCAGGTTGGTCAATTTTTGACCATTTTTAGGTCAGTTTAGCTTACTTTTTGGAACTAGACTTGAATTAGGAGAGAGGAGAGATGAAATATCTCAATTTTTGAAGATTTAAAACTCCATTACACATGTGAAGTAGGCGCCTCGTTCATGAGGGGGGAATCCCCATTGTGAGGTGTCAAAAATCCATTTTTTAAGCTTTTCCTTTGGTCCTTAGTCCACTCTTCATCTTATGTGAGTATTTACTCATTTTTGGGGGGATTTTCTTTATTTCTTATATTTATCTTCTTCATACATTTGGATGAATTTGATTGGCCCTTCAAAACCTTAATTTGAAATTTTTCAAAAATCTGGACCCCTAGGATAAGGCCTCTTGAAACAAATTATACTTGATTTCTAATGCACCTTCTGAAAATCTTTTTGAACTTCTGTTTCGGGGGAACTTATTTTAATAAGAAGAGATATTTTTTCATCCAAAAATATTCAAAATCTGAATATTCTCTCTCTAGAATATTTTCTCTCTCTAGGTCAAAATAGGTAGAAACAAGATATTTTATATTTCTGAAGAGGGATTTGATTACAGGGGGGAAGATGTTGGACATCTTGAGAGGCTGGGGAGGAATCTTACATTCTCTCCCACTTGAAAAACACGAGATGTCCTCATCTTGCAAACTGGGATAAACTCGCAACAACAGTTCGGCTTCCTTCTCCTCCCAGGTGGCATCTTCAAAAGGATAGAACTTCCATTTAACCAATAATTCTCTCAGAATTCTATTCCTGAGAAACTTTTCACGAACATCAAGGATTTGTTCAGGTTGGAGTTTCATTTGCCCTTGGGTTGAAGAAGTTAAGATTTCATCAAGCACATGATTCGGGCTTGGTATATACTTTTTAAGAAGGCTGCATGAAATACATTATGTACTTTAAGATGAGGAGGCAGAAGAAGCTCGTAGGCTGTCACCTACTTTCTTTGTAAATCAGATATGGCCCACAATATCTGGGGGATAACTTCTTGTACTTCCCAAGAGATAGAGAACTTCTTTTGGGGCGTACTCGAATGAAGACCATATCTGCTTCTTTGAATTCTTTGTCTGTCCTCTTCTTATCTGCATACTACTTCTGTCTATCCTGGGCAGCTTTTATATCTTTACAAATTGCCTGCATCTACTGCTCCATGTCATCAAGCATCTGTCTGGACATCTCGACCCTAATCAATGGGTCGGACCAAGTTAATGGAGTTAAGCAATCTTGTCCATACAAAGCTTTGAAAGGGCTCATCCCAATACTTCTGTGTTGATAAGAAGCATTGTAGGCGAACTCGACTAAGTGCAGATAGCTTAGCCACTTCTTGGGTTCCCTGCCACCATAGCATGACCGAAGTATATCTTCGATTACTTGGTTTACCCTTTCTGTTTGACCATCGGTCTCAGGGTGGTAGGCTGTGTTGAGATCCAAGAAAGTTCCTACTGCTTCAAAAAATGCAGTCCAGAATCTTGACGTGAATTTAGGGTCTCGATCACTTACTATTCTTCTGGGTAGGCCGTGCAATCTGAAGATTTCCTTGAGAAACACTCTGGCCACATCCACTGCAGTGTAGGTTTCTTTTACTAGAATTAGATGGGCAACTTTGGTTAATCTATCAACTACCATGAAGATGGAATTGTAACCTGATTGCACTGAGGGTAATCCAGTAATAAAATCCATACTGATACATTCCCACTTCATCTGGGGGATGTCTAAAGGATGTAACTTCCCAGGCATTTTTACTCTCTCGGCCTTGACTTTTTGACAGGTCAGACATTGACGTACATGATTAAGCACATCCTTTTTTAGACCAGGCCAAATGAAGCTTTTCTTCACAGACATGTAGGTTTTGATGAAACCTGGATATCCTGCAAATAAGGCTGTCATCATGGGCTTCATTCAGAATTTGTCTCTTGGTTCCCTCATCATTGGGGATGCATAGCCTTCGATTATAATACATAATTCCATCATCTAGGCTGTACCCTTGAACTCAGTTCTTGAACTCGGTTCAACTCCTGTGGAGTTTTGCTTTCCTGCATAAGTAGGGTAGCAATAGGGCCAAAGAATCTATCCTGCATAATCTTCTCTCTTGCTTCAATAATCAAGGGATTTGACACTACAGTAATTGCAAGCAAGGAGGCTTTTCTGCTGAGGGCATCTACTACCACATTTTCGTTGCCTAGGTGGTACTTGATTTCAAAATCAAATTCCTACAGGGTCTGCATCCACCTTCTTTGGCGCATGTTGAGATCCTTCTGAGTGAAGATCCACTTTAAGCTCTGATGATCTGTCAAATCAAAGTGAATCTTTGACCCAATAGTAGGTAATGTCTCCACAACTTCAAGGCATATACTACTGAAAGTAGTTCCAAGTCGTGGACAGCATAATTCCTCTCATGCGTTCTGAGTTTTCGGTATTCATAGGCCACTGCATGACCTTCCTGCATGAGTGCACCTCCCAGGGCAAAACCACTTGCATTAGTTACTACCTCAAAGCGTAGAGAGAAATCTGGCAACTTCAAGACGGGATTGGTTACCAAGGCGGTCTTCAGCTTATCAAAAGCACTCTGGCACCTGGCAGACCATTGAAACGGGATATTATTCTTGAGAAGATTAGTCAGGGGGGAAGCTATGAGAGCATACTTTGGTATAAAAATTCTATACCAACCAGTCAATCCCAAGAATCCTCTGACCTCTTTCACTGTCTTTGGTTCAAGCCAATCTATGACTGCTTGGACTTTTGCGGAATCTGGAGAAATTCCATCTTTTGATACCAGAAAGCCCAAGTATTCAACATGGTTGGCAGAGAAAGTGCATTTGCCTTTTTTGGCAAAGAGTTGGTGCTTCCTTAGAATCTCAAGAACTTTTCTGACATGAGTTTCGTGGTCAGCTACATTCTTTGAGTAAATCAGAATATCATCAAAGAAAACAAGAACAAAATCATCCAAGTATTCTCTGAGAATGTCCTACATTAAGAGATTGAATGTAGCTGGGGCATTTGTCAATCCAAACAGCATGACAGTGAATTCATAATGCCCATACCGAGTATTGATGGATGTCTTCGGGATATCTTGCTCATTAATCCTGATCTGATAATCCTGATCTGATAATACCCTAATTTGAGATCTATCTTTGTGAAGATCTGGGCTCCACTTAGCATGTCCAGAAGCTCATCAATTCTGGGGATAGGATACTTATTCTTAACTGTCAGCTGATTTAGACCTCTGTAGTCCACACAGAGTCTTAGCGTTCCATCTTTCTTTTTCTGAAAGAGAACTGGCGCACCCCAAGGTGAGACACTGGGTCTTATAAACCCTTGTTCCAACAGCTGTCTAAGCTGTTCCTTGAGTTCAATGGCTTCAAGAACTGGCATTTTGTACAAGCGCAGGGCTACTGCCTGAGCTCCTAGTGTCAATTCTATCACATGATCTACTTCCCGAATTGGAGGCATCTCTGTTAGCTCTGGTGGGAATAAATCATCATAATCACTTAACCATTCAGGTGATTTAGCTTTTAACTTTTAGTCTAACGGATTCATTTTGTCCTTTTAGTAACTTAGAAGCCTTTACTAAATGCAGACTTGGGGATCCTGAAATTTCGGTTCCTTGAACTTTGTTTCCGTGAAGGTCACGGAAGGAAATGGTTCCATTATGACAGTGAATATCAGCTTGATTTTTGTGGAGCCACTCCATTCCAAGGATCCCATCAAAAACTCCCAAAGGTATAACTCTGAGCTGACAGTCAGTTAAATTCCCATCTAGATTGAACTGAATACAATCTGTTTCAAGGTAAGTGAAAAGAATCTTCCCACTTGCCAATTCAACTTGCATAGGTTTTCCTGATTTCTAATCTAAGACTAGCTTACGCAAGCATCCAAGGGAAATGAAAGAATGAGTACTGCCTGAATCAATCAAAATCTTAAAAGGCTTACTTACCCTGATACTCAGCTGGAGTATTGATGACGGAGAATTGACGACTTGGCCCTTGGTATTCAATTGCAGCATAAATCTATCCTCTTTCTTCTTCCACTACTTCTGTAATTGTGACTGCTCTGGCTGCTGTAGTCTGAAGTAGAACTCTTTCTCTTTGGTTGCCCCAGTTCTAGGAAGGAGTTTTGAGGCTACTCTGGACAGAGGCACACGAGTTCTCCTGGGATTTCCCTGATTCTAGCGCGGGGGACCCTGATTGGACTGAAAAGAAGGAGTCTATCGTCTCGAAACTTTGGGACCCTGGCTTCCTTGGCCCACAGAAGGAGAGGGGCAATCCTTGAGCTGGTGCCCAAGTCCTTGACATCCGAAGCATCTATTCTCGCTTTGAAGGTCTTCCCTTTGCATTCTGGAGAGAGCCGGAGTTCCAGAGAATGTACTTCGGGGGAAAGGTCTTCCTTCATTTCTAAAGCTTCTCGTCTCCACATTCTGGTTAGGACCTTGGTGTCTCTTTGGAGGCAGAAAGTTGGAAGAACTTCCCGGTGTCTGAAATCCCTTTCTCTTGCCCGGGGCAGGGTTTCTCACTCGAGGCCTCACCCTCGAATGTCCGGGCAGCACGAGACTAAGCTGGTGGTCCTTCCAAAAACCAAAACCGGGAAAATCTTCCATGCACGAAAAGCGGGGACGATTCCACCATTTTTTATTTTCTTAACGGATTTTTCTAACGAGGTCAAGATACTGAACTAAACATCATCTGAATAAACCAGATAGAAGGGAAACTATTACAAACTTAACTTGAAGGAATCAATGCTTTTTTCCTGATTGAATCAGGCACAGCCGTTGATTTATTCTTTAGAGAAATCTTCAGGATTCTAATTAACTACTCGGGTTCTAAGCGTATTCCTATTATTCAATTTTATTGTTTTAAAACTCTACTAATTCCAGCCTAACCCCATCCGGCCCATGGGTTAGCCACCGCCCAACCACTGGAATAGTAGAACCAGACAAGTATTCACCCACCCATAATTGAATGCCTTTCTTAACTTTTGCTTTAGAATACAGGTACGCACACACTCCTCTTTAAACTTTAATTTATAAAACAATCCATTGACAAACAATTACTGGTTACACATGTCATAACTCAAAATTTCCATTGACAAACAATTACTGGTTACACATGTCATAACTCAAAATTTCCATTGAGTCTTTGTTTCTCACAAAACAGGATCACTCTGGACTCTCCGTTGAAACCAACGGGTCAACAATGAGATCCAGTAATAGATTACAATAAACATTGGTCTATCATACAATATCTTCCTCGACATACGCATGGGTGTCCTTGACACCACGAGCCCATGCATCGCTTGGTCAGAACCCTCCAGGATCCTCCTTAGGTGTCCTGGCACTTCACTCAAGGACTGCTTCGTTGGCCCTCATCCATCGTACCGGAAGCGCACCATTTTAACCATACCGAGGCTGGTCAAGCTTTGCCACGTGAGCTGTCCTTTGAACACTCCCCAGCTGTTGCAAGAAAACACATATACCAAATGCTCCCTCCTGCATTCTGGCGTAAGATAGTCTTTTAAGAAAACAGGGTTTCTATGCAAGTTTTCAGTTTTGATTTTCTTTTGAATACAATGAGTATATCTTAACTCCATATCCCAAGACTTCTAGATCATAATCTCGATTCCCAAGCAAGCTTTCTCGAATTCTGAATTCTTAATCCTCAGATCAAAATCAAAGGTCTCAACTTAGTTTCAGATTCGGTGGGTGGGTGATTTTGAGTGTAGATTATGGAACTGGTCACATCGTCATTCTTGAAACTAATGAAGGAGTTATGTCTTAGTTATAGTCTAATTCAGGTTTTGAGTCTGGAAAGGTTCTTCTTGAACTATCTTTATCAAAGGAAAATATTTCAATTACTACTTTACTGAATTTAAAACTAATCACGAATTCCTATGAGGAATCATTTATCTAAAATTTTGATTTTGATAGCTTCACTGAATTTTCTCATTGTCATCTTAGAGAATATGAAACGGTAGGATTTTCTTTCACAGAATATTTACTTAATCATTTACCAATATTCAAGGGAATTAGACATAGGATTAAAGAGAACTGTTATTTTGATATAAAAATAAAATTCTTTTATGCATAAAAATCCATAATGATGAAAGTAACAATTTTATAATAAAAAAATATTCTTTCATGCAAACTTTTATATGCATAAAAATCAATAATGATGAAAGTGACACTTTTATAATAAAAAAATTCTTTTATGCATAAAAATCAATAATGATGAAAGTAACACTTTTATAATAAAAAAAATCTTTTAAGCATTATTTTATGCATAAAAATCAATAATGATGAAAGTAACACCTTTATAATAAAAAACTTCTTTTATGCATAAAAATCAATAATGATGAAAGTAACACTTTTATAATAAAAAAATCTTTTATGCATTATTTTATGCATAAAAATCAATAATGATGAAAGTAACACTTTTATAATAAAAAAATTCTTTTATGCATTATTTTATGCATAAAAATCAATAATGATGAAAGTAACACTTTTATAATAAAAAATTTCTTTTTTGTATTATTTTATGCATAAAAATCAATAATGATGAAAGTAACACTTTTATAATAAAAATATTCTTTTATGCATACTTTTATGCATAAAAATCAATAATGATGAAAGTAACACTTTTATAATAAAAATTTTCTTTTATGCATAAAAATCAATAATGATGAAAGTAACACTTTTATAATAAAAATATTCTTTTATGCATACTTTTATGCATAAAAATCAATAATGATGAAAGTAACACTTTTATAATAAAAAAATCTTTTATGCATTATTTTATGCATAAAAATCAATAATGATGAAAGTAACACTTTTATAATAAAAAAATATTCTTTCATGCATAAAAATCATTTTGATGAAAGTAACACTTTCATAATAATAAAAATGTATTCTTTTATGCATGAAAATCCATTTTGATGAAAGTAACACTTTCATAATTAAAAAAATTATTCTAATTTTTAAATTTTTTTTGCCATAACCTCGTTTGTATGGCTGACCATTTTTCAATTTTTCCTACTTATCTTTACTTAACAATTAACCTCAATTGGTTTTAAGCATTCTAAACTAAACAATTTTCAGTTTTAAATGAGAAATAATATGAAAGTTTAATTCCAACTATTAGTTCCCTTAACTAGGATAAAGAAGGGCTGGTTGTAAGAATGAGAGAGGGGGAAAGCCTTTCCACAAGGCATAGCATCCATTTATCACTTCAAACAACACAAAAATTAGAAAGCATAAAAAGAATAAAGAAAAATATAAGATTTCTAACTTACATAAATTCTTGGGAGCTTTCCTTTGGCTTGATGGTTTGAGGGTTCTACTCTTGTTTGTAACAAGAGTGGCCACCAATCTTTAGAAGAGGGAAAGGTCAAAAACTAGTGAATTATTAAGAAATTCACAGTTCTTGGCTCTTGGGAGGAGTAGAGTAACAGTGCATAAACACTATTATTTTTCAACAAAGGGGGAGGCTTCTATTTGTAGGAAAAAGTGAGCTCCTAACTAAGTAAACTGATTCTAGAATTTTCCAATTCAGGTTGGTCAATTTTTGACCATTTTTAGGTCAGTTTAGCTTACTTTTTGGAACTAGACTTGAATTAGGAGAGAGGAGAGATGAAATATCTCAATTTTTGAAGATTTAAAACTCCATTACACATGTGAAGTAGGCGCCTCGTTCATGAGGGGGGAATCCCCATTGTGAGGTGTCAAAAATCCATTTTTTTAGCTTTTCCTTTGGTCCTTAGTCCACTCTTCATCTTATGTGAGTATTTACTCATTTTTGGGGGGATTTTTTTATTTCTTCTATTTATCTTCTTCATACATTTGGATTAATTTGATTGGCCCTTCAAAACCTTAATTTGAAATTTTTTGAAAATCTGGACCCCTAGGATGAGATTATACTTGATTTCTAATGCACCTTCTGAAAATCTTTTTGAACTTTTGTTTCGGGGGAACTTATTTTAATAAGAAGAGATATTTTTCCATCCAAAAATATTCAAAATCTGAATATTCTCTCTCTACAATATTTTCTCTCTCTAGATCAAAATAGGTAGAAACAAGATCTTTTATATTTCTGAAGAGGGATTTGATTACAGGGGGAAGATGCTGGACATCTTGAGAGGTTGGGGAGGAATCTTACAGTACCCAAGGAGAGAGCTTAAATGGTGCTCAATCCATTAACAACAAGGACATTCAACCAGTGAATGTCCAGTCCTAAGGGCACGCTATAATGGTAATTGTACTTTTTGTGGACATTATGGTCATGAGGCTTCACAGTGCCACATGTGTTTGCAAACCCTTGCTAATGCTTCTAGGCCTCAACAGTTGGCTTTACCGGGCCCATCATAG
Organism: Cibotium barometz; assembly: GCF_041138505.1. Taxonomy (NCBI): domain Eukaryota; kingdom Viridiplantae; phylum Streptophyta; class Polypodiopsida; order Cyatheales; family Cibotiaceae; genus Cibotium; species Cibotium barometz. The sequence continues at coordinate 48,608,541 of NC_141075.1, forward strand.
CCATAAGCCTAAATGCCCTATGGCAACATCTCAACCGATTTTGATCAAACACAACACAAGCGCCTATTACAAGGGGGATTTACAATGCACAAAATGTGTTGTTACCTCCACTAGCTTTAGTACCTCAACCTCCACCCCTGAGGATTACACCATTGAATCAAATAGGTTTCAAGGAACCTTTTGAGTGTCCAAAATATGATGTTGACTTGGACAGTGCCTCACATGTTGTTGAGGACTCCATAGAGCTTTATTTAGACTAGTATGTAGTCGATGCAGGAGGCGGAGTCAAACCAGTATACCAGCTAGCAGAGCAACAAGAAGAGATCAAGACATCAACTCTACTCTCAAGAGAATGCCTCTTTAATGCTATAATTGTCAGGATTTTTTTGGTCGTGAGTTGTAGTTTTGAGAGACCAAAAAAATCCTTTAAAAACAATCCAAATCTAGCACCAAAAGAATCTTTGACATGCCCAATAAAGTAGAACTTTAAAAAGAGACTTTTTTGCTTAACTTAAAACATACTTGCAAGTGATTCATTCGCTAAATAGAAAATTTGCCAAATTTTCCACTATTTGATGTCTAAGTACAAGCCTATCAACTACAAAATCTTAGAATATTTCAAACAAAAAAACATGACACAAAAGTTGCATTAGAGACTCACAACAAAGAGCATCACTTTGAATACAAAATTATTGCTATCGTTACTAGAAAGCAAAATATAACTATTTTTATCGCACAACTTTAATGTCATGATTAAATTAATCTTCATTGATTAAAAAACAAGTCTAATTACGAGACAATTCCTATAAATGCTTCAATAGTGACAACATTTGACTAATTTTTTGAACCAATCTCAAAACGCAAGCTCCTCAAAAAGATTTGTGATGCTAGTTTTGAATACAAATAAGCGTTGTTCAAAACACTCTCAAAACCTAGAAATCCTTGAACACCCCCAAATGAGGATTTAAATACCAAAATTATTTGAAACTACAAGTGTCTAAATCTATTCTAGCATAGGAAATTCCTCCTCTTCACATGGCTAACTTCTTCATCAGTTTGCTCGCGTCATACAATGAGTGGTGCTGACTCCGTAAGAGGAATATCAATATCCACAGTATGTGGATCTTCATAAGGCTCAAGATCTATAAACTGCATTTCATCATCAGATCCAAAGGGAGGCTGAGGTTCTCCAGACGCATCCACCACTCTTGGGTTTGCTGCCATGTTTTTCATTCCAACCTCTTGAAACTCCTCCGGCAATTCTTTCATTGCAGTGACTCGTTGTTGAATAAAACGAACTTGAACTGGATCTAGCTCAACAGCAACAACATTCCTTTCTTTTTTAAGAGCACTAATAGTGGTTGTTCCTAAGAAAAAAAGAATCAACATGTAAAGCTCACTTAAATGAGCAATATAAAATATGTAAAAAGTTAAGGTTGCATGATTACCTGTCCCCGTATAGCAAAAAGATCCATGATCCACTCTCCTTTTGAAGATAGAAGCTCAATTAAATCCATCATTAGAAAGTTGTGGTTTTTGATAAGGATTCATGATCTCATTTGAATCACCAAAAAGATCCCTAAGCTTTCGACACACGCCTAGTCTATCATCAAAAATATTTGTTTGGTTAGGTTTCGAAGCAAAATTGAAATTTCCTTTACTGTTCAAACCCGCAGGAGCAAACTCGACAGCAAAAGAAAGTCTGTCAAGCTTATAGCCTTTGATGTTAGGTTTTGTCCTACAAAAAGAAAAAGTTAGGCTTTAACTTAAGCTTTTATAACTTGCAAAAGAATCCTTGAAATTTAACATACCATATGCATAGCTAATGGACCATTTGATTGTCAACGAATGCTTTCTCTCTGCAACAAAGATTTGATCATGAGCATGAAAAATTACCACTGCCCATGATTCAGCCATTGTGGCCTTCTTGAAAGCGTTGATGACTCTTTTATATGCACTTACACAGTACTTTACTTCGTCGTGTATTGAGTGTGGTGCCTTAAATCCATACGGAGCATCAGCAATGGCTAAAGTAAAATGTTGTGCAGTCACAAACGATTCCATGTTCTCTACTTTTCCTTCATGAACAAAATATTGAATTGGTTCTGTAGACACATCATCAGAAATGAAAATATTTGCCTCTTTAATGGTCTCCAAAGTTTGTGCCTCTTCTAATCTCTTCCGCTCTACCCTTGCGCGACTCAAATGTTGCTCAAACTCTTGAGGAATGCTCTTTATGGGAGCATGAGGTGCTCGAGACTTGTTAAAATGAAAATAAGTAAACATTAAATGTATTCTAGAATACACATTGGCTGGATCACAAAAATCAAAATCAATTTTTTGAAATATTTCATCTAAATTTATACAAAACCTTCAAAAACACTCAAATATTTGATCTAAATTTATACAAAACCTTCAAAAACGCTCAAATTAAAAAAATCTATTCAAATATGTAGTTTACTTACCGCATTTTTGAAAAAATAAATGAAACCCTCTAAGGAGCTTGGCTGACTAGTGATGGGATGAAACATTTGAACCTCATTCAAATCCTTGCAATTAAGTTTTTCAATCATGATTCTTTGCATGTACAAGAAAGTCTTTTGCCTATTTCAAAAAAACACAAAATGAAAAAACAACTTTAGATGAAATAAAATAAGTAGATTTAAAAAGAAGAATTCGCAACGTACTATTCTAATTCCTTTGCCATTTCATTGAGTGTCAAAGAACCTCCTTTCACTCGTGCCAAGATGGGTATGATAATATTTTTCTCGCGTATTCCTTGCATTGCTCACCAATTTGTGATACGCATTTCTTTAGGAATTCGTTTTCAAAGTGTCCTCATTCCTGTTCCTTTGCCTTTTTGACTTCCAGGTGGGAGCTTTACTTTTTGCCCTTTGATTTTACCTTCCTCCCAAAGCTTGAAAATGTCTTCTTGTAGATCCCATATCTCTCCATCACGAAAGACCAACTGGAAGAAATTGTCATGACTTCGAACATTTGTTTTTCCATTTATCGTGTGTAGGCGTTGGTAGCCCTAGGGAGCTTAGGGCTTTTGAAGCCCAAGGTCTCAAGATGCTACAGCTTGATTTTTAGTCCCAATGGCTGCTCCTCGCGTGCTCTACAACAGAAAAACCAGGCTGCCCTTGTGAGGAAGCCATGGAAGCTTGCATAAAAGCTTCATAATATTATTTTTTTCACTAATCTCCTCCTTTTAGCTCTAAATCTCTTCAAGTGTCTCTTGAAAGAGCTTTGCTCTAGACCCTCTGAAGTTGTTGGCATACACTATGAGGTGCTCATAAGTGTCATTCATCAAAACGTCATCAAGCTTCCTCAACATCTTCAAGTGCACAAAGCTTTTCAAAGTGTGCTTATAAGCACTAATAGTGTTGATTAACACTAATGAGGTTTCTAATCCAACAAAAGGGAGTCATTCCAAAGTGTCTTTAAACACTAAGAGTGTTCTTAAACAAATCTAATCACCAATATACGTGTCATTAGATGCTAGAAATGTGCTCTTAAGCACTAATTATGTTTTTAAACACTAATGGTGATCTTAATCACCAAACAAAGTATTCATTAACACTAATGAAGCTCTCCCCATCATAATTAGTGGTTATGCACAAACCTTAAGTGCTAAACCATAAAATTTACCATCTTAATCTCCTTTTTTATGCAACATCCTTGGCTTGATTAAGGGTTGTTGCACTCTCATAAGCCTTTCTCTTTCTACTTAAGCCAAAACATCAAAAATTTTTGGTTTTTTCTTCTTCATAAATCAGCCCATTACTTTCTAGTAATCTCCTTCAATACCCAATGTCAAAGGACAACACCCAAATTAAGAAGTTCTCAAGAGAGGGCTTCCACACTTGGCAAGTCCTTGTCAAGTACAAGATGATGTCCAAAGGTTTTTGGCCATTCATCTCCGGCACTAAGGTTATTGATCGAACTAAGGCTGAAGATATTGAAGATGATGAGAGGGCACAAGCCATCATCATGCTTCATCTTGATGAGGCTCTCATTCACCATGTGGACCAGCTTCCGACACTGCAAAGGAGAAATGGGATGAACTTGATAAGCTCTATGGAGCTCGTGGTAAGAATTCCCAAGATCTCACTTAAAATTGAATTTTTCAGCTTGGAACTCAAAGAGGGAGACGGCATTGGAGCCTTCATCTCTCACTTGAAGGGCCTTATGGCTCAACTTGCATCAGTGAATGCGAGAATGGATGAAGATGATGCAGCGGCTGTTTTTCTAAAAGCAGTCAAGAAGGTGTACCCCACCTTAGTCACCACCCTGAAGAACATACCTAATCCCACCCTTGAAGGAGTCATTCAATCTTGTCTTGATGAAGAAAAGAGGCCAAAGGGAGGAGCTGAATCTTCAAATGCAACCACTTCATCGAATATCAAACAAGCTTTGTCACATCAAGTGATCAAAGTAAGATGTGCCCATTGCAAAAAGGTGGGTCATTTGGCAAATAATTGTTGGATCAAATATCCCAACAAAATGAAATGTAACAAGTGTAAACAAACGAGACATATCACTTCTAAATGTCCTAACAAAGAGTCAGAAGGCTAACTTTGTATCAGCCTCTAACTCCATTGAGAAATTGTTTTAAATCTCAATGTAACCACACCTATATTCCTAACCTTGTATGCCTAATGTTATAAAGGCATCCTATGTCCAATACTACCTATTTCAATTTTTTTCATAGTTGGTATTGAGGGGGGGTATTAAGAGACTAAGGTTATGTAAAAGGGGAGGAGAAGGGTGTGTGTGTGAAGGGACTTAAGGTCCACTAGCTCATCTATTTAAAGGTAGAGCTAGAAGGCATTTTGTATGGAGCAAGAAGCCTAGTTGTATTTGAGCAACTTAATAAGCAAGATATTTTCTTGTATTTTGTGAGTCTCTCTCCTCCACATAGTTGATCTAGCATGAGCACCACGAATTGTAACATAGAATACATGCAAACTAGACTTGACTAGACCTCTAAGTGTTTCAAGATATGAGCTAGAAAGACAAGAATTAAATAGACTAAAAAACAAAGAATAGTTCTCAACATATTCTAGAATACACAAAGACAAGAATTTTTATGAACTATGCGTACACTAGAATACATACAAACTAGACTAGACAAACTTCATGTATATTAGAGTACATGCAAACTAGAGTTGACTAGACCTCTACGTATTCCAATATATGAGCTGGAAAGACATGACTCAAACAAACTTGGAAAAGAATAACAGTTCTCTACATATTCCAGAATACACAAAGATAAGAAATCTTTTTAACACTAATGAAAAGAAGGTCAAGAGAAAGACATCCATACCCATTTGCGAGTAATCACTGCATCTTTTAAACTCTTGCTAGGTAGAAACAGGATTCATCTCTTCAAGCCGAAAATCTGCAGAGAAAACTCTAACTGCAAGAAAATTCCCTTTGTTGTTGTCTACCAGATGATGAATGATCCCACGAGATATACTTTCTTTGACTTCAACAATGTGACCATAAGTTAAATACTTTGTATTTTCAGAGTAGTCTCCTTTTTCTTCAACAATAGAAAGGAAAGGTGTGTTTGGCTCAATGATTGTCTTGTGCTTACCTACCATGCCAAAGTGAATTGTCCAAGCAAATCCTTCTCATGCTTTACCTCTTGCACTACTCCAAAGAGTTGTAGCTTTGATGCTTGAAGACTTTTTCTGCTGATGTTGAGTTAAAGGTGTGCTTCCTTGAGATGATGGAGGAAGTCCATGAGGAGCTAAAACCATTCTGCTTGATGGTGGTTGATCTTGTAACTCTGGAAACTGGTGAGTTGCTAAAAGTTATCTTCTTGGCTCACTTGGATGCCTATCAGGGTTTGGAAGAGACAGTCACTCGAGATGCCTGAAAGTGAGGACTAATTGGAGCAGGTTGAGATCGGGAAGGTGTCAAGACTCCTGAACGTCCTGAGCCACCCACAGGGAAAGATGCAGTTGCTTGATTACTTTTCTTTTGCTTCTTAGAAGTTCGAGCATCATGTATTGGTGAGGCCATCTTAATCCTAAACAAGATAATAAAAAATCATTATCTCATTTTGCTAAGATAAACAAACATAGACAAAATCATATTTCTCATGAAAAAATATGATTTGTTAAGTGAAACAACATTTAAGATTAGCAAACGTGTATGTAGGGCAAACAAACGAGAAAGACAAAAAGTGAAAGAGAACAAATAGACATGGAGAGAAAGAGAGAGAGAGAGAGAGAGAGAGAGAGAGAGAGAGAGTGTGTTAACCTCCATGCAAGAACGGACCTAGATGTGTAAGCAAACATGAGATAGGAATGTAAGAGAGAGAGCTCCTCCAGCACACTAGAGATAAAGAGGGAGAGAGAGATGTATTCTAGAATACAAGAGGTTGTTTTCCTCTAAAGATGTGTTTTGTAATTGAATTTCAACAAATGACTTTCTAGTATTTCAGAATACAACTCACAAGAAGCTTCAAAACACAATACAAAGATATAAAAGAGAGGAGAAAGCACTAAGAGATGAATAGATCAAACCCAAAACAATAAGGACCCTTTTTATCACCAAAGTACTTACAGAACCTCTTTCTTGAACACAATTTGAGAAAAATTTGCCCCCAAAATCTATCTTTAGCTACGTTGCTCTGATGGAGATTTTGACCGCTCCGTTGGCTTCAAAAGGGGGGTAAAACCCCAAGACACCTGTTCCAAATACTCCCGGGTCGCTCCTCCTCCGTTTTTTATATTAAAACTACAGTTTGCTGTTTTTTAGTCGTGCGCGCACATGACGCGAACTCAAGAGCTTTTTCTTTCTTTGCATGTCTTCTAAAATTAGATAATTTTGCATGAAGGTCTATTCTAATGGTTTACATTGAGTTTGGGTTATTGTAGAACACAGCTTGCCGAAGCTATGTATTATGGAATACAACTCAAGTGTAGAGAGAAGTTGTATTCCAGAATACAACTTGATGAAGCTGTGTATTTTGGAATACAACTCAAGTGTAGAGAGAAGTTGCATTCCAGAATACTTGATGAAGCTGTGTATTCTGGAATACAACTCAAGTGTAGAGAGAAGTTGTATTCTAGTATACAGCTTGATGAAGCTGTGTATTCTGGAATACAACTCAAGTGCACAAAGAGAAGTTGTATTCTAGAATATAGCTTGTTGAAGCTGTGTATTCTGGAATTCAATCTGAAGTATAGAGAAAAATTGTATTTTTGAATATAGCTTGTTAAAGCTTCATATTCTGGAATACAACTCAAGTGCACAAAGAGAAGTTGTGCACTTGAATATAGCTTGTTGAAGCTGTGTATTCTGGAATTCAATCTCAAGTATAGAGAAAAATTGTATTTTTGAATACAGCTTGTTAAAGCTTCATATTCTAGAATATAACTCAAGTGTTGAGAGAAGTTATATTCCAAAATACAACTTGTACAAGCAATGGATTCTGGAATACAACCTCAAAGTGCATGTGTTAAATTTTTAAAAATGTGACTTCAAGCTTTGTATTCTAGAATACAAACTACTTAATACACAAGAAACATGGCAACTTATCAATTTTTGTGTTGTATTCCAGAATACAACACAAGAATTAGCTTTTTAAAAAATGAAGTCATTATAATTTTTAAAAATTATTGATTAAATCTTTATTTTATAAAATATTATTTTTTCAATCTCTTTTTTTCTTAATTTACATATGAAATCTTCTTTTTGGTATTTTTGTGTATTTAAAAGACAAACAATTCTTTCAAAAAAATATTTTTTTTAAAAAGTCTATTTTTGAAATCACTTACCTTCTTAGATAATGTTTTTGTTTTTCTTCCTAGCCATAATTTCCTCGTAGCAAACTTTGAACCGAATGACAATGAAAGAAAAATTCAAAATTGTAGCAAATAACAAAGTAATCAAGAAAATGCATACCTTACAGAATTAAACTCAAGAAAAATGCTCCAAATTCAAAAAAATGCTCTTGTGGCTCTCTTAGTGTGACAGACCCTTGGAATGTGTGTCTAAAAAGGACTTCCTCTCATCTTTTAAGTACCATTTTTTATAATAATTAATAATTTTTAATATTTAAATTAATATTATTATTTTTGAATCCAACCATTAAAAGTAAGTTATTTGGATTTGAGATTACACTCTACTTTGTAGCTTAGACCATTGTTTTTTAGAGAAACTTAGAGGTTTGAAGTTCCTAGTCATGGCAGGGCAACAAAATTCTCTCTCAAGCTCGTTTTGCTCTTTTCAAGTGCCTGTATCTGTACTCACTCATAAAAGTCTGAGCCAATCTATCAGTGATGATGATGTTACAAGTCCACTATTTGCTAATTTATCAAATTCTGATACCGATGTTCCAGTTTCTCCATCATTAGTTCAGCCTATTCGTGTGGAGACAACCGCTCCCTTGAGAAGAAAAGACAAGTTTTTGCATCGCAATGCATTGAGAGAGGCATGTAGGGTGTATTGTTGTAAAAAAAACTGCTTGAGGACACTTGGATTCAAAAAAATTAAGTAGGCACGTGAAAACTTCTTTGCTTTAAAACGTGCTCAATAGAATACATCATTACATGGTTTTTTATTAAGGTCTCTGGAGAGAAGATAAAATATACAATTTCTGGCACGATTGTGTGTCGAAAGTGTTTTCTTCAAGTGTTTTGTTTAAGTAATCAGTGGATGCAAAAGATCTTAAAGCGGTTGCAACGGGTGGAAGAAGATTCACGGTACTCATTTAGTACACGTGACACTCCTCAGCTGTGTTTTCTCAAGAGCTGGATGGAACGATTTGTCACTTACAATGGTGAGCGCATGCCAAATTCAAAATTCACCCATTTGCCTGATAATTTTACAAAGGGAGAAGTTTACAACCTCTACGTGGAAACGTTGAAAGGAAGGAACATGTCATTTCTTTCATTAACTTCATTTCTTAGAGTTTGGAGATAATATTTTGTTGATGTGAAAATTCCCAAGAAAACTAGAATGGGGGTTTGTCAAATTTGTGCAGAGCTCAAAGCCAAAAGAGATGTTGCAAAGACATTTGAAGAAAAAGGTATGTTTGATTTGTGTTTTTTTGTACGTTTTAATTTATGAATGAGAATTCCAAGTGGTATAATTTAAACTAGCTTTACATTGTTTTGAGTTTTCAGGTCCTATTCTACAAGCACTTAAAGCTCATCGAGAACAACAAAGTACAGAGCGTCAAAAGCTAGCAAAGCATCGAAAGAAGTGCCTTGAGCAGAAAGAAATGTATTTGGGATTAGTCATAGATGGAATGGATCAAAAGAAGATGTTGATACCCCATTTTATGCGTGCTCCAAAGAATTTGAAGGAAGAGAATTTCATACAACTACACGTTGTTGGAGCCCTCATCTTTAACGACATCATGACGTCGAAAGTTTTTATAAACTTTCCAAATTCACACAACGACCCTAACTTGACCATCACCATAATTCAGAAAATAGTAAGTGAATGGCAAGGAGAATTACCTGGCACACTTTATGTGCAGCTAGATAATACGGAAAGGGAAAACAAAAATCAAATAGTGCTTGCTTATTTGAGTATGTTGGTGCAGCAAAAAGTTTTCAAAAAGGTCAAACTTGGATTTTTGTTGGTGGGTCACACTCATGATCAAATTGATCATATGTTTAGCAGGTTTTCAGTCAAACTTGCTAAGAAAAGTGCATTTGACCTTCCAAAGGTGTGCACAATTCTTAAAGAAGCTTATGATCCTGCGCCAGAAATTCATGTTTTGAAAGGCACCTATGATTTTAGAGAGTTTGCAACAGGTGGAGATTTTGCAAGCCCTGCATTCGCTTAGCTTAATGACCATAGTTTCCAACATCAATTCAAAATAAAAGAAAAAGAAGCTGAAACACGTTTGTGGTGTAAGAAGTACTCTAACTCAGAGGCATGGCATCCTCAGGATAGTTTGAAGTTTTTACTTAGTGTCCCAGAATGACAAATTCTTCAGGCAGCAAAAATGCTTTTGGCATCAAGCATGAAGCAGCAAAAGCTCAAAAAGAAAAGCGAGCCATCAATTATCAGTAATGTTTGATAGAAATTAAAGAGACAATACAATGAGCACATGTGTATTTTCCAGCTTGCTCACTTGGATGGTGGAATACATTTTTTCATGAGCAAGAAATCTTGATTGAGGAAGTTCAAAGCAATTCAAGATCACTGATGAATCTGGAGCCCTTTCTTTGGAGGGTACAAGAACTTGAAGACCGTGATGATAATATTCAAATGCTAAATCAACAAACAGAATTGCCTGAAGAATTGCAAACATTGGTGCATGGGGAGGCTCGCGAAGCGTATGTTAGTGCTAGAAGGACTAGTCACAACGAGACGGCTGCAAGAGAAGGAAATGTGGGAAGGAAATATTGAGGAGCTCAGTGTAGGTGCAATGATTGCAGTGTTAGCAACAGATGATGAAAGCGGATGTCCTTTTTGGTTGGCAAAGGTACTTAAAGTCCTTGAGGAAAATGGAAAAGTAAGCTCAATTTAGGTCCACTGGTAAAGGTCAATGGAGATGATGCATTATCAGGAAAATATTATCTAGAGATGATTCGAGTAAATAAAAAGGGAAAGAAAGCAAATCGTAGGCAACGTCGCGTGGATAGCCTAAGCATGGAGGATGTGGAAGTTCTTGTTTATGGTTTTACCTTGAAAAAGTCGGGTCATCTACGAGAACAAACCAAAAAAATTCTTCTGGTGGAGAAAGTCAAAGATTTAACACGAGAGGCATAAGACCTCTCATTGTAACCAATTTTGTGGACATTATTATTTTATTACAAATTGAGTATTTTTTTTCTCAAAAAATGTGTGATTTTATGAGCAACTCTATCATCTTTCAAAGTATTGAAGTGTAAAACTTGCACTTTTTAACAGTTTTTTTGAGCTTTTTAGGAGCTCGTGCTCTTTTTGGTTTAAAAAATAGTGTTTTTTGAGATATTTTAGCATTTTCAAAAATGGGTTGTGTTTTTTATGGTTTAGTTGTACTTTTAAATGGCTGGATGCTACACCAAATCTCTGAGTGTCCCATTAGAAACCAACCAATCCCCCAAGTTGCATCTTCTAGCATGCCACCTGTAACATGTAATCATTGTGGCATAGATCATTGGATCAAATATTTCCCAATGAAAGTGGTGGTTGTAAATCATCCAGAATGGTCCTACCATCACACCTCTCAACGTGATTGGAGTGGGTGGAAAAACTCAGAGATCAATTTTTAGAAATCCTAACCCGTATATGTGAATGCAAAAACGAGACTCATGGCTTAAAACACACCTGTTGTGGAAAAGAAAGTAGAAAACCGAGCTACTTTAGTGCAGGGGTTTAGTGTAGGGGGCCATAGAAGAAAGAAATCTATAAAAGGGAGGAAAACACAGAAAACGAAACGAGTGAACTTGGGAACACTTGACAAACCAGTCTACATGAATGATATTGATGAGGATTCTAATTCAATAGGCACACATGCTGGTTCTGAGAAAATTAGAGACACTCAAACAAAAACTAAGGAGACCAAAAAGGAAGGTATTCAAGCCCCTAAGAAACCAAATAAAGAGAAATTTGGTTCATATCCCGACCCTATAAAAGAATTGGAACAACTTCATGAGCTCAGGGATATGGTCACACATTGTCCAGGAGGAGTTAGAACCAAGACCAAAACAAGGAAACATCTCTGACACTTTGCATACAAATAACCTAAAGCCGATCGTAACCCATAAACCCTTGGATATACCTGGTGTAATCCTTCAAGTCAGTGAGAACTCACTTGTACCAAGCATGGATTCTCAACTCTTTAGGAGAATGTTTGAGTATGAAAACCCTGAACCCGTTCAAGTGGTGAAAATTCCAATATCACCAACACCCTCATATGGTAGAGAGGTGATTGTTACTCTCTTGAATATCCCTAAATTGTTGGAGTTCATGGCTTCTGAAATAAAGACCACAAGTTCCTGAACTCTTCAGAGCATTGAAAGCTCTTTTAAATGGAGAACTCAACATAAGACTACCACCATTTGTAGAAACCCACAAGACTCAACCCTACTATGGAATTTGATCAACTCAAGTCATATAAGATCCAAGAACCCAAGTAGAGGATGATTACACCAACTCAATGGTCAAAATTACATTGAATAAATTGGGTCAATACTTTGAAGGTGATGAATCCAATGCATTACTACTAGTCACCCACCACCACCAAGGGCGTAACAATAATGGGAGTCCTTTATAGTGGTGCAAGAGTCAGTATAATCACCAAAAAATGCTGGGGAAAAATGGCTAAAACCTAGGCTTGAAGTGTCAGACATTGTGGTTAAAATGGCTGATGGTACTATTACCAAACCAATGGGGATGTTATGTAATCTAAAGATCGAGGTGTTGAAACATCAGGTGAGACATACACTCATTATGATGGACTTTTCCAAGCAACCCGATTCTTATGAAATGATCTTAGGAAGACCATTTATGCATGAAGCTACAATGGTCCATGATTGGTCCAAAAACCATGTCTACCTACAATTTGATGACTCAATCCTTAAAGTATACCTAGGTGAAACATACACTCATTATGATGGACTTTTCCAAGCAACCCGATTCTTATGAAATGATCTTAGGAAGACCATTTATGCATGAAGCTACAATGGTCCATGATTGGTCCAAAAACCATGTCTACAGATGACTCAATCCTTAAAGTATACCTAGTGGTTGGTCACACACATCCAACAGGTAGTGGTGGACTATTCAACCAGAGATCTGATATTGCCATCCATTCAACCCCTTTGCAATACTGCTATACTTGCAGAGAAAAGACTAATGTAAGGAAGGACCCACCCTACAAAGATGCTAAAAAATAAGCTATTGATCCCCCTAAAGATGATCTAAAATGGATACACATGATGGCTACAATATCGATAGCTAGGGAGCTAGAGGATCTACATGGGTTACACTTGATGGTGAAGAGCTCCCTAAGGTCGTGCCCCTACGAATGATTCATGCTTTACCTTCTAATATCGAGGGGATTGGTTATAGTGAACTTGAGTCCACATGGGATGACTCAAGCTCAAGCATCAATAGTGGTAAGGGTTCTAAAACAAAGACTGAAAGCGACACCAACTCTCACCACAAGAAAAACAGAGCCCATAATCCAAAGAAACTACAAGTAGTAGCTTCAAATCTGATACGAATTCCCAATTTGAGGAAAGGGATGAATTTTGTCAAGATGCCAAGGAGAATCTGTGAAGATGGCGGAGACGTAAACACTATGCAATGAATCATCATAAAAGGCTACAAAAGAAAGAACAACTGTCACCTAATGGCTCTAGTACATGGGTGTAGTTGACTTACATCAAAACTTTATAGATGATTAGGGAGAGGAGTTACAAAAGGTCAAGTATTGTAGACCACCCCCAATTGATATAGCTATGAATGTTGCCACATGCGTAGGGATCACTCACTACCCCTTGCCATATTCAAAACATGTGCTTGAACAAGTTGCGAGTAAGGAGGCTTATAGCTTTTTGGATGGATACTCAGGCTATAATCAAATTTTGATCGCACCTAAGGACCAAGCCAAAACAGCCTTTGTCACTGATCATGGTGTATATACTTATAGATTATGCCATTCAATCTAATCAATGCACTAGCCACGTTCCAAAGACTTATAAATACTGCTTTTAAGGACTTCATAAGAAAGTTTCTTGAATCTTTATTAGATGATTTGCGTGCCTAAAAAGGGTGTTTAAAAGGTGTCGATTTTATCGCATATCCTAAAACCCCTATATAAATGCTGGTTTTGGGTGAAACACGGAGTTATTTTTGGACATATAGTGTCCAAAAAATGGGATTTCCACTAATAAGAGAAAAATCAAGGTCATCTTGGAATTGGCTCCACCAATAAACTACAAGGGAGTCCAGAGATTCATGGGCCATGTCGGCTACTACCACCGTCAGTTTATTCTTTTCTATGCAAAATTCCTTTGTACAAGATATTTATAAAAGGACCGAGGAGTGTCAATAAGCTTATGATGCATTGAAGCAAGCCTTGGCCCTAGTGCTCCAATCTTGCAAATAACTAACTAGGATCTCTTCTTTCATGTACACATTGATGCCCCTAATTTCACAATTGGATGTGTCCTAGAACATCCAGGGGAGCACAAATTGGACTATCCTATAAGTTTTGCAAGTCGATAACTAGATGAAGCCAAAATCAATTACACCACCACTGAGCGTGAAGGGTTAGCAACTGTAAAGAAATTTTAACATTACCTTCTTGCTAACAAATTTGTTTTCTATGTTGACCATCAAGCCTTATTGTATCTGGTAAACAAACCATGCTCCATAAGAAGGATCACAAGGTGGTTGTTAATTCTTCTTGAGTTCAATTTTAAAGTGGTTGTGAGGCCTAGCAAGAAACATGTCATGGCAGATCATCTATCCCACATACCTAATGGCGTGAAGCACCAATCGAGGTTGATGATGAGTTTCGGATGCTACACTATTCGAGGTTGAGGCTATTCCGAAATGGAGGGAGAGAATTATTAACTTTTTAACTAATGATTTTATAGAAGGGAGGGAACTAAGGAAAGATTTAGCAAGAAAGTTGCTAAAAGAGAGTGCACCTTACCAACTTATCGCCAAAACTCTTTATAGATGAGGTAAGGATGGCATATTAAGATGCTGCCCCAAGGAGGATGAATACTTATACATCATCGAACAAGCACACCAAGGGGTGGTGGACACTTCGCAGGCAATGTTATAGCAAGATAAATACTCCAATCGGGGTAGCTGGTGGACACTTTTGCAGACGATGTTACAACTAGAAAAATACTCAAATCAGGGTATGGTGGCCCATGCTTTGCAAAGCTTGTGCACTATTTGTCAAGGGATGTGGCAAGTGCCAACGTTGTGCAAAGCCATAGAAAAAAGACATGATGCCATGTATCTTGCCAAAGTCAACCAACCTTTTGAAAAATGGGGCTTAGATTTCATTGGCCCTATTAGTCTTGCTACATGTGGCACACAAGCATGCTTCATCATTGTTGCCATAGATTATGTAACCAAATGGGCTGAAGCAAGAGCTTCACAAAAAATGAATGCCATGGTGACTGCTAAGTTTCTCTATGAGAATATTATTACCCACTTTGGATGTCCATTTGAGTTAGTGAGTGATCAAGGTAAGCATTTCATCAACGATGTAATCAAAAATCTCACTAACACATTCATGATCACTCAACCATAAGTTAACGCCATATTACCCATAGGCAAATGCCCAAGGAGAGAGCACCAACAAGGTTCTTATTTTGATATTGACAAAGAATGTTGAGGCTTGACACACTAACTAGAAGTCTAAGCTCACAGCAGCTTTATGGGCCTATCACACGTCATACAAAGTTTCAATTGGTTACACACCACTTAAGATGGTGTATAGTAATGCCTTGGGAGTTCATGATCCCTAGCTTAAGGGTAGTTGTAAGTGAAAAGCTTTATGGTAATGAATTGGTTGATCAGTTATTTATTTTAGAACAACTTACAGAGGAAAGAAAAATTACCGTGCAAAATGTGCTAATAAAAAAGGACCAAAGAAAGAAGTGGTTTGACCAAAATCTCAAGGACAAGGAGATCGAGGTAGGAGATCTTGTACTTATGTATGGGGTCCATAGTGAAAAGAAAAAGCTTAAATATACTAGAAAGGGACCGTTTAGGGTTTGTGAAGTTACTCTACAAGGTACTATACATGTTGAGACTCTTGACAGAGTTCAAACTGTTGGTTTTCTTAATGGTAGTAAGTTTAAAAATACTATGGACCTCTTACCGAAGAATCCTTGCATGCTTCTTATGACAAGAAAGCCTCCAAGGAAAGGGCCACTCAAAAGAAGACCCAAGCCCAAGAAGAGGCAAGGGAAAGACAAGCCAAACTTCAACAATGTTGATAAGCTATTCCAAGATCTTCACAAGCCTTTGTTAGAGAGGTTGAAGGAGACATAGAGGAGCACATAGCATCTCTATGAACATCCATTGCCTAGCCCTTATGGTTGGTAAAGTGCCTTACAATGCATTACTTGATATGGGGGCTAGTCATAATCTAATTTCCTTGAATATATGGACTACTACAAATAGAGACATACTATGATGGCAGCAAGTACCTAGTGGTAGAATTTCTAGTTATGCCTACAAGAACATTACCTGCACCGATAATACTTGGTTGTACATGGAGGAAAGCTACATGATGTATGATTGACTGATCGACATGGTGTGTCTCTGTGGGGGTGAAACCACAGCTAAACAACCTTCTCATAAACCCTTGCCACCTCTTCACTATTATCGAGGAACGTAACAAAAGGAGGAAGCTTCAACATCCACAAACTCTATGGAAACTCCCTCCACTTCAGCGTCCACTATTCAAAAAACTCTCGATTCTTTTACCGCCACAAAACAAACACCTGCATATCAAAAGAACAAGAAGATACGACGAGCTATAAAGTGGCAACCCAAATCTACCTTGAAATGGGTTCCCAAGATTTCTCCATCCATACCACCTTAATCAACCAAGCAATCAGGACATCAACACACACAAGAATCACTGCACGGAGTTCGAGTTACAAGTTACCCCAAAATGGATCCCCAAATGCTTATTGAAATCTTAAGGCTACTATGAGGGTAGCCATTGTATTTGGATACCAAAGCATAAATGTATATCACTAGTCTCACTACTACTGCCACTTACAAATTCCCAAGTCTCCTCAGTGAGATGATGGATAAAAGCTTCAATAGCTCAAATGCTATCAAAGGGAAAGTTATTGTGAAAGAACCTTCACCACCAATGCCTAAAAAAGTTTGGATCCCAAAGAGAAACCCTATTACATAAGACATGGTGATTTGATGGTGAGGCTTCTAGATCACTAAAGGTTGCAAAACCATTATTGGCTATCCAAGCCCCAACCCCATTGGTTTCCCTAGATCGATCCACTATGCAATTGCCGAATTCATTGTTCATTTATAAGGGCAAATCCATAAGCTCCATCCTATCTTATGAGATCCATTTACCGACATTAAAGTCCGAAGTTGACATGCCACAACAAGGAATAAAAGGAGCTTCTAGCTAGTAAATATTGATGGAGCATAGTTGGAAGGGATGGTTACAAAAAACCTTCAATACCTTCCAAGAGGTCAAGGTATGATGGAAAGAAGGAAGGGGGTACTTATGCTAATATCATTACTTTTACCCTCCACATTTTTCTCCCCGACAAAGTTCATGTCCATATCAAGAGAGAGAATGTTGGAAAAAGCTAATCCATGAAAATATAGCTTGCACCAACATGTACAACAATATAACACCCATACACATACTAAATATCCGACTAACCATTTAAAAAAATATATATAATGAGAAAGAGCACATGTCAAAACAAAATAATGAAGTATGACTCTATTTTATAAGCTGTGAGTATGGACTTTTTGTTGGACTGACACGAGTGACCCTATCTTGGACCCGAATTGCTAGGAATGGTACCATCAAGGTCAGTTAAGTATTCCTCCTTTCCAGACCCACTCATGCTATTTTATGCACCACTAGGAAAGAGATGTTATGGAGCTGCTACCACATGTATTCTCATGTTCGTGATTAAATGAAGTGGTTGATTGTTGCTGGGAAGTCCGTGCCGGTGCTGACATGAAGGTGTGTTATCCTGTCATGACCTCTGCCATCTTGAATCTAGAGCAGCCATAGGAACAAAGGCTATGGGAGGAGAACAGTGCCGGTATGTACTAGGGTATTCAAGCAGTGCTGTTGCTGGTGTGCGGGATCCAAGTCGACTTGTCAACGGCTGCCTTTGCAACAGTTGAGGTGGGATTTCTATCCGAAGGGACTTGGTGCCTTGAGGGTATGCTAGCTGGGAGGAGGTGCAAGGAGAGGCAAAGCACGGACCCGTGGTAGGCACCCTAGGAATGCACTCACGCATTGGGTAGGCATGCTAGGCCTTCCCGGGTGCCGGCGAGGTTCCGTGGGTGCCGAGTGCCCTGGGGGTTGCCCTCCCCGCCTTGACGGAGTTCGGATCGAAAATGCCGACGGGACCGAAAACGGTGGAAAAACGATCGACCGGCGAGCCGTGCCGTGTCGACGGGCCGAGATGAGACCGGGGCCAACGGATCATGGATGGAAGGCAATACCCGAGACGAGGCCGAGGGAGCCGAGCCGGGCATGAACGCAAGTGATCGGTGAGACCCGCAAGGAAAACGCGCGAGACGCGCTCGATGGGCCGATGGAGCCGAGTCATGAAGCATGGACCGTGGAAATCCGCGTGCGGCAAAGGCATCGCACGACCGTTTCCATTCCGCAATTAAGTATTATATATCACTATGCACATAGATGCATTATATGGGGCGCAAGCACTCAACCTTTGGTTTCAAAAGTAATTGACGAGGGCGTCAATTCTATAAAGGGGGGGTGTATGTGAGGTGGGATTTCTATCCGAAGGGACTTGGTGCCTTGAGGGTATGCTAGCCCACCCCCCCGAATATATTGCATCTATATGGGGAGGAGGTGCAAGGAGAGGCAAAGCACAGACCCATGATGGTAGGCACCCTAGGAACGCACTCACGCACTGGGTAGGCACGTTAGGCCTTCCCGGGTGCGGACGAGGTTCTGTGGGTGCTGAGTGCCCTGGGGGTTGCCCTCTCCGCCTTGACGGCGTTCGGACTGAAAATGCCGACGGGACCGAAAATGGTGGAAAAACGACCGACCGACGGACCGACGAGCCGTGCCGTGCTGACGGGCACGACCGGGCCGACGGATCATGGATGTAAGGCAAGACCCGAGACGAGGCCGAGGGAGCCGAGCCGAGCATGAACGCAAGTGATCGGTGAGACCCGCAAGGAAAACGTGCGAACGCGCTCGACGGGCCGATGGAGCCGAGTCATGAAGCATGGACCGTGGAAAGCCGCGTGCGACAAAGGCATCGCGGGACCGTTTTCGTCGATCTTGTGACAACAGTCAAGGTGCCCGCTTCAGGCTTAAGGGCAGAACTCTTGGACAACCGAGTGGTCGGAATTTACAGCCAAGCCAACTTTCAAAGTGGTCGAGGGACGAAGGGTGGTGCACATGGCTTCGACGGGTCAGAGTATTCCACCGTCCATAGTGTCAAATCTGAACTGACTCCGGAATCCAAGCCTAGTGCCGAGCAGAAATTTCCAACTCTAAACAAAGCCCAGAAGATAGATCCAAGTCCGATGTTCGAGCCTGAAGTCGGAGTTGGAAGTGGAGTCAGCAGACTGATCTGAAGTTCCGGACTAGAAGGGAAGTGAAATCCGATAGGAGATTCCAAAGTCGAAAGTCGGAGATTTTGAGTCTGCACCTACTAAGTCCAAATTCCAAGATCCAAAGTCCACAAGCTGATCTGATCCGACATGCTGCCAGTGCAAGCCCAACTTCTGAGGTTACACTTCACTTTTTCTTTTAAGGATTAATCACATAAGGGATTGTTTCTTTGGGGCATATACATACATTGATGAAATGTTGATTTTTGAAGTCATGTGGGGAGATAAAAGTGTGTGCAATCATGTTTCTTTTCTTACCTCTATATCTGATGGTGGTGAGTTGTATGGGTAGCCCGGTTTTATGCATTACATGGACCTCGGTATAGCACCGAGCTCTCTTTGCGGTGTGTGAGCTTGGTCTCATGTCGGCGTGGTGCGTCGTTCGTTGAGAGCCCACACTCCTCATCATCAATGGGGAAGAAGAAGAAGAAGAAGAAGAATAAGTGTGAAATTTGCCTTGAAGGGGATCACAGGACATCTGCATGCTCATATTTGTGTGAACCTTGTCGCAAGAAGGGGGAGGATTGTAGGAAATGGTGCATGGCCGACCTTGTAGAGGAGTTGTATGCCATTATTAAATCCTTGAAAAGGGCATCATCATCTAGGAGAATGGAGAAAGCTAGGGGAAAATTAGAGCATTATTCATGTGCATTAGATAGTGCTTATGAGTGGCATCTTGATCATGAGGGGCATAGACGAAAGTCTTGTTCAAGCTTGAGGAGGATAGAGACTTTAAGATTAGTAGTGACGGTGTTAGAGGATTCATATGAGAGTGATTTTGACTCAGATGAGAGTGATGAGGATATTGGCATTGTTTGTCATGATGTTGGGATGGATATGGTGGAGGTTGAGGGTGCATGGGAGAACCAGGAAGGCAGGAAATGCCAGGAGGAGTTCTCGGATGTCCCTAGCTTTGCATCGGATGGGTCTCAGGGTTTGACAAATGGTCATCAACATTGTTGTGATGATGTGCTTAGAGTGGAGTCTCTTGTTATGACGGCACCACATGGATGTTGTGGTCATTCCCTGGCTGATGTTCTCATGGAGAGGAGGAGAGTATGTGATTCCTTTTCAGTGGAGTCGATGTCACCACATGATGCAGTTTGTGATATGGTTGATGAGCCAGGTTTCTTCTCATGTTTATGATGATAGTGTGATTATGGATGTTGTTCCCACATCTACATGTGTAGATGCTCTACATGCTCGAGATGATGTGATTCATGAGGATCCTTTGGTACATGATGTACTTCATGATGCTTTTGCTCTTATGGTTCATGAGGAGGATGTTTCTCACATGGATACTTTAGTTCTTGATGATGATCCTAAGGAGCTAGCTTTGGCTAGCAATGTTGCAGATGTGCAGGCTCTTGTTGAGTCTACTTTTCCAGGTTCTAGATGCTCATGTTTTATCCGGATTTGGAGGTTCCATTGATTGGGCCTACGATGCATGTGTATAACGATCATATTGATGGTATTCCAGGTTCACAAGACATGGATCTCCATGATATTCTCTTATATGATAATGGTGTTGATCATGATGCTAATACAATGATTATGGAGTTCTTGGATTCTATTGATCATCACGATGAGGATACGATGATTCTCATGCTTTGGTGATCATGTGCATGATGAGCAGGATGTTCCAGATGTAGGTACTCTCATGATGATTCATGAAGGATGCAGATTCCCTTATGCTCTTTTATGTGATGATCATTCACATGATGGTGATCTCCATGATGTTGTTATGGTTCATGCCAATTTTTATGGTGTTTCTATGCATGATGGGATCCATGTTGATGGATTTTTCTATGTGATGAAGGGTTTATCCCATTCTTTTATGAGGCATGATGGGGTTGATTTGCTTATCCATGCCATGGGCTCTGGTTTTCATTATGGTATATGCTTATGGATGATATGTGGCAGCAAGAGAGCATGGATTTTTCTATGCTATTATCATGGGGATATCATTCACCTATGGTTCTATTTGTTCATATTCTTTGATGTTGA